>NC_081290.1:12873181-13176212 GCF_030435805.1 Mustela lutreola
AGAATTATTGATTCTATTATTGGGAAAATTAAGAATTTTAAGCATGGGGGAAGAAAAGAAGTCAGACAAGATTATTTAGCAGACAGAATTTCTTAAGGTTAAAATACTGATTGCAAACTTCTTTAGTAAACGTTGGCTTGGGGTATTCTAAACTCGGGGATTTGGTGTATTCTTTTTTTAATTCCTGCTAAAGATTTGGGTTCTGGGAATATGTTAATGTATAAGCCATAGTTCCTACCTTTGTTGAATTTATAAATTTCTGAAGAGCTAATCAATAATTTAACAAACAAATATAAAAGCCCAGAATATGTGATTCTAAGCTAAGATTTTTTGTTTCAAAGCATATAATACTCCCTATGTAATGTTTTTTCATAAAATTCTTTCTAAAAACTAGAATATTCTCTAATATTGAAGGATGTAATCTAAAAGGTCAGTACAAATACAAATTCTGTATATATTTTGCATCAAGTACAAAAAAATTATGGGTTCCTCGAGATCAATCTCTCTTAAAAATAGCACTTTGTGCCAGATTTGCTGTGTGCTGTTCTTGTACTTTTTTTAACCCACTATTTTCTAACCTTTCAAAAATGAAGGATTTTTTTATTGGAGAAAAATATTTCTACATTCCCACAAGAGAATAATTATTTTTTTGAATAAGAAAATAAAGATAACTATAAATTTAGTAATTCTTTTTGATTACTTGTATTTAGTTAACTACATCTACCTATGTTTGAAAATCAGTAATACATATATGTACAAGAATCACCACTTTTTAGCACTGGGTGTTATACTTAACTAATCATTGAACACTACATCAAAACCAATTGCATACTATGCAGTGGCTAACTGAACATAATAAAAAAGAATCATCACTTTTTCAGTCTAGAACAATGCCTAGTGGATATATAAATATTTCTCCCTAGAATCATCTTCTGCTGTCACCATGCCCCTATTCTAAAATTCATGACTCAGAAGTTGGGAATCTTTGCTTTAGAACATAGTAGTATTTTCTGAAAAAGTACATTTAGGGAAAAGCTGTCTAGCTAAGTAAGCAGCCCTTTGTTTATAAGGGGAAAATAATTTCCATAGAGAGAGACAGCATTTTACACAGTGGAGAAAAGAGGCCATCTGTCCCAGATACTGCTCGTACTGTTAGGCTTCATCTTCCACGCACAGTCTTCCTAGAGACAGATCAGGTGAACAAGATCACTAGGTCGATTGTAATGCCAGCTGCTACTACTACCCAATCAAAAGTCATGGCATATGCCCATGAATCTTTGAGGAAGAGTTGCTCACTCAAGGTATAGGCACAGAACCTGCTGCCTTTCATCAAAAGAGTAAAAGTACCAGACACTGGAGAGGAGAAAAGATATTTTAAGAGGTTAACTTTGGACATAGGCATACCATAAACTTTTTATACTACTACAACCTCCCCAATATGTGAACAACAGATGTTTTCTCCCCTCATGTCAAGCTGAGATATGGGCTTTGAAAGAGAAATCAAGTTCAGGAAAACCTAGAAGGCAATTGATTTTAAATATGTACTAAGGTCCTATGCCATTAAAACTAGATGCCAAATTCCTAGCCATTCAAGTAAGGACCTACAGGAGTCCAAATCCAGTTAATGAAGTGGAAATCGAAGAATAGTAGGAATGGGTGAGTAAAGAGCTTGGGAAGAGGGAGGAAAAAAAAAATCCTAACTTTAAATCTAGTTCAAATTTTGATTAAAAAACAGACCTGGGTATTTTAATTTCTGAATTGAGAGCATATTCTGTGGTTTATAGTGGCAATAATACTATTTGTTACTAAAACATTTTAAAACAAAATTGTTTTATAGTTACATACTATAAAATAGACTTGTTTGAAATACCAAACACCAATACCAAATACCACACACAATTGTGTGTGTGCGCGTGTGTGTGTGTGTAATCACCACTTGAAGCTTATTCTAGAGCAATATTTTATACAGATATGTTTAGTGTGCCTAGAAGAAACTACCTATGTGAAAATTAATATGGAGTTCTAATATAGTTAAGAACTCACTCTCAGAATTACTTACAGTAATACCTATTTCCCAGAAATGATAAACTTGAGCGACTTAAAAACTTCTTAAGAAGAAAAAAATCCCAAATTAAATACTTCTGCATCAGAATAAGTAATAATGTTAATAATGTAGTTTTCTCAAGTGACCATAAACCTGTGGGAACAAGACCTGTAGAGCCTCTTGAGAGTGTGTGTAATATTTGGTTGGACTTGTCTTTATAAAAATCATTGGTTTTTCACATTAAGTCTACATACCTGATGTCACAATATCTTGTATGAACTAAAACATTAAATGAATCAGAAAGACTCTTTTCAGAAATCTACATATTTGTCACTAAATAAACCAAATGCCAATCTGCTGAACCAAATATTGTGCTTTTTATCCAGAAAAGGGGTTTCTGAAACTGCGTCGATTGAATTCAACAAGCATTCACTGGATGACGATTATGTATTTCACGGCAGGTAGCAGGCCGGGTGCCATAATGAAGAAACAGCAGTAATGGAGGAGAGTTTCTAGAGCATCACACTAGTCTTGGGCTGAAAGTGCTCAGCATCTACAACACAGTCATCACACTTTTCCTGTAAAGGGCCAAAAAGTAAATATTTTCCTCTTGGTGAGCCATTATAATCTTTATGACAACTTCTCGAGTCTATTGTTGTGAAAAAAAAAAACTATCAAAAAAGTACTTGAAACAAATTTTTTAGGCAAAAACACCGGAAGTACAGAAGTAAATGTCTGCTCATTCTAAAACCATGGCTTTGCAGGAAGAAAAGTAGACACCCCCTGACCGAGGAAACACTTACCTGAGAGCCTTCCATTTCTCCCCTTTCTGTTTCCTTCTCTGGGTTTCTTTCCTAGGTGGGATTATGTAAAGAAATCACATCTGCATCTTGAGAATATTCTTTTAAAGGCTTCCCCACAGATCCCTAGCCCACTACCACCACAGCCACAGACAAAGTCCTTGAAATGCTAAAGTCCACCCTTCTGGGTCCTTTGTCTCAGGAGAGATTCAGAAACACTTTCTAGGTGCTTTAAAAATGATAAACCTGGACTCCACTGGTTTTCCTATATGTAATCTGTGATAATCACAAAAACTAAGATAATTATCTATGCTTTAATATAATTTATCATAGTAATATATATGTTTTCAGATGACCCAAATTTAAAGCAGGCACATTAAAATTTTACATTAAAAATTCTGAATACAGGGACACCTGGGTGGCTCAGTGGGTTAAAGCCTCTGCCTTCAGCTGGGGTCATGATCTCAGGGACCTGGGATCAAGCCCCGAGTTGGGCTCTCTGCTCAGCGGAGGGCCTGCTTCCCCGCCACCCCCCACCCCCCAGCTGCCTGCCCCTCTGCCTACTTGTGACCTCTCTCTGTCAAATAAATAAATAAAATATTTTTTTAAAATTCTGAATACAAAAAAAAATAAATAAATAATTTTTAAAAAAATATTCTGAATACAGAAGATTACTTTGACGCAATAAAAACATCGTACACAATGAAACCCAGCCAGTCTCTGTGTGGAAAGTACTTTCCTTCCCTCGCTCTCTCTCTCATGAGAGTCAATCTTGTATTTCTTAGTATTGGATACAGAGAAGCAGTCATATGTGGCCAATGGTTTTGCTGAAAGAATGTCCTCACAATCGTCAAAAGCACCTCCTAGCAAAGCAGCTGTTTGTGATTCCGCACCCCCAGCACGTGCTCCGAGGGGAGTTCTGCTCTGCGGTTGAAGACGTTTTATAAAGGCATAACTCGTGCTACCTGCAACCATGTTTTCTCCGTCATTCCAAGCAATGACAGCACTAACAGCGGACGTGTTTCTTGTGTGCAGGCACATGAAGATGTAAATGTCACGGCAGAGGGAGAGTGCCACTTTTGGAGACCTGCCCTCACTCGCATGCAGCTTAATGGTGGCGGAGGCCAGGTTTGAAGTGCCACCTCTGCCTTTATTTGTAAAATGCCCCCATGCCTGTAGTTGTTAAGCCAAAGGAATTACAGACCCATCCAGCACATCTTTAAAAAAAAAAAGAAAGAAAAAAGAAAAATTGTGAATACACTTTTTGGTAGGGGTATAATTTAATAAACATTGTTCTGTAGAAGTTATTTTAGCAATCACTAGTAATCAAGACAAATGAAGTACAGGGTATCTATTAGAATTTATATTTCACTGCAATCTTACATTTTGCATGATCCTCTTAAGAATGAAATTAATTACAAAATGAAGTGAGAACTATTGTTTTCTTTTCTCGTTCTTCAAGAGAAGACACCTTTCTACCATCACATCAGCCTTAAAGTCAATAACATCGACTATGACAGCAAGTTTGAAAAAATGGATTCACAAGAATATATGGAGTTAAACCAATAAAAATGTCTTTGGAAAGTTGAAATTTCTTTCTGTGCTCTGCCCTTTTAAATGTTATGTTCCTAGATGTGCCAGAAATCTAACAATCACCTTTCAAGTTGGAAATAATTGATAATTCACACTATTTTTTACCACTCTCTTAGCTCTAGATTAAGATAGTCAGCCCTGGTGTGCCTGGGTGGCTCAGTGGGTTAAGCCTCTGCCTTCGGCTCGGTCCTGACAGGGTTGCTGGAGGGGAGGTGGCGGGAGAGTGGGGTAATTGGATGATGGACATTAAGGAGGCCACTTGATAGAATGAGCACTGGGTGTTATATGTAACTGATGAATCACTAAATTCTACCCCTGAAATTAATACAGTATATGTTAATGAAGTTGAATTTAAACTTAAAAATGTTTATTAAAAGAACGGGGTGGGGGAGTCATTATTTACAGACCATACTACTATATACTTAAAATATTCAAGAGACTCAACTGAAAAATATTTGAGTTTTGTAAAGTGGCCAAATACCAGACTAATACATAAAAGTAATAGCTTTCTTAATCACCAATAATAAAATATAAAAGTTATTATTTTTAAATGCCATTTAATACAACAAAAAGTATAAAATATACCTCAATAAAATTAACACAAATTACATAAAGTCTATACAAATAAAAGTATAAAATCTTACTAAATAGCAAAAAAGAATGAAAGGAAGAAAAAACATGTTCCTGTAAGGAAACACTCATTATTTTAATTATATTAATCCTATCCAAAGTATTCTGTAAATTCAGTACAATCATTTAATTTATAACGTTATTTCATATTCAATAGTTTTGAGACAATCAACTAGCCATCTGAAGAATATAGGAAGTAATGTTACTTATATTCCTGGCATAATCCTTATTAAGTGGTTAGCTTACTCAAGGGTCTATAAACTTATTTTATTTATTTATTTTATTTTTTAACATTTTTATTTTGTTTAAGTAATCTCTACACCCAATGTGGGGCTTGAACTCACAACCTCAAGATCAAGAGTTGCATCATCTTCTGACTGAGCCAGGCAGGTACCCCTATGATCTCTTCTTACTTGAACTTTTCAGCATTACTTTCTTCTCTCCTCAAACCTCTTCTTTTTGGTTTTTAAGACACCTCCCTCTCTGCATTTTCTTCTTCTTCTTCACTAGCTGCTTTTCTCAGTTGCCTTTGCTGGTTCCTCAGTATATGCAGATCTCTGAATACAAGTGGTCCCCACTGCACTGTCCACAGTTTCCCCCACTTCTCCATCTTTCTCATTTCTTTTATCCTCTCCTTTCTTGTCGATCTATACTTCCTCTAACTTCCTCATCCAGACTTCCTGTTTAAAAGCCATCTACATTGGTGACCACCAAAAGAGAACTTTTGATCTTTACCCAAAATCTATTTCTTCTCCATTTTACCCTCTCAGGAAAGAGCACCAAAATCAACCCAATTGCTAGGAATACCCCTCTCAACCAACAAACCAGCATATTCTAGTGATTCTACCACCAGAAAATAATTTGATCTACTTCTCTCCTCAATTGTAGCCCCTGTCATTTCTTGCCTCCTAACTGGTTTCTTCACCTAGTCTCCCTCTAATGTGTTCTCCACACTTAGCTAAAGTGAGCATTTAAAAATGAAAAATCAAATCACATTATTTACCACGTTAAAAACTTTCCAAAAATCTTCAAGTTCCAAAAATCTTCAAGTTTATATAAGGATATAAACATATAAAAGAAATAGAAAACAGAAAACTTACCTAAGTGGAGAAATAGAATCAAAACACCTAAAACGGATTTAAGTAAAGAATTTTTTCTTCTCTGCTTTTCCCCCAACTCCTCCTTCTCCTTCTACACATACCCCCAAACTCTATTCAAAATGATCCACAATATTCCTCCTTGATTATATTAGCATATATAGAAAATATATAGAAATATATAGAAAATATATAGAAAAATAAAAGACATAGGGTTGTTCGTCAATATTCTACCAAAATTAGTTCATATTACACACAATTTTATAAAGTTTGTTTTCTCAGCAATATCTCACTGAATTTCCTCCAAGCCAGCTTAAAGGTATAATGTATTCTTGTCAGTAAATGCATACTATTCTTTAGTGTACATGTGGCACAATACACCCTACCCTTCCCCGGCTCATAGGCATTTGTCTCCGGGTTTTGACTAATATAACCAACACTGCAAAACAAATCCTCTTACCTGCAACCTTATATTTACACATATTTGATAGGTGTACAGAATAAGATTTCTTCATTAAATATTTTAAGAAATGTTGCCAGATTGCTTTCCAAAGGGTCAAAATAATTCCCACTTCCATAAGTCATGTATCTGAGTACTCTTCCCATCTCCACCAGCAACAGGTGCAAATACACTTGTAGTTCGTGCTAATTTGATAAATGTATATTATTGTCACTTTAATCTGAATTTCCCTGACTAGTAGTGAGGTTGAGAATCTATTTCTCTGTATGGTGGCCATTTGGACTTGTTCACATGTGAATTTCCCATTTACATCCTTTGTCCCATTTTCTAGTAAGTTATTTGTCTTATCCTTGTCAGTTTGTAAAAATCTCTGTAAAATACAGATATTAATTTGCATGAAATGTCTTTCAAATATACCTTTTATTTGCATAAAAATATCTTCCAAATATACTTTTTACAACTTACTATTTAGGCGGCCTTATGTCTACTCTATTACTTTTTTATCTCAAACATTAAGCTTTATTTGTTTATCTTTAATGAAATTATAGCCCTACTATATAAATAAATACTATATCCTAACTTTTTAAATTTTTTTCAAATTTTTATTTAAATTCTAGTTATTTAACATATAGTGTAATACTGGCTTCAGGGGTAGAATTTAGTGATTCATCACTTCCATATAACAACCAGTGCTCAACACAAGTGCCCTCTTTAATACTGATCATTCTTTTAGCTCCTCCCCCACCCAACTCCCCTCCATCAACCCTCAGATTTTTCCTCTATAGTTAAGAGTCTCTTATGGTTTGCTTCACTCTTTTTTTGTTTCCCCTTCCCCTATGTTCATCTGTTTTGTTTCTTAAATTCCACATATGAGTGAAACCATATGGTATTTGTCTTTCTCTGACGGACTTATTTCACTTAGCATAATGCACTCTAGTTCCATCCACATTGTTGCAAATAGCAAGATTTCATTCTTTTTGATGTCGACTGATACTGCATTGTGTGTATATGTATATACACACCACTAGCACACACACGCACACACACACCACATCTTCTTTATCTGTTCATCAGTTGATGGACACGTGCTATTTCCACAATTTGTCTACTGTTGATAATGCTGTTTTAAACATCAAGTTGTATGTGTCTCTTTGAATCAGTATTTTCGATTTTCTACTAAATTTTCTGTCTTGATTCAAATGGTTTCCAAAGTCCATAAAAGAAGTGTTTTCCGTTTCCTAGGAAGTTTTTGCTCCCACTTTTAAGTCTTTATTCATACGGAAGTAGTTTTAGCTTAAGGTAGGAGACCAGATTTATTTTCTTCCTGGAATAGAGAGCCAAGTGACCTGATACTACTTATTAAGTAATCCAGCCTATTCCAATGATTAAAATGCCATTCTTGTTATATCCTAAATGTCTATATTTTCTAGAATATACTTTTGGATTCCATTATTGGGCTCCACATTAATGGGACAGTATTTCCTTCCCATAGCTTCATCTCTAATAGTCTTTTATTTATTTATTTATAAGTATGAACTTTTTAAATAATAGATAATGAGGTTTTGATTCTGAATGCAACTGATAGATTCTTTAATGACAAAATTTTACTTATTCTCAGCAATTGTAATGAGTAGTATACTTGATTTTATTTCTCCAGTTTTCTTTAAGTAAATTATCTATTTTACTTTTTTGCTTTCTTTTCCTTGTGACTGGTTTAAATTCTTTTTCATGTGCTCGCTTCAACACATAGACAAAAATTGGAATGATATAGAGATTAGCATGGCTCCTGCACAAGGATGACATGCAAATTCGTGAAGCATTCCATATTTAAATAAATAAATAGTTTTTTCATTGCATTTTTTCCTTCTTAGAAATTTCAATATATCTAGTTAATAGTTAACTCATTTTTCATGGAACTCAAATTTGGATGCATATATTTTCCACTAGTTCTATAGAAATTATTGGCTCATCGAATGTTATTTCTCTTACCTAAGCCCCAACCATAGAAGAGGTTTTTAACTACTTTCATTTCTGCCCTCTCCTCCCTTCCCACTCTTTACTCTTGGAGAGGATTTATAACACTTTTTTTCCCCACCCCCCCCTCATTTCTAGTGATTAGGTTTTGCTGAAATAGTATCTGATGCTCTAACTATTACTGGGATGTTTCTTAAAGTATATTGCTTCCACTGCAAACTTTTATACATTCATTGCATTGAACGCACACCCTGCTCAGGTTTCATTGTTACCGCTGATCCCCCTCTTCATCCCTCCCTCTCTTGAGATCTCAGTTCTGATTTTTATCTTGCTTTAGTAGAGTCCCTAGTCGTGTATTTTTCTCAGCTGGTATGTGAATGATGATCTTTAACTCAAAAGCATTTTCCCTCACTGTTTATTACTTTTTCCCTCTATCTCTTTTTTTTTTTCTCTTCTCAAACCTCTGTGTATTCAATGGTTTTAAGGATTCATTTAATTCCTGGGATGCAGGTAGTAGGAAAATAAAACCAGTTTAGCTATTTAATAATAACTAGTGTAGCTGAATGATGGGTACATGGGGTTCATTATAGTCTTTCATTTGTTATTATATGTTTGTAGTTCTCCACAATGAAAAATTTTAAGTTGTATTTTTTTAAATAAACTTAAATTATTATGCATTTTACTTTATAACTGATACATGAAACATTTCACGGATCCCAACTGAGAAGACAGTATGTCAAATCTCATGTTGTCCAAGTAGGGTACGTAAAATAGCCCAAGAGGCTCAGAGCAGAAAATTCTGTCCTTCACCTCCACGCCTCCTCTTCACTTGGTATAAACTGAAAGGTTGAAGTAAGTCTTAGCTTGAGGCTCCCAAACCACGAGCATTCTCAAATGTGAAAAAAAGGTATTCAAGATCTTTTGGAAAATTTTTTAACCAGACCCAAGAATTCTGACTGATTATGAGTTTCAGGTAAATGTTGCATGGGTTTGTTTTTTAACTGAAGGCACAAGGTCTAAACAACTCTAAAGTCAGGAGATTATTTCAATATAAGAAAAGAATGGATAAGATAAGAGAGCTATGGACAGAATATCTGATGGGGGGGGCAAACTACTAGAGACCCAAATCTAGTTTGGAATTGTGGATTAAATGTAAAAGTTGGTAAATATCATATAAAACACAAAATCCTCAGAATGTGTTGAAAATAAGAAGATCTGACCATACAGGGCCCGCATCCCCACATGATCCACTGAAATCGAGGCCACACAGTGGCAGTTCCCAACGCTCACATGATGCTTGCATATACACTTGCCCCCAACCAACTTCATTCCTCTTAATTACCTTCCTGGCCCCCCTAGAATTCCCATTCTACAGCTATTGCTAGCAGCGAAGATGTGTATCCAAACACTAGCAAGGAACAGATACCCCGCAACAGATATGAAAAAATAGTGGCCACGAGCATAAATAGAAAAGTTAATGTGCTCTGGAATCTATCTCTATCTAAAACTAGAACTTTTGCTGTTTGATTTTCCTGGTTTATTTTTAAGTAACCCATGTTCTTAACCAGTAGTCCCCCCCAAAAAAATTTTATTTATATCAATTCATTTAACCTGATAACAACCCTATATGGTATGTACATATTAGTTTCTTATTTTACAGATGAGAACACTAAAGCAAATGTAGCTTAGGTGACTTGCCAAGGTCACACATGTAATAAATAATAGAGCTGTAGTTTAGACCCAAGCAGTCATATCTAGATTACTGCACCAACTTCAGTTTTGACTCTTATCCCATGGCTAGTCTCCACATTGCAATCAAAGTGAACCTGAATAACACAGCATCCCCTACTCAATATCCTCTGACAGCCTCTCACAAATACCAAAGTCCTTGTAGAGTCCATATGACCCTACCTGATCTGGTCCTGCCTCTCTCTGACCATAATGTTTTTATTTTTTATTTCTTAAAGATTTTATTTATCAGAGGGAAAGAAAACATGAGCAGGGGGAGGAGTAGAGGCAGGAGCAAAGGGTGAGGGAGTGCAGATCCCCATGAGAGGCTTGATCCCAGGACCCTGAGATCATGACCTGAGCCAAAATCAAGAGTCAGATACTAAACCCACTGAGCCACCCAGGCACCCTTAACCATAGAGATTTTAAAGGGTGGGGCAACAGGGATATCTTGGGTCTTCTGTGTTTGCTAGTGGGCTTTGCCCAAGAAAAAGTTAGTTTCTCATACCTTCATGACAGGAGATAGTTTTACAACCGGTAGTAAGTTAAGTGCCTACCAAAGTGAGGCCTCCATCTGTCTCACAGAAACTGAGAGATAGACTCTAACTGTTTTGAGGGCTACATTTCAAAGAGATGGCTTTCAGGTCCTTGAGAAGGACATTTCTGAGGTGGTTAAACTGCATCAGGCTTTTAAAAGATTAGCGTACTGTTCAAAGAGGTAGAGAAAGAATTTACAACTTTTCTAAAGTAAATGTTCTAGAAGGAAAGGGTTATGGGATCTAGAGTCAGGAAGAAGACATTTAATAGAATTGAGGGGAGTATTAAGTCTGTCTTGGTCAGGGCCTTTGTACTTGGTGTTCCTTCTTTCTGGGACATCCCCCACCACGCCGCCAACCAGTTCTTCTCCTTCTTGTCCTTAGGACCTCACTTCAAAGAGGCCATGCTTGCAGCTGTCTGTAATGTTCCCACCTCTAACCTTCCAGTCATTACTGTCTTCATAGAACTTGCCTTGAAGATTATTTTATTTCTTCATTTTCTTGTTTCTCCTACTAGGATGAAAGCAGGCATTTTGTTGTCTTATACGCTGATGGCTAACATAGATCCAGTACCTAGAACTCTGTCTGATGTATTGCCTGGACTAACACATATCTGTTAGGTGAGTGAATGAATGAAGGAATGAACTGAAACCAGGAATGAAAGGAAAACTGCCTATGGCAAAGAATTACAGGCACTTGTCCTAAGAAACTAAAGATTATTTGAATGAGTCAAGAGAAGGTAACATTAAAATAACTTTTAGATCATGTTTTCAATAGAAAAGAGAATCATGACTCTGATGATGTCACATTAAGAATACATATGTCTGTGTTTAGGTTAGTTTTAGATCGTTATTCAATCCAGGAAAAAAGTTCAGAGGAAAATACATGGTTTGACAAAAATCTTTAGAATAAAGAGAGCAATATAATATGCCCTTGTCTATTCCATGAGAAGTAAAGGGTTTGTCTCCATAAAACACACAAAGTAGCATTGCACCTGCGCAAAAGCAGAAGCGGTGAGACTACTTAAGAAATTGACACATAAGGACGCCTGGGTGGCTCAGTGGGTTAAGCTGCTGCCTCTGGCTCAGGTCATGATCTCAGGGTGATGGGATCAAGTCCCACATCAGACTCTCTGCTCAGCAGGGAGCCTGCCTCTCTCTCTCTCTGCCTGCCTCTCTACCTACTTGTGATCTCTCTCTGTCAAATAAATAAATAAAATCTTAAAAAAAAAAAAAGAAAAGAAATTGACACATAACTACTAAAAGCTGACTACTGTACAGAGGAAATAAAAAGAATACAAGTATAGTGCTCAAAGGAAGAATATCTGGTGTATGTACAACCTAAAACAAAATAACAAAGGGTGATATGGAACTCAGCTAATCCATTATTTAGAATTATCTGGAAAAACATTATTGAAATTATAAAGCTTTACAGTTAGAAAATCTTGGATCTTAGCCACAGTTTCTGTTTTTATTCATGGGTATCATGAAGGATTGCAAGTGGGTGGTTTCAAGATCTCTCTTGAGTCAAATAATCTGAGGTTGTGTGGATTTTCAAATGCATAAAGGCAGAGAAATGCCTGGGAAGAAGGAAGGAGGCACAAAAACCTAATATCAAGCAGAACAGACATACCATCCAGTCAGTAATAGTAACTCCCTTTTAAAATTTCTGGTTTATACACTTGCATCTTCAAGTCAGAATTACAAACAAAATAAATCCAGTCTAAGGTGTTGGCTCCATGATGATTTCCAACAGATGAGAGAGAACTGGCCCACTCTTGCAAATGGTGCCCCCACCAAAACAAAAAACCAAAACCCAAACCCAAGATAACCAGTGATTCTCTCATCTCACCTGTTATGTTTCATTTGTTATTTGCTATTGGGCCTACATTCTGAAAGTCCATCATGGATTTATTATATACAGTTATATTTATATTAATAAATATATTTTTGCACAGCACTGAGATTTATTAAATACCTCCATTTATATTAATTTATATGGTGTGTACAATAACCCAGGAAATAACATTATCCCCATTACAGAGATAGAGAAATTTGCTTAAGTATAGAGAACACCAATGGCTTGCTGTGGTCAAGGCGTTGGCAGATAGTGAATCTAGAACACAAACACAGTTCTCTGAGTCTAAATCACCCTCTCTTTACTGTTCACAGTGTCCATAAAGTACCATTTCCACTCCCTTGAGAGTGGAATAGCTGCCAGGAGCTCTGCTCAATAAAATACTAAAATGACTCCACTAAGAATGATCCAGTAAGAAAAGCATGATTTATTTGTCTGTTTCTATTCTGCAGCCAAGTCCAAGGGAAAGTGATAATACATGCTGTGCTGAAGTTTAAATCGTGTTTTAAAAATACAGCAGGAAAATTTCAGGATAGGATTGAAACCATTTTATATCAGAAGCTGAAGGGCAAAACTGGGTCTTTGTGTGTAGATTCTTCTTCTTTTAAATTTTCAGGTAAGCCTTTTTATGTATGGTATAGAGTGATTTTCATCTTTTAATTTTAATGTTGTGTTTTTTATAAAAATGAAAACACTTCCCTCAAATAGAATTTCATATATACAATAATTATTGCTTGTAACCACTGTTAAAGTAATCAATGTCCATGTTAATGAATTTCTTGATATAATATCATTCTTGTATTCCTGGAATTAAACCTTACTTGATGATAGAGTTTTAAAAAGAAAAAAAATTAGGGCCCCAAATAACATTTCTTTGCAAAACAAGGAAGCCATAAACTCTTTTTTTTAAAGATTTTATTTATTTATTTGAGATAGAGAATGAGCGAGTGAGTGAGCAAGAAAGCAGGGGTGGAGGGGGGTTGGAGAGAAAGAGGGAGAAGCAGACTCCCCGCTGAGCAGGGAACCCCTCCCCCCAGGACCCAGGGATCATGACACAAGCCAAAGGCAGACACTTAACCTATTGAGCCACCCAGGTGCCCCATAAGGCAGCCATAAACTCTTAATGACTTATTCTGTGGGTTGTGTTTTCTCCCTCAATTCTTTTGAATATCTCAAGAATCTAGACTCCTGCATTCCAGAAATTAGTCTGAATCTCTTTAGCATCAAGCCAACTTCCTGATAGGACTTCAATGGACATTGTTTCTCTTACTCTTACATACAACCCAATTCTTTTTTTTTTTTTTTTATTCCAGTGTAGTTAACATGCAGTGTTATGTTAATTTCAGGTGTGCAATATACAATCTAATTCTTATTCCTGGTCACCAAACAATATCGTGAAAGATAGCTTCTAAAAGGTAGGGACAAATGTCCCTTTATTCCCGGGATAAGGAATGTCTCTTTGATAAAAGTACAGCCAATGCTTGGCACAGCTAAGCTCAGCTATCAGTTCTCTGCTGCCACAAATCTGACCAAGGGCAGAAAAGTATCCCTGCCCCTACAGGAAGGACGAAAAGGATGTAATGTGTGTGGGGAAAAATAAATCGAGGCCAAAGTTTCATTTGCATAGTACATCAAAAGGATCAAAAAGCAAAACCTGAATACGCTTCTCCTAGATGAGAAACCATCATGTTATTGAAATGTGACTCTCCTCAGCTTATTAGATGCTTTGTCTTAGACCCTCCTTCTCATACAGTTTATCCTATGCGTGGTGACCTTGAAAGAACACAGAATATAAAGCAGATCTGGAATTTACAGAGAATTTGCCACCAAAGATATATTTTCGAAAATTCATCTGCTAAAAACATGAACTTAAATGGAAAGAAACAACATTACATTTCCAATACTCCGCCAACATTTAAGAACATTATATAGGATCCCAAGAAAATTGACTTCCTGAGGGCCTTTTCCAGATACACTATTTCTTTCCATAATTCTACTTAATATAATGCTACCTTACAATTTTATGAATAGTAACTGTTAAGAGCAATACACTTAAGCACAGATAGCCCTTTGGTATTGTCTTAGCCTCTACTTGCTGCTTAGAAACCCCACCTCCCTCCTGGGGTTATCAGAAGATAGATGCCTTGTGAAACTGGGGGTTCGAAGGTACAAAACCAAACCCAGCAGTCAATTGGACCAGTTCTGCAAAACCACACAGAAATAAGTTAACACAAAGCTCACATTCAAGACAGCTTGTACTGAAAGCAATTATGAATCTTCATCAGTCACCACGTAAACGGGTCTCTGGTTTAGGAATTTATGGAAAGCTTATTTAGATAGTCAAGGCTGCTGTCACAAGGTTGCTGCTGTCTTATTGATAGCCTCACCTTATGCTTCCTTGTTAGTTCGGTTGCTTAGAGGCCTGCTCCTAAGTATGTTGGCACTGTTGAATTTCATTTTTATGCAAGCTGCTTAACAAAGAGGAAAAAGTCACTACTTCCTACAGCTGTGGTTTACACATCACTTCCCAGTGCTACTAGTTACAGCAATGGGCTGAATACAGAACTAGTGTTCCTATATTATTATGTCTGGAAAGAAAAGATAGAGAATAATGGTTAAAATTGTGGGACATGATGAGATTTGAATCGCAGGTCCTCTATATATCAGCTGTGTGACTTTGGAAAAATTGCCTAACATTTCTGTGCCTCAGTCCAAACATCTCATCATGGGGATGATGATAATAAAAAAAAATATTGCAAAAGGCTGTTGTACTACAAAGACCTCATAAACTTTAAAAAACAGGACTGATGTAGGGGTGCCTGGGTGGCTCAGTGGGTTAAAGCCTCTGCCTTTGGCTCAGGTCATAATCCCAGGGTCCTGGGATGGAGCCCTGCATAGGGCTCTCTGCTCAGCAGGGAGCCTGCTTCCTCCTCTCTCTCTGCCTACTTGTCTGTCAAATAAATAAATAAAATCTTAAAAAAAAAAACAAACAGGACTGGTGTAAAGTAAGTATCATTAATTGTTTTTTATCAGGAAAAAAAAAACTTTATGTCCTATAGGTTATATATTTGTAAGTTAACTTCATATATATGTATATGCTATTCTTTTTATCAATAGTCCTGCCCATACCTTTCCCCTCCACACCCCCACACCCCCCTGCCAAACTCAGGCTTCACTGGGGATGAGGAGTCAGATACTGGAGGTGTTGCTAAGGGAGAATGACCACCCGCCTCACAGCACTAGTGCAGCAGGGGCACCTTTAAATCCCCATCCCTAAAACCGCACCAGAGAGAAATCGCTTTATCTGCAAGCTTCTTCCTCTTTATAAAAGATCATGGTCCATAGACTTCATGGGAGCTTTCTTTTTTCTGAAAAAAAAATGAACACGCACATCTAAGGCCCTCAGTGCAATGCCTGACAAAGAGAGAGTACTCTAAAAATAGTAACCCAGATAGATTTTCTTCTATATATATACTTTGCAAGAGTATTTTCACAGAGAACGTGGTTATTCTTCTGCTAACTGTATTCTGGGATATTCATTGCCCAACAACTGAATCTTAGGGAACATTCCTATGTGCCTTTGATATATAGAGTCAAAACAGGGTAATAGCCCATGTTAAGAGATTTTATAAGCCCCAAGGATAAAGTAAATCAGTGGCAACTGAACTGAGAGATAAAATTATTACTTCTGTAGAAATAAAAAGTTAATCAACTCAAGTGTCTATTAATATTTCAGCACTTAATAATTATACCTACCCCAAGAAAACTGCTTTAGATCATTCTTAGTTATAATACTAAATTACTATTGGCTTAATTTATTTATTCATTTACCAAATAAATACTAACTAAATACTGACTATGGCCCAGGAAATTTGGATAAAATTCTACCTTACCATTTTCTGTTTATGCTAATATAAAATTCATTTTCTTTTCCTATGCACATACCAAATGATATAGGAATGAGTATCTAAAAAGGGTAGTGTTGATGATATTTTTAATAATTTGCTGTGTATTATCATGACTAAAAGGCAAAATATCACAGAATTTCCATTTAGAATTTTTATTCTCTGTAACTGTCATGCATATTAAGTTATTTATTCCAGATCAGTTGGCAAAATTAGGAATAGTGAAAATAGGTTACTGGTTTCTGGTCCAAATTAAATTCATGAAAGTGTACTATTTATTGCAACAGTAGACATTTGGAAGAACTTACAGCTGAAAAAGACTTTAGAGAAATCTGGTCTGGTTGCCTCATTTATAGGTAAAGAAGAGTCAATGAAGTAAAATTCACTCTAAGTCGGGGCACCTGGGTGGCTCAGTGGGTTAAAGCCTCTGCCTTCGGCTCAGGTCATGATCCCAGGGTCCTAAGATCCAGCCCCACATTGGGCTCTCTGCTCAGCAGGTAGTCTGCTTCCTCCTCTCTCTGCCTGCCGCCTCTCTGCCTACTTGTGATCTCTGTTTGTGAAATAAATAAATAAAATCTTTAAAAAAAAAAATTTCACTCTAAGTCATAAAATAAATAATGAGCAAAGTATATATATAAAAGAAAATCTATCTGGGTTACTATTTTTAGAGTACTCCCTCTTTGTCAGGCATTGCACTGAGGGCCTTAGATGTGAGTGTTCATTTTTTTTCAGAAAAAAGAAAGCTCCCATGAAGTCTATGGACCATGATCTTTTATAAAGAGGAAGAAGCTTGCAGATAAAGCGATTTCTCTCTGGTGCGGTTTTAGGGATGGGGATTTAAAGGTGCCCCTGCTGCACTAGTGCTGTGAGGCGGGGTGGTCATTCTCCCTTAGCAACACCTCTGGTTTCTGACTCCTCATCCCCAGTGAAGCTCACTTTAACTCATATCTTCTGAATCTAAGTGCACTGTGCATTCTCTACACTATTTCAGGAATCAGTTTAAAACTGAGAACTGCACTAAAAATCTACTTAAGATACAGGTTTAAAGATTCTACTGGAAGAAAAATCTGGCTTCTTTTTCTAAATCTGAAGTCAGTCATTACAAATCAAAGTCTTTTAAACTCTGTCCTCAGTTTTAACATCAATGAAGAAAGCATGTAAATCCATATCTAACTTAAAGAATCGCTGAGAGGGGTTGAAATAAAATATTGTGAAATATTAACTTTAATAACCAATTTTGAAGTGCTTGTACAAACACTTCGCCAGGCACTATGGGGAAATCAAAGAGAAAAAGAATATTGTCCCTCTCAGCAAAAAGTCTATAAAATAAATAAATACATATACAAATATATATATTTGACCTTAGACTGACATAGTGTGTATGAAAGGCACAACCGGTATCACTATTACACAAATATATTTTAAGCTTATCCAATATAAACAGTGTGATGTGGATTGGACTTAATGCTGTCATCAGCTGGTAAAATCAAACAGTGATTGCAAGTTGCTAAAAGAGAATAGTAGAAAAATAATTTTGTCAGCAACATGCCCAAAACTCCAGGCTTCTCAATCCACTGACCTCTAAACCCTTGTCATCACATTTAGCCAACAGTCCCAGTAGAAGTCAGATCCATATGACACAGCTCTCAGAGTAGCCAGTTCCTTTCTTTCACAGCACCTTCCAGGTTTTAGTTATAAATTCACTAAAGTAATTATTCGATTACTGACCCTCTCTTCCATCAGATAAGCTCCATGAGAGGAGGGGCTATGTCATTGTTTGTTCACCATTAAGTCTTCAAGCCTAGTGCGGGGCCTGGCATATAGCAGTAAATGATTGTTGGGTGAATTAATGAATTCCATAATATGAAAGTTGCAAACGAAAACCAAAGTAGGAGAGAATGTCTATAGCCTTTCTCAACTGTAGTTCCAAAAAAGAATGAAGCCCGAACAAAAATGATGTGAGTGACCGTTTTCAGTTCTTTTAAGGATGATACACAGCATGTTTCCAGATTCATAAAAGAGAACAGCAGAAAGAGAAAGGGGAGTAAGAGTGCACTCCTCTCGATGGACCCGGAGTAATATATAAAATTGTTGAGCCATTATATTATACACCTGAAATTCATACAACGATGATTGCTGACTATATTTCAATAATAAAAGGAGGGAGTTCATTAATTTCATAAAAATGAAAGCCCCCTTGGGCATTAGAGCTTAACTCTCTTCTAGAATCCCAATTAAGGAGGGCTGATAGCAAGTGTGTTACTAGTAGATAGTGCCACTCCCAGATTTAGGATGGAAAGAATGCTTCAATTATTAAGGCCCACGAATACAATGTTTAATTTTTCGGTCACTCCTGGATTCCACAAAAGATGACATTTGGCCACCTTCCAAGGTAATAACAATCAGTATTTATGAAGTGCACTCTTTAGTTAGCCACATTTTTTTCCACCAATTCTAAACTCTCTCATAAGGCAAATTCTTTATGAGGAAGCCATTAGCATTGACTTCAATGGGAAAAATTTTTATGCATTCCCAAATTCCTGAATTTATGTTCTCTTATGCTTAAACAATATCACATTCCTTTCAAATAGAGATGATTAGGGTTCCTGAGTGGCTTAGTCAGTTAAGCGTCTGCCTTTGGCTCAGGTCGTGATCTTGGGGTCCTGGGGTCAAGCCCTGCATTGAGCCCCAGCACCAGGCTCCTGCTGAGTGGGGAGTCTTCTTCTCCCTCTGCCTGTCCTCCACCAACCCCTTCCCATGCTCTCTCACTCTCTCAAATAAATAAATAAAGTCTAAAAAAAAAAAAATAGAGATGATAGTCTCAACAGTTAAAATTGGTTAATACAGTGATTTTTTCCTTTATTACTTATTTTGTAACAAGATTACTTACATGATCTTATTATTCTATAGTTTAACAACGAAACAGAACATACATATAATACTTAATGTTCAAGTAATTTAAATTTTAGTGCACAAAAAGAGAACAGGAAAACAATGTAAATGATATCTCACCAAACAAGTGGACCTCACAGAATGATGTACTTGACACTCACTGCCATAAAATAACACACCAAGAACTAAGAAAAAAATGTCACACTATGCTAGATATACCAACTACATGGCTACAAGGATGACCACATGGCGGCTCTCCTAAAAGTTCTGAAAGGAAAAAATCAGGTCATTCCTTGAAAAAGTGAAGAAATATCTCATAAGCTAAGTAAGGGTTTTAAATGAAGCACCTTACAAAGTTAATGCTCATAACTTTAATAAGTATATTTAAAAATAATAGTTTCCTACACAAAAATGCCTTATACATACTGGTACACTTAACTATCTATTGAATAGGTGTGAGAAATATTTTAAATACTTATGGTAAATCACATATGGTTAAAGTAAAAACTCAAATTCTATGGAAGCAGCACAAGGAATAATAACATAGAACTTTATATATAAGGATGACAATCCTGACCCATTATTAAGAGTTTTACAAGAGGAAAAATGAAGTTCTGGCCTACCATTCATTTGGGACAGCTGGCCAAGACTGAAATATGGATGATGATGTTAGTAGAATACATTCCATTCATGTGGCTTGATCCTGAGATAATGCATGGCTTCATTTCTACCATGCTTTAAGGAACTGAATTAACCATTCTTTAATGATTCTTTAATCCTAGAGGACATTTTTTAAGAGCATTGTAGGGGCACCTGGGTGGTGCAGTGTGTTAAAGCCTTTGCCTTCGGCTTAGGTCATGATCCCAGGGTCCTGGGATCGAGACCCACAACAGGCTCTCTGCTCTGCCGGGAGCCTCTCTCTCCTCTCTCTCTGCCTGCCTCTCAGTCCACTTTTGATCTCTGTCTGTCAAATAAATAAATAAAATCTTTTTAATAAATAAATAA
This sequence comes from Mustela lutreola, assembly GCF_030435805.1. Taxonomy (NCBI): domain Eukaryota; kingdom Metazoa; phylum Chordata; class Mammalia; order Carnivora; family Mustelidae; genus Mustela; species Mustela lutreola. The sequence continues at coordinate 12,893,703 of NC_081290.1, forward strand.
AAGCATTGTATTCCCCAGAGTGTCCTTTCTTTTTTCTTTTTTAATTCTTTTGAAATCTCTTTTTAAAATTATGTTTATTAACATATAATGTATTATTTGCCCCAGGGGTACAGGTCTGTGAATGATCAAGCTTACACATTTCACAGCACTTACCATAGTACATACCCTCCCAATGTCCATAACCCAACCACCCTCTCCCTACTCCGCCCACCCCCAACAACCCTCAGTTTGTTTTGTGAGATTAAGAGTCTCTTTTGGTTTGTGTCCCTCTTGATCCCATCTTGTTTCATTTTTTTTCCTTCCCTACCCCCCACAACCCCATGCCCTGCCTCTCAAATTCCTCATATCAGAGAGATCATATGATAATTATCTTTCTCTGATCGACTTATTTCATTCAGCATAATACCCTCTAGTTCCACCCACATCATTGCAAATGGCAAGATTTCATTTCTTTTGATGGCTGCATAGTATTCCATTGTGTATATGTACACCACATCTTTATCCATTCATCTGTTGATGGACATCTAGGTCCTTTCCATAGTTTGGCTATTGTGGACATTGCTGCTATAAATATTCTAAAAATCAATCTTGAACAAAAGTTTTCTTAAAATATTCTTAGTATAAGACCTTAACCATTCAAAATTTCTTGGAAGTACTCTAAATAGGCAAGTTTTCTAAAGAGTTTATATTTTATTTTTTTAATAAGATATAGAAAGTCTATTTAAAAAATTTTTTTTTTCAAAAATCTATCTCAAACTTGGGATGCCTGGGTGGCTCAATCAGTTAAGCCGCTGCCTTCGGCTCAAGTCATGATCCCGGGGTCCTGGGCAAGTCCTGTATCAGGCTCCTTTCCCCGGGGGGAGCCTGTTTCTTTCTCTGCCTCTGCCTGCCACTTTGCCTGCTTGTGCTCTCTCTCTCTCTCTCTCTCAGTCAAACAAATAAAATCTTTAAAAAAAAAATTTATCTCAAACTTAACATCTACTTTTTCTGACATTACTATGAACAGTCATTAATATATAGTGGGTATTATAGTTCCCTCGGGGCATTTAGGGAAATGTAGGATTATTGTTATCTTCATTAAATGACCCCAATATTTAAGGCTTTTGGCTCTCTTCTTTGTCCTTTATATTTTATTTCTTCCTCATACTTCGATGTCAAGCAGAATTCTTACTGTCACTTCTCTTTTCTCTGTGATCTTTCTTCTACATTCTCCAAATTTATTTTAAATATTTCATAGTAATTTATAAATTTGAAGGCAAATAGTCTTTGAATGAGGGTGTTTGGGGTCTCCTTATTTAATTAAATAACTTCGAGTGAGTAAATTTTTTTATCTAACTATGGCTCCTCAGACACCATCATTTCCTAATTTTTGACTTAATTCCAAAAAAAAAATGTTGCCAAGTCTCCCGAAAGATGTGGAGCATTATTCCTGGCATTTCAAAATGTCTTCCAATAAAGCTAGATACTTACTTAGAATAATATTTAAGGACTTTTAAAATGCAACCTTGAGCTTAGAGTTTGAAATCCAAATTTTATTGAATAATACAGCTATGTATTAGACACATCTGGAACACAGACACTACTGTCCTGATAGCCAACATCTTGCATCTGAGGTTGGGACAGATCGGTGTGATGATCAATTTTATGTGGCAATTTGACTGAACAGGACACAGAGATACCTGGTTAAACATTATTTCTGGGTGCATCTGTGAGGATGTTTCCAGAAGATATTAGCATTTGAATTGGTGGGCTGAATAAAGCTGATTGCCTTCCCCAGTGTGGGTGTGCCTAATCTAACTCATTAAAGGCCTGAATAGGATAAAAAGATACAGAAAGGGTAAATTCTCTCTCTCTGGCCTGATTTTGAGCTAAAACGTTGATTTTTCTCCTCTTCCTTGTACTGGAATTTACGCCATAGGCAGTCTGTTTCTCAGGCCTTTGGATCTGAACTAGAATGACACCAACTGGCTTTTCTAGGTCTCTAGCTTGCAAATGACAGATCATGGGACTTTTCAGACTCCATAATTGTCTATGAGCCAATTCCTCATTATATATTAATTAATTAATTAATTAATTAAAAAATACTTTTATTTCTCTAGAGAACTCTGACTAATATAACCTGCCAGAGAATACTGCCAATCACCATCAAACCCAAATAATCTCAAATTTGCTATGGGCTTTCAAAAAAACCTACTTGCCCTATATACTCCTAAGAAGCCAACTGTACTTATATATAGCAAGACTAATGCTCCTGTCTCCCTTCAAGTTCGTCCTAGCTTGCTGTTATTTCTCAAAAACCTAAGCCTTTGAGGCTATTGTACTTCTTACACCCAGGCTGAGTGGAGTTATAACATAATCAAAATTAAGAGTGATGTGTTTTAGGTTAAAGAGTTTGCACTTTGATAAGGTCCATTAAGATCCATTAAATTATTAGAAACACAAGGCTAAAGCTTTGCTTTCTAAAATTTTATTTGATAATGTTGTATAAAATGAGCTAGAGGGGAGAGTCTTTAAGCAGAAAGGCTGGTTAGAAGAGAATTAAAATGGTACACGTGTAAAGAATTGAAAACCTGAACTATCTTAGTGAAAATAATAGAAATAGTGAACATATATCAAAGAGATTATATTTACAGAATTGACAGAATGGAGTGCCTGGGTGACTCATTCGGTTAAGCATCTGCCTTCACCTCAGGTCATGATCCCAGGGTCCTGGGATTGAGCCCCGCATTGGACTCCCTGCTCATCGAGGAGTCTGTTTCTCCTCCTCTGCCCTTCCCTGCCTGCTCATATACTGTCTCTTGCTCTGCTCTCTCTCTCAAATAAATAAACATCTTTTTAAAAAATGACAGAACGTAACTGATGTGAGGTAATGAGAGGAATTGAATACAACATCCAAGTTTTAAGTCTGAGTAATTCATGGGATGTTAACTTCATATAGAAATAGAGAATAACACTGAAAAAAAATTAAATTTAAAAAACAGAGAATAACAAAGTAGTAGAATATAAATGATTAGCTTATATTTTGAGTATTAGATAGCCTATACATCTCCAGATAAGCTTATTTATGAGGCATTTGGAAATAAAAGATTGGTCCTCTGGAGGAAGCTTGGGTCTAAAACCATAAATATGATGACCATCCTCATAACATGATAATGGAGTCCTAAAAAAAAGAATAAGATTGAAAATATAGTAAGGTGAGAAAAGGGGGAGTCAAACATAGAGCTTTGGGAAATATTTTCATTTATTAAGAAGAAAAAAAGAGGAACAAGGATTTGAGATGATAAAACAAAACAAAACAAAAAATAGAATAAAAGGTATAAGAAGAAAGTTTTATAAATATGCAGTAAGGAATTCATGCTTTCCCTTCCAGGAAGATGGACTAAATATACTTTCTCTTATTCCTTCCACTAAATACAGCTAAAATTACTAGGTATTATATAGAAAACAAACATAACAAGAGCCCAGACTGGGCAGTGACCTTCAGGACCAAACAACATGGTGGTGGGTTCCCATCAGTTAGCTTCATATATTCTCAAAGGGGACCTGAAGAAGCCATTGACCCTAAAATTCCCAAGAATAGAGGGGGGAAAGGGGGTGGAGCTTCCTTTCTTCATTCAAAAGACCAGGAAAGAATCAGTATAACAAGATAGAATGTTTGTTGACAATAACTGCCCAGCTGCAGCCAAAACACCAAAGAAAAAACTATGGCCTTACCTCAACCCATGCCAGCAAAGGCTGAGTAGGGATCCTCTGCTTCCACCCTTCCTGAGCCCTAACTAAATATGCACAGGACTTAAATGCTGAAAATCACACAACACTTACGAAAGAAATCTAAGAAAATGTAAAAAATGAAGAGAAAAGCCATCTTTATGGATCAAAAGCCTCTCAACTGTCCCCAAGTTGATATACAGGATTATCTTTTTTTAAGATTTTATTTATTTATTTGACCAGAGAGAGAGTGTGTGCACAGGCGGGGAGTGGCAGGCAGAGGGAGAGGGAGAAGCAGGATCCCCACGGAGCTGGGACCCAGGGATCATGACTTTACTGGGATCAATACTTTACTGAGCCAAAGGCAGATGCTTAATGGACTGAGCCTCCCAGGAACTTCAGGATTATCTTTTTTAGAAAAAAAATGTGGAAGGAAAATCTTTGGCTAGGGCTAGGTAGAGATCTTTGATTTGACATCAAAACCATGACTCAAAGAGGAAATTTGACAAATTAAACTTCATCAAAATTAAAATTTTTGTTCTGCAAAATACCTGGTTAAGAGGATGGAGAGACAATCTACAGACTGGAAAAAAAATATTTGCACACCACTTATCAAAGGACTAGTGTCTAGAATATATATAGAACTCTCAAAATTCAGTGAATAAAACAATCAGTTTAGAAAACGAGCAAAACATGGGAAGAGATGTTTAACCAAAAAGAATATACAAATGGCGAACAAGCACATGTATAGACTTCAATATCATTAGCAGTTAGATAAATGCAACTTAAAACTGCAATGAAATACTGCTGCATATTTATGAGAATGGCTAAATAATTTTTAAATAATGACAAAACCAAATGCTGGCAAAGATAGGGAGAAACTGCCTCATCCATACTACACTTACAGGAATGTAAAATGGCACATCCATTCCAGAAGACAGTTTGGTATTTTTTTTAATTAAACATGCAACAGCCATACAACCCATTAATTACACTCCTAGGTATTATCTCATACAAATGATGATTGTGTTCACATAAAAATTTTTACATGACGTTTATAGCAGCCTTATTCCTAATAGCCAAAAACTTAAAACAATCCAGATATCCTCAAGAATTCAGGGGCTAAACAAATATGGGAACATCATACCATGAAATACTACTCAGTGATAAACAACCTGGATGAATCTCTAGAAAATTATACCAAGTGAAAGAAGCCAATGAAGAAAATTATATATTGTATTACTCTATTTATATGAATATATAATATTCTTGAATAACAAAATTGTAGAAAAGGAGAACAGATTAGTGGTTACCAGGGATTAAGAAGAGAAGAATGGAAATAAGTAGATGTAACTATAAAAGGGCAACACAACAAATTCTTGTGATGATGGAAATGTTTTGTATTTTGACAGCATCAGTGTCAATATCCTGGTTATGATATTGTACCATAGTTTTGAAGATGTTGTCTTTACAATATATTTGCAAGATATTGCCTTTGGGGAAAATTAGGAAAGGGGTACATAAATATTATTTATTACAACTGCATCTGAATCTGCTATTATATCACAATAAAATATTAGATTTCTTAAAATTACATTTAAAAATACACACATTTCTTGGGATTAGATCTTAGACACTCTGATGAGTTTGGCTCTTTATCTCGTATTCCTAGATCTCTGAGTTATTGTTGTAACATACATTATTTAAATGAGTCATAGTGTGAGTTTTTTTTAATGACATTGAGAAACTTGGCAATCTTTTAAGACTGAAAAACTAGCACTATGTAGTTACTCCCACTAAAATATAATAATGACATTTTATCCTCCATATTCTAGCAGCCTAAAATGTTTTTTTTATTGAGGTATAATTGAGAGGTAACTTTACACTAATTTCAGGTGTACAACATAACAATTCGATATTTGTATATAATGCCAAATGAACACCCCAATAAGTATAGTTAACATCTGTCACCATACATATTTATTTTATAAATTTCTTATAATGAGAACTTTTAAGTTCTATTCTCTTAGCAAGTTTCAAAACAGGAAGATGGTATTATTAACTACAGTCAGCATGCTGTACATTACAGCCCCATGACTTATTTATTTTATAAGTGGAAAATAACCCCCTTTTGACTCCTTTCACCAATTCTGCCCACCTCCTCCAACCCCACATTGATTGATTTCCAGATGTTGAACCATCCTTGCATCCCTGGAATAAATTCCACTTGATCATGGTGTATGATTCTTTTAATGTATTGTTGAATTCAGTTTGCTAATACTTTATTGAGAATTTTTGCATCTTTGTTCATCAAGCACATTGACCTATAATTGTTTTTTCTTATGACATCCTTGTATGATTTTAGTATCAGGGTAATACTAGCTTCATGAGTTTGGAAGTGTTCCCTCCTCTTCTATTTTTTGGAAAAATTTGAAAAGAATTGCTATTAATTCTTCTGTGAATGTTTGATAGAATTCACCAGGGAAGCCATCTGGTCCTAGACTTTTGTTTGTTGGGAGCTTTTTGATTATTGATTAAATCTCCTTAGCAGTAATCAGTCTGTTCACATTTTGTATTTCTTCATGATTCAGTCTTAGTAGACTGTATGTTTCTAGGAATTTATCTATTTCTTCTAAGTTGTCAAATTTATTGTTGTTCATAGTAGCTTCTTAGGATTCTCTGTATTTCTGTGGCATCAGTTATAACATCTCTTTCATTTCTGATTTTATTTATTAGAATTCTCTCTCTTTTTTTTCTTGGTTAGTCTAACTAAAGGTTTGTCTTTTTCTTTTTGAAGAACCAGTTCTTAGTTTCATTGAACTTTTCTATCATTTTAGTATCTATTTCACTTGTTTCTTCTCTGATATTTGTTATTTCTTTCCTCATGGTAATTTTTCTTCTTCTAGTTCCTTGAAACGCCAAGTTAGGTTACTTGAGATTTTTTTTTTTATATTAAAATGTTTTTACATTCATAAACACTTAATAAAAGATTGTAAAGGTACTAAAACCATCAGGCAAGACCACTTTGATTCTTCCTTTACATAACTGATTTGTTATGCCTACAAATCACTTGCCTACTTCTCTTAATGCAGTACACATCAAATAGCTTAAAGTACCATATACTAGATGCCAGTTTCAATGGGTTTTTTTTCCATTAAAGTGATTCCTGTTACTGATAAGTTGTACACCTTAGAGCTTTGATTAAAGCTCATAATGTGAGGGCGCCTGGGTGGCTCAGTGGGCTAAAGCCTCTGCCTTCGGCTCAGGTCATGATTCCAGGGTCCTGGGATTGAGCCCTGCATCTGGCTCTCTGCTCAGCATGGAGCCTGCTTCCTCCTCTCTCTCTGCCTGCCTCTCTGCCTACTTATGATCTCCATCTGTCAAATAAAATAAATGAAATCTTAAAAAAAAAAGAAGCTCATAATGTGGAAAAAATCAATAAGGGACACGAAAAGGCATTCAAAATATGAATAGCTTTAAAAAAAGAAGAAGAAGAAAGAAATGTCTTCACTCAGTCTGTCAGTAAGAAATTTTAAAATTTTAGAAAATTTTTCCTAGCCAGTTTTTCTATTCTTTTTGACTTCTACATTCTTTGTCTCTTGTGTAGGATGTCTAAAGAAACATACAAGAGTCCTACATGTTCTGAGTAAGAATAGTTGTGGTTTGTGTTCAATGATAGTTACTTGTGCAACTTCAAAAACTATGCAATTTTCATGGATTTATTCATAAGTATTACATAAAATAAGTATAAATTCTCTTATGGTTGTCATTGGGTCTATTAACCAATGCCTGAATATTTTTATCTTTCTGTGTTTTTTTTTAAGATTTTTATTTATTTGACAGAGAGAGAGAGATCACAAGTAGGCAGAGAAAGAGGGGAAGCAGGCTTCCCGCCGAGCAGAGAGCCCGATGTGGGACTCGATCTCAGAACCCTAAGATCATGACCTGAGCCAAAGGCAGAGGCTTAACCCACTGAGCCACCCAGGAACCCTTCTGGGTTTTTGTTTTTGTTTTTTTCAAATATGTATAGTTCTCAGAATTTTTTTAGTGTAAAAAATTACATTTTTAAAATATTTTTTAATTTATTTATTTGACAGACAGTTCACAAGTAGGCAGAGAGGCAGGCAGAGAGAGAGGAGGAAACAGGCGCCCCGCTGAGCAGAGAGCTTGATGCGGGACTTGATACCAGGACCCTGAGATCATGACCTGAGCCCAAGGCAGAGGCTTAACCCACTGAGCCACCCAGGTGCCCAAAAAATACATTTTAAGCAAATAAATTTCAGAGAAAAAATTTGAATTCATTCAGAATGAACAAAATATTACAAGGTGATCGTTATTTTGCATCAAAAACTACTATTTGCAAACTGGCAAGAGAATATGAAGCTAAGAAATTATCTGAGAAGACAGAATTAAGAAGGAAAGCTTCTTGGAGAAACTACCTCTTAAAATAGTTCATAAAGAAAACAGGTGACATGAACTGAAAGAAATCCATCCATAACGTATTCTCAGCTGGGTGTTACACCAGAGTTATGGCGTCAAAATGCAGACCTTCACAAGATGTCTAGGTATGAGGCAGAATCAAGATAGAAACTTTTCAAAGTGAAAGTGCTAATCCTAAATATTAACTTTCTGTCCAATATGTGTCCTCAAAAGGGCCACTTAGAAACATAAGTGTGTTGGGGCGCCTGGGTGGCTCAGTGGGTTAAAGCCTCTGCCTTGGGCTCGCGTCATGGTCCCAGGGTCCTGGGATCGAGCCTCACGTCGGGCTCTCTGCTCTGCAGGAACCCTGCTTCCCCCTCTCTGCCTGTCTCTCTGCCTACTTGTGATCTCTGTCTGTCAAATAAATAAATAAAATCTTTAAAAAAAGAAAACAAAGAAGCATAAATGTGTCATTTCAAAAGCTTAAGCCATGCATATGTTATCACTTACATTGTCCACTGCTCACTGTATCAACATAACTGTCTAAATATACCCTTCATGGGATGGCCTACGGCTCAGTCAGTTAAGTGTCTGCCTTCAGCTCAGGCCGCAATCCCAGGGTTCTGGGATCAAGCCCTGCATCTGCTCCCTGCTCAGTGGGGAGTCTGCTTCTCCTTCTCCTTCTGCTGCTCCCCCTGCTTCTGGTATTGCTCTTTGTCAAATAGACAAAATCTTAAAAACAAACAAACAAACAAACAAACTTCCCAGGACATGTTTTGTCCTCTCTTCATTGCAGTAGCCTTCTGTACTGCTTTCAAGGCTAAAATCAACGATGGCTAAGTATAGAATAATACCCAAATAAATTTGGATTTTTCATATTTCTTGAAATCTTCATAAAAATAAAAAAATTGAAGCACAGTTCTACCTTAAAAACTACCACCTGCATATATAAGATTTAACTAATGTTAAAGACTTAATTAATTTTAAAATGTATTAATTTTACTAAAACATTTTATTAAAAGATGTATCTATTATAATTATCTCTTAATAAAATACTTTTTAAATTTTCATCTTCAGAGTCAAAATAGCAAACATATTGAAGGGGCGCCTGGGTGGCTCAGTGTTTGAAGGTTCTGCCTTCAGCTCAGGTCATGATCCCAGGGTCCTGGGATCGAGCCCCGCATCGGGCTCTCTGCTCAGCAGGGAGCCTGTCTCCTCCTCCTCTCTCTCTCTGCCTGCCTCTCTGCCTACTTGTGATCTGTCTGTCAAATAAATAAAAATCGTTAAAAAAAAAAACATATTGAAGATATGTGCTGTAAAGAACTAATCTACATCACTCCAAGGAATAACAAATATGTAATGTCTAACCACAGAAATAATTTTCAGTCTACTGAGAAGCATAAAGAAAAGCATTTACTGAGGCCAATTACACAGCCAGGTGATTAATTAAAACTTCAGTGTGCAAAGAATCACATTTTGTTCAACCACAATCCAAGTGCCTGTTCCGTTTCTTTGCCTTTTAATTCAGACCTTTCATATTAATGCTCCTTTTTGGGAGGAAGGGGGCAGTGAAAATATTATGAATGAACTTCCAAGGTGAAAAAGAATAATTCCTGAGTTATAAAAAAAAGTTTAGAGTAGTTACCTTACTTAGTAAGTTCATGTACATTTACTTATATTTTTAAAATTTTCACAAGTCTAACATGAAAAATTTTAAACATCTCATAAAATACTCCAAAAAAGAATCAGTAATCTCTATATTTTTAATGCTGAAACCCTTGGGAAAATATTTGAAAAGTAGGATTAATCAGTTTATTTACCATTTGGACTTATGCAAAGTAATAAATTCACCTAAGTACAGTTAAAGCCCATGATCTATGTGAAATTCATATTATAAATTTATCTTCTGCTGCTATAAAAGTCTTCCTTCTACTTCAGAATCATACAGCTTAGTTTTCATGATTATTATGTTTCAGATATTTTTCTCCATTTCTCTCATTTATTTTTGTAATTTTAATTGTATATTTTATTTTATTTTTTATATAAATTCAATTAGCCCACATAATAGTACCTCATTAGTTTTTGACTTAATATTCAGTGATTCATTAGTTGTGCATAACAGCCAGTGCTCATCACCTCACAGCGGAAGAAAGGGAAAACTGAATGGAAAGAAATCAGAGAGGGAGAAAATACATGACAGACTCTTGACTCCAGGAAACAAACTGAGGGTTGTGGGGAGGTGGGTGGGAGGTGGGGTAACTGAGTGAAGGGCAATGAGGAGGGCATGCGATGTGTTTTAGATATTTTTTAAGGAAGAAAATAGTCACTAGATATCAAACTTTCACCAATACATCCAAATTTTCATTTCTCACTTTTGAATCCCAGAAAGACACCCAATATTAAATAATTACAGATCCAAAGCCTCATTTAGAAAGCATCTAAGCACCTTTTCTAATCTCATGTTCAACGATGAGTGAATCATGCCTATTTTGCCCCCCGTAAGTTTCACTGGCTCCTTTCCAAAAGAATTTTTGTCGCCAGCTCTTCCTATTTTCCCTGCTGTCCCTCTATGTTCAGTGACTTTTCCTGGTGCCTCCAATTTTCTGTGCACAAATCTACCATAGCACTAATCATACAAGATTATATTATCTACTTCATCATCCAACTCTCCCACTACACTCCAAGTTCACTGAGGACAGGGTCCGTGTCAGTTGTCTGTGATTTCTGGCCCACAGGAGAAGATAATGCACAATTCCTGAGCTGTTTTTAAAACTGCTTTGTCTTGAGGAGCGCCTGGGTGGCTCAGTGGGTTAAAGCCTCTGTCTTGGGTTTAGGTCATGATCCAGGGTCCTGGGATCAAGCCCCGCATCGGGCTCTCTGCTCAGTGGGGAGCCTGCTTCCTCTTCTCTCTGCCTGCCTCTCTGCCTACTTGTAATCTCTGTCTGTGAAATAAATAAATAAATAAATAATTTTTTTAAAAAACTGCTTTGTCTTGATACAAAAGTTGGGTATTCATCCTTTCTGATGGAGGCATAATACTCCATAGTGTATATGGACCACATCTTCCTTATCCATTCGTCTGTTGAAGGGCATCTTGGTTCTTTCCACAGTTTGGCGACCATGGCCATTGCTGCTATGAACATTGGGGTACAGGTGGCCCTTCTTTTCACTACATCTGTATCTTTGGGGTAAATACCCAGTAGTGCAATTGCAGGGACATAAGGAAGCTCTATTTTTTATTTCTTGAGGAATCTCCACACTGTTCTCCAAATTGGCTGCACCAACTTGCATTCCCACCAACAATGTAAGAGGGTTCCCTTTTTTCCACATCCTCTCCAACACATGTTGTTTCCTGTCTTGTTAATTTTGGCCATTCTAACTGGTGTAACGTGGTATCTCAGAGTGGATTTAACGTGGACGGGACTGAAAGAGATTATGCTGAGTGAAATAAGTCAAGCAGAGACAGTCAAATATCATATGGTTTCACTTATTTGTGGAGCATAAGAAATAATACAGAGGACATAGGGAGATGGAGAGGAAGGAGAAGGGAGTTGGAAATTGGAGGGAGAGATGAACCATGAGAGACTATGCACTCTGAAAAACAGTCTGAGGGTTTTGAAGGGGCTGGGGGTGGGAAGTTGGGCCAGCCTGGTGGTGGGTATTACGGAGGGCACGTATTGCACGGAGCACTGGGTGTGGTGCATAAACAATGAATTCTAGTACAGTGAAAAGTAATTTAAAAAATAAAAAATTTAAAATGAATAAAAATAAATGTATCCTTTGTAAGTAGTATTAAAAAAAATGCTTTGTCTTACTATCCTTTGATGGAATCTCCTTCTTGGCAGGGGCAGTGCCATTGTTTTTTGTCTCTTCCTTTAGATGCTACAGCTGTACACAGAGTACCTTAGGTGACAGAGTTGACTCCTGATTCAAACGTAAATCCATAGGAATTCTAGCCTTTGAGTGTGAGCCAAGGAAACTAAAAAGTAGGAAACACAAACAGCAGTGACTCAATCCGAGGGAGTGACAACTTAAGTCACTTCCCCATGTACTGCGCCTGCCCTTCCTCCACCCAAGTGATAGTTACTCTATGAAGCTCTGGCATAACACAACTATTAAAAGCAAATTATAAGTCACAAACATTTCTTCCCTTTAGCAAGTCATACATCAATAAAGAAACCTCAAAGAAAGAAGAAAGTTCTGTGAACATAGTAGGGTTTTCTAAATGATTAGTTCTTGTAAGGTATAGGATTTGACATTTTTCCAGTTGATTTACAGGAGGTAAATTATTTCCCAAACTCTTAATATGGTTTGATACATTTTACTAACCACACAAAGCTCAAAATCAAACTCTAAATTATCCTGCCCAATAAAAATTAGCTTCTGGAAGGCAGCTATAAAGGATTAGATGGAAATGGGCCACCTTTCTGTTTAAGTAGGTGTGACTCACATCTAGTCAGTCTGTCTGATGGTTAAATTGCTCCTGCCTTTTTGTTCAAACAAGTTGATGCTCTGGTAAAGGATTGTCTCCTTGATTTGTTGTGCAACCTAATGAAAGAGTGTGTAACTATAATTGTTGAATATAATCCCTCCTGGATTTATAGAAATGCAAGAGTATAATAAAGATGAACTTTCATTGGCATTTATAGTATTTAACCTATTAAGCAAGTGGTGATTCATTTTTGAAGAGAAACTCTCAAGTAGAAATGGTTAGTATATTTACATTTTTCCACATCTGAAATTTGGGACATAATTGTGATTCACTTGTCCACACTCTTCTCAAACACTTTTATCATCATTTGGTGGTTCTGCAGGGATTTGGGACCAAGAGCAAAATTGTCTATTGTAAATCTAACCCCAAAAACTCCCAACGTGTCTAGGAATGAGAAGACAATATTAAAGTCGGCCTTATTACCAAATAATTTTTTTTAATCCAAGCAAATGGGAAATGAAATGGCATGCTTAATTGAGTATTCTGAATAATGAAATCACACAAAAGATATTAATTTTAAAAGGAACAAAATATAGCAAAATACAACTCAACACCAAAAAATGCACTAAATATAATAAGGTACATGGTCTTGGGACACCTGGGAGGCTCAGTGGGTTAAGCCTCTGCCTTCGGCTCAGGTCATGATCTCAGTGGCCTCGGATGGAGCCCCACATCGAGCTCTCTCCTCAGCGTGGAGCCTGCTTCCCCAGCCCTGCCTACTTCTCTGCCTACTTGTGATTTCTATCAAATAAACAAATAAAATCTTTTTTAAAAAACAATATATATAGTCTTTCCTAGTTATTAGCATTATTTGTTATGATATATGGTTATTTCATTATCTTAGCCTGGTTTCTCAAAAAGCAGAGCCTGCAGCAGAGACTTGCACATAGTAGTTGATCTGAGAAAGTATAGAACAAAAGGAATGAAATGGGGAGGGAGAGTTTTCAGCATCACGGGCAAATCTAGCTCTATCCCATGGGATCTTCTGAGTTATACATCAGAACTGTGCTCCCGTATGACAAAAGGGGGAAGCATTACACCAGCTCCAACAGAGTTAACTCCCACATTTCCCATTGCCCATCTGGGAATGTCCAATGGGTTCCTTCTGGCACAAAGTGAGAAACGTAAGGTGCTAACTTGAGAAGGGCATGTGTGAAATTACTTCTGAGTAAAGAGGATTCAAATATGTGTGGAATTCATCACCACATTGTGGCTGGAATAAGATATGGGTCAATAGTATTTATTTATTTACTTATTTATTTAACATATAATGTATTAGTTGTTTCAGGAGTACAGGATTATGATTCATCCGTCTCACACAATTCACAGGTATGTGCTCACCATAGCACACACCTTCCCCAGTGTCCATCACCCAGCCACCCCATCCCTCCCGCCCCCTCCACTCCAGCAACCCTCAGTTTGTTTCTCATGATTAAGAGTCTCTTGTGATTTATCTCCCTCCCAATCCCATCTTATTTCATTGTTTCCCTCCCTAGCCCCCATGACCCCCTGTCCTGCCTCTCAAATTCCTCATATCAGAGAGATCATATGATAATCACTTAGCATAATATCCTTTAGCATAATATCCATAATATCCGCATTGTTGCAAATGGCAAGATTTCTTTTTTTTTGATGGCTGCATAATATTTCACTGTGTGTGTGTGTGTGTGTACCACATCTTTATCCATTCATCCACTGATGGATATCTAGGCTCTTTCCACAGTTTGACTATTGTGGACATTGCTGCTATAAACATTCGGTGCACGTGCCCCTTCAGATCACTACATTTGTATCTTTAGGGTAAATACCCAGTTGTGCAGTTGCTGGGTCATAGGAAGCTCTATTTTCAACTTTTTGAGGAAACTCCATACTGTTTTCCAGAGTGGGTGCACCAGCTTGCATTCCCACCAACAGTGTAGGAGGGTTCCCCTTTCTCTGCAACCTCGCCAACATCTGTTGTTTCCTGACTTGTGAATTTTAGCCATTCTGACTGGTGTGAGGTGGTATCTCATTTGGTTTTGATTTCTGTTTTCCTGATGCCAAGTGATACTGAATACTTTTTCATGTGTCCGTTGGCCATTTCGATGTCTTCTTTGCAGAAATGTCTATTTATGTCTTCTGTCCATTTCTTGATTGAATTATTTGTTCCTTGGGTGTTGAGTTTGATAAGTTCTTTATAAATTTTGGTGGGGGGGCTAAGAGGATTTAAAGTGGTGCATCAATGAGGTCAGATAATTCCTTTATCTGGTGATTTGGATTGAAGATACAGTGAAAGGTCACTATTTTTCATGTATTTTAGTGCTTTCCAGGATGCAGAACTCTTTTTCAACTTATAATGGGAAACTTGAGAGTCTTTTTAGAAACAGAAGAATGAATACTAAGAGTTTATTTCTGTGTTAATCCATGAACATGGAAGTTATAGAGTCAAAATTGAATAATGTGGTTATATTTATGAATAATGTGTTCCTCAAAACAAAATAATTATTAATGTTGAAAAATATGTAATAAATGTAAATGTTTCCTATTTCCTTTTCTTTGACTCTTAGATATCGCAACACTGACAGCAGAAAATCTTCTCAATGCTTTGTAAGTTCATTAACAAAGAGTTATCTTCTAGTGAAATTTAATTCCCTGAATGGCAAAAAAAGACTTACAGTTGACAATTAATACAGTGTCCACAAAGATGTAATGGGAAGTCTGCTTTTAGAAGCCTGGGAAAAGATGATTATGATTGGTCTTAAATTGACTGATATAATTTATTAAATTGACTGCTACAACTGATTTTAAATAAGAAACACATTATTACAGGCCATAATGGCAGAGGGTATCTAGGGACAAGCAGTGATAATTAAGAACTTGGGACTGAAAACCAGCTACACATCAGTTTTGAGCCCAGATCCAACACATACTAACTGGATGGTTATTAATTTGTTTCTTAAACCTTCAGTTCCAAGCTGTTGCAATGATAAAAGAAGATAGCACACACAAGGTACTTACGTTGGTTGTATTTTTTATTCTACCTATAAAAATTTTAGGCCTGGGAACTCATTGTGGAATTCTGATCATGCAAGCCAAGTTTCATGTGCTGAGACTTACACACAATCAGTTTCCTTGCTGTCTGCTTCCACTCTCCCACCAACAGCCCTGGGAAATATGATCCCCAGGGTTGCTAGAGTCTGTCACGGGCTGTCAGAGAAGCACTGCTCTTACCTGGGCACTGAGACTAATTAGGGCAGCTGGAAATCACCCTCCGGGGCCAGGTGACACCAACCTTGATGGCTCTTACTACCTTTCAGTCACAGCAGAGTTGAACACCCTGGGCAAAATTAAACACAAAGCTGTATTAGATTATTTTTCTCTAATATATTTTGACTGAACAATCCTAATAGGACATTTTAAAGTCAGTCATTCCAGTTGAAAATTTTAGTACTGATACAATCAAAATCCACAATTAAAAATAAGTCAGGTTGGCAGAAGAGAAGTAATCAAGACAGGAATAAAAACAGCAATAAGAAAGAGATCAGCCAATTTGTATATCCCCTAGCTAGAACACTAAGCAATCAACCAGATCAGTATTCTGAACCTTACTTGGCCCATCTGAGGTTTTAATTGTACTTTAAATAAATAGCAAGAGGGGAGAGGTAGGCAAGAAAAATCAAACAGGTTTGAAGAAAGAAGAGAGTTTGGTACATGACAAAGTGTATTATAGTAATAAATGATGGGATGGAAGTTAGAAGAGTGGGAAGCTATAAGAGCTTGGTAGATTCTTTGACGTTTCTGGAAGTATCAGCCATCAAGTCTTCATTATATTCCTTAAACTTTTAAAGTTTGCTATATGACCTCTTCTGATATAAGAAAAGCTAAAAGGTGCCATGTAAGATTTCAGTAGAGGTTATAACAAGGTAATACTGCAGAGGTGGCAGCTAGAAGCTTAAGAGACATAGCAACAATGAGTAAATGAGAACTCAGAATGGAAATTGATGCATGAATATAAATTAGATTACAATTCTGAACAAATGCACAAACAGGAAAGTAGAGTCATCCCAGGGAGGTTCTCCTAGCCCACAGAGAAGCATCTTTGTTTTTATATTTCTCTGAAGGAAGATGAGTAAAAGCCAACTTCCTTTAGGAGTTGTCTGAACAGAAGGGAGGATAAGGATGAACCTTTATACATTCGGGTTCTGAGTTATTTTTTTTATCCTCTGTAGATTCCATGATAAGGGAGTGGAAAGAAGAGGAAAAGAAAAGGGAGTTATATTCAGTGAGTCAAAAGTGAGACTCTTGCATTCAAAAATAACAACCACCTAGGCTGTGTTGCAGGTAAGTGGTTTTTACGAAAAGGTTGCCTTAACAATCTGATGTTTAGATTGCATCAAAGAGAACAATCTAGAATCAGAAGCAATATACACATTTAAGGACTTCAAAAGGCTAACAGAGACCTTTTTAAAAGTCTACATGTCCCTCCCCCGTGCTCCCGATGCCTTTCCATCTTCAGGGACGACTATCTCAAGACATTATCTTGTCACATCCCTGGGAAGCAACTGACCATCTAACCTTTCCAATTAATTTAAATGTTCTCATTCTTGATACAAATACCTTTTTCTAATTCAGAGTTTCTTAGCTTTAATAGTATTAACATTTTAGGCCAGACAATGCTTTGTTTCAGGAATAGTCATATGCATTATAGGGTTTTTAGCAGCATCCCTGGCCTCTACATACCAAAAGTGCACACCCCCCACAAATTATGACAACCAAAAATATTTCCATATATTGCCAAATTTGCCCTGGGGCTAAGAGTGGAGTCCAAAATTGCCCCTGATTGAGTACCACTGCTTTTATCGATGTCGACTGCACTGATTATGGCAAGTTTTTCTTATTCTCTAAATGTTAGGAACACACCCATTCCAGAAAGGGGTCTCAAAGTCAAGTATCATTTTTATTTCAAGATGTCTTATGGGTCATATGACATAGACTTCATTTCTATAAACATTTATTGAACTTCTTATAGGTGATAGGTTCTCCATGATAGATTCTAAATATATATATATTTAAGATTTTATTTATTTATTTGACAGAGATCACAAGTAGGCAGATAAGCAGGCAGAGAGAGAGGAGGAAGCAGGCTCCCTGCTGAGCAGAGACACCCCCCCCACACCGATGTGGGGCTCAATCCCAGGACCCTGGGATCATGACCAGGGCCAAAGGCAGAGGGTTTAACCCACTAAGCCACACAGGCGCCCCCATAAAAATATTTTTTTTTTAAGATATGGTTCCTGCCCTCGAAAAAATTTTAATTAATGAGACTGACCATCTCTAGTAAAAGATGCCATAAACTTGTTAGGGAATAAGCTCAGTGTTTTAGTTAGAGTAAGATGACGTAGTCAAGAGAATCAGAGACAGAATTAGAGGGAAGTTGTATGATTACTGCAAATTTTCTTTAAAGACTTAAAAGAGTCTAGCAGTTTCTTTGGATCTAAATTGACAGGAGAGCACAGTTCTGACACAGAGAAGCATATCACTTTGGCAAAGGGTTGGCTCTCTTTGTGTGTTATTCCTTTTAGCCAGATATGGTGGATTGTCCTTGAATGTGAACGCATTTTTGTCTACTCTTTCTCTTGTCAATATCCCATTGACATTCACATCCATTCACTCTTTCTTATGAATGTTTCGGGGCAATCACTCCTTTAAACAACTGCTCACAAAATTAAAAGGCACATATAGACAACAGTTACTGATCATTATCTTCCAAATTCAAACATTTCATTTCACTTGCTTCTTACAACAGATCAGAGCAAGGCTGTACAGATATATGGAGAGCGTACATGACTGATGAGGTTGGGGGAGGAAGATGTCCATCTGGTTTGAATAAATTCTCAGGAAACTTCATGTCCGCAGTTAGTCCTAACTTCTCCAAGACTGTGGGCTTTTCCTCAGTGGAGAGTTTGTTTACTAGAGCAATGCATGCATAATAATAGCAATATCATTGCATGCTAGTGAATTCTCTTTTGAGCAGGTTGTGGACAAAGAACAATAACTCCTTCTGGCAACAAGATAGCAGGGGCATGGATGCCCAGGAAGGGGAATGGCCTTGGCAAGCTAGCCTGCAACAGAACAGAGTGCACCGGTGGGGAGCCACTCTGATTAGTAACAGCAGGCTCTTCACTCCTGCTCACCGCTTCATAAAGTAAGCTCTGCACCACGGAAGGTCTCAAAGCCACTCATGCACCAGAAGTCTGATACATGTCTTTCAAGAATATGGCCATACAACTAAGCTTCCAAATGTTCCATATGGTGACGTATACTCTCAAAATTACTCAATGAATCAGCTAAAAAAAAAAAAAAAAAAAAAGAGAGAGAGAGATTCAGGCTAGAATAAGATCGGCCAACAGTGGCACTATTATATTTGGTCCAAATGATTCTTAGCTTTGGGATGGCTGTTCCGTGCAGCATTACGGGATATTTAGCAGCATCTCTGGTCCCTCCCCACCAAATGCCAGTAGCATCCCCCAGGGACTAACAACAACAAATGTTTCCAATTAACACCAACTGTCTCCTGGAGGACAAAATAGCCCTCAGTTGAGAATCACTAAGCTAGACTTAATTCAATTTTATAAAGAAACTAAGTCCCAAACAGAGCACTGGTCTCCTATTTCTTTCTCAGAATTATTTCATCTAGTCTTATTTATTTAGTCATAAGTATTTGAATTCATCCTGCATCCTCCCATACACTTAGCAGCCCGATTTGAAATTATTATTTCTTTAAAGGGTCTATTATTGCACCAAGCATTTGTGGGTTTTTTTAGCCCTTTGTTTGAGGTTTCATTTTACTAATTTCTATTGGTTTATGTGACACTTACTGGTTTTTTTTTTTTTTTTAATCCCTCTTACCTTGAGACTTTGACGTGCACCTTTTTTTTTTTTTTAAGATTTTATTCACTTATTTGAGAGAGAGCACAAGTGGGGTGAAGGTCAGAGGGAGAAGCAGACTCCATGCTGAGCAGGGAGCCCAATGTGGGATTTGATCCCAGGACTCCAGAATCATGACCTGAGCTGAAGGCAGACACTTAAGGACTGAGCCACCCAAGCACCCAGACTTTGAAATGTTCTCACAGCACTGTTTTTCAATGTTTAATATACGAACACTTGATTAACAAATAACAGTAAAAGTCAGAAATATCTTCCTGTTTATAGTTTTTTTTAATTATTTTTATGAACAATAATGTATTATTTTCCCCAGGGATACAGGTCTGTGAATCAACAGGCTTACACATTTCACAGCAATCACCATAGCCCATACCCTCCCCAATGTCCATATGTTTATAGTTTTTAATGATTGTAAAAGAAGATTTAGGCTATTTCCTTAATTTCCATAAGTTTACTCTGTGTCATAATCTTGCACTTTTTATTTAATCTTACCATATTTACTTTTGAGCCTTCTGGACAGATAAAATGAGTTCCCATGGCTTATCTTTTAAAATATATTTTATGGGGCACCTGGGTGGCTCAGTGGGTTAAGCCTCTGCCTTCAGCTCAGGTCATGATCTCAAGGTCCTGGGATCGGGAACCCGCATCGGGCTCTCTGCTCGGCAGGGAGCCTGCTTCCTCCTCTCTCTGCCTGCCTCTCTGCCTACTTGTGATCTCTGTCAAATAAATAAATAAAATAAAATAAAAGAAGGAAAAAGAATGGAATGTTAGTTTTGGACTCCTCTTAAGTGACCCACAAACACAGCAAAGTATCAAGGATATTATAATTCATGAAAAGTACCATTACCCCACACGCGATAATGACATTGCTGTTGTGCATCTGCCCTCACCAGTATTACATACAAGCAACATTCTAAGAGCATGTCTTCCAGAAGCTACTCACACATTCCCACCCAAGTCAGATGTGGTGGTCACTGGATGGGGAACACTGAAGTCTGATAGTGAGTTCCTAACCTTCCTCCAAACATGGTTGAATTTGAGTTTTAGAAGTTAAAAATAAATACTCCAAATCATAACTAATCTGAGAAATACTTTCTCTAGATCATTTTAAAGGGGATAATGTGCAATAGATTGAAAATTATTCTCAACCACATTCACACAGAAACCACAATTTCTTAGAGCTTGTATCATAATTTCCCTTAACAATGGCAGTTTTTAAATGCATTATTTAAAGAAGTAATTTATTTTCCTCCATTTTATTCATTCATTCATTCACTCATACAATAAATATTTATCTTGATTATTACCTTTATTCCAAATACAGGTCCAAGTGTTTTGGATATATTAATGAATAAAATAGGCAAATATTCCTGCCCTCACAAAGCTTACATTTAGAGAATCTCCACAAAATATAACAAATATTTGTTTTATGCAGGTAAGCACCAGAACAAACAAACAAGACTGCAGAGGACTGGGCATTTCTAATGGAGAGAAATGAGTAGTCCTGTGTGACAAGGCAATGCACCCCCATGACCTTAATAATGTAAAGATTTAGTGGCTATTTATGTTCATAAATGCATCTGAAAGCAGAAAAAATAAATCTAAATTTTATGATTCAGAATTACAATAATGGCAGAAAATTTTAAAATGATTATAAAGTGTATGTTTCTGGAATATGAATTTTTCATTTTGTTTTCTAAGGCATACATGTAATCTACTTTGTAACTAAGAAAGGAGACAAAAGCCTAATTAAAATGTATGTTTTACATTGATTTGGAAATTGTACATACCATAAGGAATTAATAAGCCTAGCCAGAGATATTAATATTAACTTAACAAAAATTGTATGATTTTCTTCCTTTAGGAACAAGTCCTAATATACTCCAGAAAGGCTTAGTGAGGATCATAAATAATAAAACCTGCAACAGTGAAGAGGTATATGGTCATGTGATCATACCTGGAATGTTGCGTGTGGGGTTCCTGAAGGGAAGTGTGGATGCCTGCCAGGTAAATCTGCCTACTCCATTTTCAAGATTTTTTTCCTGTGGTTTTTTTTTTTTTTATTCCAATTTGCTTGTGCAATGTTCTCAAAAGAAGAAAAATTTAGTATTTAATAAGATACTTATTAAATTAAGATACTAATGTGCTAAACCACTTTTACCATTATAAGAAGCTGTCAGGAGGTGTAAGGAAGAAATTTGGAATAAGCAATAAAGAGATGAATGGAATATTGACAACTTCAGTCAGATTGGCTCTTTCACTGAGAAGCACTCAACTGAATCCAACACCAAACCTAATGATCATGGAACTTTCTTAACTGAGCGTGGTTCCAATACCCTAAATATTTTGTTTATTTAACAGTGTTTATATAGCATCTCCCTGTGGTAGGCACTGTATTAAGCTCTTTACAAATATTAATTTATTCAAGTTGCGAAAATGCTGTGGTATATGTTTGTACTATTATAAACTACTACTATTTAGTACATAGTACTATGTACTATTATAAACTACTACTACTCAGATGAAGAGACTGAGACTATGGTCAAGTAAATTGTTTAAACTCACACAGGTATTAAGTGGTAGATCTCAGACCTTAGACCCTGGGCTACATAGTCTATACTCTGAATGCCACACGAAGCTGCCTTTCCTTATGCTTAATATGCTTCAAACATCTCTGGTGCTATTTACAAGTAATAATCTCAGAGTTAACAAAAGTACTACTGCAATTATCTAAGCAGGCAGAATCAGTGGTAAATCCAGAAAAACCCTTTATTTTATCCATTCATTTTTTATGGATTACTACGGGCCAGACCAGAAGGCATTATTCCTGCACTCTAGGAACGAGAAGACACACAAGCAAGTACTTGCAATACATAATTATAATCTCTAATTACAGATTCCCATCTTTCAACTGTCCCACTAACCCTATTCTTCCACTGCAAGTCATGGCTTTAAATGCTAGTTTCTCGCGATTTTATCTCAGTCCATCGCCCTCAGCGCCATGACTCTCTTCTAGCCTTATGCAGCCTAGAGGTTTTATCATTTCAACCACTCAACTGACAGCCCCCTCAGCACCTTCACCATCTTCTACGTCCCCACACCCATGCTAATAATCTCTAACCACAGAGCAATAGAACTGTTTCATTGGCTCCCATTTGTATACTCCTGATCACAACTAGAAGAAATCTTGCAGCCTTGTAAACTGGTGTCATATCATCACAGCTGGGTCCTCAATACACTATAGAATTTTTTAATACGTCCTTCATAGTCTACGTCAGCCTTTCATTACATTGTTTGAATGTGTCCCTATATGCCCTTATATTCCTTAACGTATGACATTTCCCTCATACTAACTAGAAAAAAGAATGAAAGAAATCATGAGAACTCCTTTAATTTCTTTTCTACATGATAAATTTATATTTGTACTTCTCCTCACCTTCTAGGCTCAGGCAAACAAATCTCTTCTACTCTTCAAATCTAATCTTTTGTCTGTATTCTTCATCCCCTCTCTATCTACACAAGCATTTGAACTTTATATTAATTTGAACTTTCTTCCATATTTTCCGAACTATCCCACCCCAATGGGCTCTTTCTCATATCCTGCAAACAGAAGTAGGTCTCTCCCTTAATATACCCTCTCTGTCTTTCTTTTTCCCTTCTTGGTCAAATCTCTACAGAATAGTTTACCATCATTGTTCCATATTCTTAACTTACTCACTCTCTATCCCACTGCTTGCAGACTTTTGTGAGACCAGTGAAAATGTTCTAGCCAAGATTACTAATGATGATCTAATTGCCAAATCCAATACAGGCAGAGTGGAAGATGGATTGGAACAGATCTCAGAGATACTGAGATCTATTTTGCCTGAGAAAAGTAATGAGGGCTTCAACAGAGACGCAGTAGGAATGAAGAGACAAGACAGGTAGACAAGACCGTGGGACTGATTAGAAGTGAGGAAGAGGGAAAAGGAGGAATACATGCTTCTGGCCAGACCAGAAGGCATGACCATACATGCTTCCTGAACAATTGAAAGAAGATGTACAAGGAAGGTTTGTGGAGGATAAAGTTTGGAGTGTGCTAAATTTGAAGTGCCTACGTAATACCCAGGCATATATGTCCAGTGTGCCTTTAGAAATAAAAACCTTGGGCTCAGGAAAAAGTTACTAGATAAAAATCTGAAATTCTAATCATCTGGGTGGTAGTTAAATTCATGAGCGCATATACAGTTGTTCAGATAAGGTATGTAAAATAAAAAACACCTAAGTAATAAAACTCTGGTATAAATGCTTTTAAGAGGCAAAGAGTAAGAGAGAATAAAGATCAAAATAACAAAAACAAGAAGAAATTGGTGTCACAGGATTCCAGGGATCAGAGAAAAAGGGAATAGTCAATAGTGACACATGCCAAAGAGTAAGATAGATGCTGGAAAGAGTGTGTCAACTTCAACTATCACTTACTGGTAATGTTTAGAAGGTTTGTCAGTGGAAAGAAAAACCATTTAGAAGAAAATTGAAAATAAGACAAGAAAATGGAAATTTCAGTATAAATTACTACTTCAAGGCACTTAGCTATGAAAGGAAGATAACTAGGACAATGGAGGTGGTCTTAAGATCCAAAAAGGCTGTCATTTTTTTTGATGGGAAAAACTGAAAAAAAAAAAAAAAAAAGTATATGTCTGGTGGGGAAAGCCAGTGCAGGAAATGAAGACATAGGAAAACAAACAAGAGAAGATTATTGATAGAACAGTGTCCCTGATCCAGAAACCAGGTGGAGGGATTAGCCTTGCAAAGAACTAAATACCTCCATTTATCTGACAATGAGTGTAAAACAGATGTGAGCTGATATAGGTGAGCTAGGAAGTCAAAAAAGACAAAGACAAAAAATGGAGAGATGCTCTCTATTATTCTCCACTTACTCTATGAATTTGAAATAAAGACTGGATTTTTAAAAACTGTAACATAAGTTTTGTGTACTGTTTGTGGAATGTAAAATGGTGTAGCCTCTATGGAAAACAGCATGGTGGTTCCTCACAAAATTAAAAATAGATTACAATATGATCCAGCAATTCCATTTCGGGGCATATACTCAAAAGAATTGAAAGCAAGGACAAAAATAGATATTTGTATATTTAATCCATAGAAGCATTATTCTCAATAGCCAAAATATGAAAGCAACCCAAGTGTCCTTTGATGGATAAGTGGAGAAACAAAGTGTTGCATATACAAAAATTGAGTAAAAAAGGAAGGAAAGGCTGACACATGCTTCAACATGGATGAAACTTGAAGGACACTGTGTTAAGTGAAATAATTCAGTCACAAAAGAACAAATACTGTATGACTTCACTCAATATTGAAATATCTAGAGTTTTTTTCCCCTTTTTCTGCATCTCCCTGTCTTTATTACAAAAGAGGAAATGAAGCAGTATTCATCTTTAAAGTATAGTAATTGTATGCCCCTCTTTCTCTGTAGGGTGACTCCAGCGGACCTCTGGTTGGTACAGATTAGAAAGGCACTTGGGTCTTTGCTGGCACTGTAAACTGAGGAGATGAATGAACTCTCCCAAACAAGCCTGGTGTCTACACTCGAGTAACCCACTATCGAGACTGGATCCTGTCCAAAACTGGCCTCTAGTGCAGAACTTCTTTATAGTTTCAAGTTTGAAAATAATACCCTTGCTAAATGTGTTTGTAATTTAATTTAGAGTACCTTTCTTTATGTGCATTTAATGTTGCAAATATAAAGATATACAATTTTAGAATTATGAAGAATTTTGTATACTAGATTTTGAAGAGGGGTTAGTGACAGCAATGAACCAGGATATATAATTTCCCCTTTACTCCTCTCCAGACTGAAGGTAATTATATGAACAAATATGGATTACAGTTCACTAAGGAGGTCTTCTCTACTGATTTGTAGATCTAGGTCCCTTAGGAAATCATAGTATAGGTGTTAGGGATAAGGTCCCTTCTGAGTGTATAAATAACCCCCTGCTAAATCATGTGCTGCCACAAGCTCCATATATTGGTAGGTTGTAGCCTAGTGAATTGCCATTTAGTGCCTATAAAAATTTCCAAAGAAAATTTGTCTACTGTTATGCCCCAATAATGGGTCCATGATTAAAGGAGCGAGACTGATATAAAGTGAAGATCAAGCAAAGCTTTTTTTCCCGCCAAGCATCAGGAATCTAACCGAACGTTGGGGGACGCACCTCTTACAAGAGAGGGCGATACCTTTCTCTGTTTCACAGACTAGCTTTTAAGGGCAAAGGCCATGCAGTTGGGCCTGGCCACGCACAGGTGGTCAATGAGATGTAACACACACAGGAAACTCCACAGTGATGCTAGGTGACCAATAGAGTTACAATTTACCCTAGTAGACATTTGAACCAGCCTATCAGGCCTTGATTAGGATTGGTAACAAAAGGCTCCCAAAGGGCGGGGGCCCCTACTCCTTGGTAGCTAGGGAGACAGTATGCAACCCTCCACTGATCGGATGTCTCCACCGGGCCTGACCTATCCTTGTATCTGGGCTTTGTTACCTGGAACTGGTTTCCAGGACTTGTTTTTAAGTGAATCCCCTGGGGGAAGGGGAGCGGGGACAGTTTAACTTTAATGAAAGCCTCTTGCTAAGTAGGTCCTTACATCTACATGTCTTCTTTCCAGTCTTTGTGCCAATGCTAATCTCTTTCTATTTATGGCTTCCTCACCTTGATGACCCAAAACAGCATGTTAGTCCCATGGGGTACAATGAATAAATACCAATGCTGGTTGACTTGTTCCTGTTTCTCTTCCATACGTGAGGTCAGAAGATGTTTCTCACAAACACACGTAATAGTAAAATTATCCTCAGGCACATGGACTATGTTTGACTATGTAGGCTTGAACATGCTATGCAGATAGCACTGTATTACCTAGCTCCACTCTCTTGTCCTCAACAATATCAATTATCAGCCAGAAGTAAATAACATGGAAATTTTGCCTTCCCTTCACTTTCCTTTTGCCTACACAGAAACATTCTACCTGAGGGCACAGAAGTGTATAAACGCACTGTTAGGGTTCATGTCAACTTGCCACGTAAACAGATCAGTTGGCTTTTATCATGAATATTATCTCATGGCGGTACTTTCCAGGACTGTGCTCCAGCCCTTCTCTTCTTCATCACCAGTATTCCTACAGCTACCACTAATAGCTTTCATTATGGTAGAAATTTTGTCCATAGACCCCAAAAATAAGTAACAGTAGCTAACATTTAAGACCACTTACTATGTGCCACTTGACATGCATTTTTACACTGAGCCCTCACAACAACTGTGTGAGGATGGCTCCCTCGCCATGTTAATTTTATAGATAAGGGAACTGAGACAGAGAGAAATGAAGCCTAGAGTTTATAACTGGCTGAGCTGGGATTCAAAATCAAACAACCGGATTCCAGAACCCACACTTTAAACAGCTATGTTCTGTGATAAGGCTATAACTAAGATCCACCCAGCATAGTATTCTAAAATATAATATTTGTCATAGATTATATAGATGAATTGATATAGTAGCTTTATTATCTGATGGATTTTAAAAATACTTTGACATATCTCAAGCTATACATTAATAAGAATTAGTATCCCTCCTTTTTAATTTTTTAGAAATTAAGTATTTACAAAAAACTATATGGATATTGGGATACTGGTCAGGATTCATTGGTCACAAGTGAGATAAACCCAACTAACAGTAGCTTAAATGAAAAGAACACATTTTCAACCCAGTTAACTAAAAATCTAGAGATCCACGTGAGGCAGAGCTGAAGCTAGCTCTAGGGGCTCAAATAGTGTCATGATCTCTAGCCCCATCTGAACTCTTCCCTCCTTTGTCTTTATTTATGGCCGGATGCTACCACTGAGATAATAAAGACCTGCTCACTGGCTCTAGGATTAGGTTTTCTTTAGCGCGAAGCTAACGGTCCCACAAAAATATGGACTCCTGCCCTCTGGCTCCAGTTAAAAAAAAAAAAAAAGAAAGAAAGAAAAAAAGAAAGAAAAAGAAAACAAGAAAAAATCCTAAGGCTGCCTATGATGAACCCAGCTTGGATCAGGGTATCCCTCCAGGAGGGGGGAAGGGGAGGTTCATCAATAGCCCCTCAGAGCAGGGAGGAGCATTTCAAGAAAAAAAAAAAAAAAGAAAGAAATGTTGGCTGACAAAAAAATAGTGGTCATCTACTACTCTGTGCAAAATGTGCTATCTTCTGAATCAATACCAGTGTTATTCTAAATTATATTACCTCACAACAGATACCATATTTTCATGTGTTTCTTGTTTTAACTACAGATTTTAGATAAAGCAGTATTATGCTGTGCCTATTCTGGTATCTTAGAAAAAAGCAAAATGATTTAAGTCACTAGTACTCTTCTTTTCCTGACTTCTTTGTGTATAGCAAGTGTATGATATTCCTGTTTGGCGGCGGGGGGGGGGGGGGGGGAATACAAATACTTTTTATTTTGGAAAATAAGTTGACATAAAAACAGGTATGTTAAGTAAGCACACTTAAGGAATCTGCCACTTCAGGGGCTCCTGGGTGGCTCAGTTAAGTGTCTGCCTTTAGCTCAGGCCATGATCCCAGGATCCTAGATCAAGACCTGCATCCGGCTCCCTGCTCAGTGGGGAGTCTGCTTCTCCCTCTCCCACAACCCCTGCTTGTGTTCCCTCTCTTGCTGTCTCTCTCTCTCTCTCTCTCTCTCTCAAATAAATGTTTTTAAAAATCTTTTAAAAAATAAAAAATAATTTTTAAAAAGAAATCTGCCACTTCCAAATAGGGTCAGCTTAAGTGAATCAACCTGCATAATGATACACTCTGGGATGACAGACTTCCTTTTCCTCCTCTTTATGGGAGAGACTGAACAACAGGGAACACCGGTTAGAATGGTGGCTGCCCCCTGGGGCAACAATGGGTCTCTCCAGATTCAGGCATACCTGCTCTAAACTGGTACCCGGCAAGACTTAAAAATGAGAACTTTGAGACAATAGTGAAAACTCAATATACTAAGTATAAATAATTATCAAGTTTATTAAACAGGTAATTTAAACATTAAACATTATATAATTTAAACAAGTAAGTACTATATGTTGAAGTCCACTTTTTCCATCGACTAAGTAGTAATATTTGCTAAGTAGTAATATTTTAATTAATTTATCAGGTTCACTTCTCAGTTGGTTTCTTCTTTCGCCTGTTCCAACTCCATGCCTTTGTGACTGCTACGGCCGGAACTTTCCAGCATCTCCTTTAGCATCTTTGTGACTGTTTACACTCAGCTGTGGCTTAAAGACTCTTTTATCAGGTAATTGAATATCTGATAAAAACCAGTTTTATTAGAATTTGCTACCCTTACTGCAGATTAGTATTTTTCACTTTGAACTCTGATTTGTCTCATTTTTACTCAGACTGCTGCTTTTCAGGACTCTTTCGCTAAGCAAACGATCCTTGTTATGCCACCAGAAAATGCATGTGGCATTGTTCAAACTCTGCCTGCCATAATTTAACTTCCCTCAGAAGATCTTATTGGTTAGGTAAAAAGCTGGCTTCCTCAATGATTTTCATCAAGACCTTTCACTAACTAAACAATACAAAACAAAAGCAAAAACTTTTGTAGATAGTTTTTTTTTTCCTTCATTTCCAAGGACTGTTCTGTTAAAAAAAAGAGAGAGAGCCATATGACATACGTTTTCAAGTATGAGGAAAAAATAGTCTTGTCACATTTTCTTTTAACCCTTCACTCTATGGGGGTTTTAATATAAAGTGACATTCTTTATCTAAGAGGAAATTTCTTATTTTCCCATATAGTTCAAATGACATTTCTTAAAATTTTTTCATATTAAGAAAACGTAGCGGCTGCTGGGTAACTGTTGGTTAAGTGTCTGCTTTCAGCTCAGATCATGATCCTGGGGTCCTGGGATGGAGCCCCGAGTCAGGCTCCTTGCTCAGCGGGGACTCGTCTTCTCCCTCTGCCTGCAGCTCCCCCTACTTGTACACACATCCCTCTCTCTCTCAAATAAATAAATAAAATCTCTTTTTAAAAATGTAACATCCATATTATAGGCTCTCAGTCTATATTTTCCATATCTACAATTATGACACACAGGAACAGTTGTTAAATTAATGAAAGAATGAATGAATGAGTAAAGCTTGGCAACTAGTTCCTATGACTATTAAAAAAGGCATATCTAAAAAATGAAAGCCCAACATTTTAATTAATAGAAATCTGTGCATAATAAAAGAAAATAACAGAAAATTATTTTTGAAGCTGACAGAGAACTTAAAAACCATCTCAGGAATGTCCTAGGTTAAGAGCTGAGATCCCAGAGGCTTGAGAATCACACAAGAAAATGGGGATCGCTCGATTCCCAACATTGTGCTCTTTCTTCTCTACTATTTCTATTATGAAAATATAGTTTAAATTCCATTGCAGAGAATGATGTTGCCCTCAGACGCTGATTTCCTAGGATGATCTAGAAGTAGACTTTCCGGTTGTGGGGGACGTTGCTGTTGCTCCACGCAGATGCCTCTAACAGACGCGGACACGCCTCCACCTGCTGTTGAGCTACTCTCATCTGAGAAATGCCCTTGGTTTATGGAAGCCACCACCCAAATGGGCCTGAGAAGCGATACCTCTCCCCACCTACCAGGTGGGCCTCAGCCAGTGCGTGAGTGATGCAGGATAACAGAAGCTCAGCCCCTGTCCACATGGTGGGCAAACCATGGTGCCATTTACATGGCAGGATTCCACGTGGGATCTGGCTAAGGCTGGAGTCCCGCTGAAGCCCCATATGCCGGGCTCCTTCCTCTGCCATATCTTGCTTTCCTCACTCCCTTACAGTAGGCTTGCCCTTGGAGCACTTCCTCAAATCACCTGCACAAAAATCACCATCTCCAGCTCTGATTTTAGGGAACTCAGCCTAATACATAGGTTGATTTCATTTTCAGATTAATTAGTTAGGGGATGCCATATTTTTCCTAAAATACATGAATGTGTTTTTCTAATTCAATAAACCCACTATAGTAAACCCAAATGAAACTTTACTGTTCCAGAATATCTTTCCTCATATTCATTATTACAAGGACGATGTTTCCTTGTATTGTGCTATAAGGTCAGATGCGGGTGGTTTAAGCATCTGAATGTTAATGGTACTGATTTTCGGACATGGTCTCTGTTTAACTGAACCCCCAAAGTTATCACTTCACTTTGTTTTTAATTCATCTTTTCATGGAAGTATCATGCAAAAACACTTCCAAGTAACTAGCCATGTCCTGGTCTGTAAAATTCAATAATCAAGTTTTGTTATTCAAAGACTTTTGCTTTAAGAGATTTTCCCCCACTATGGGTGCTTTGATGATCTAGTCAAGGAAAAATTCTATATAACAAATAATACTATATCACAGATATAGACCCCTATCAATGAAATTACTCTTTATAACAAAAGCCTTGAATATATGATATCTGCATTATAGACTGGGGAAAATAAATTAAGCAAGGGTTACTTATAAGCTTCCCATTATTACACCTACCTTCAAAAAATAATACTAATTAGTTTCAAAATACACATTCTAGCAAAACAATCACAAAAACATTCTAGATAAAGGACAGTAAAATCATCTATTTGCGTAGAAACCTTTTTTGTAGACCTTATTAAATAACTACAGCATCTCTGGGTATCCATTCTCTCTCAACCTTAAGTCCTAATGATTTAAAAACATCATATTGATTTTTATAAAAATAAATTTTTAAAAACTGTTTTATTAAAAATTATCCTAAAAGAATTGATATCACTGTCAATAACTCCAAAAGGAATAGTTATGTCTCATGGAGAAGGAAAGGTTGCTGAGTGGGTTTTGTGAAACAGCAAAGCATAAGAGTTAAGAGCCAGCTCACCTGGATTCCAACCCCGGTTCTGCCACACAATTTGCTGTGTGAAGGCAGTTTCCCTGACGTTTCTATACTTCAGTGTCCCCACTTTTAGATTCAGAATGGTCATAGTATTTACCTCAAAACGTAGTTACAAAGATTAAATGACTAGCTACAAAGCACTTAAAATAGCTCCGTACATTATAATTTCTATATTGGTATTTGTTAAGTAAAATCTTTATTTACAAGAGGTCAACATACTTGAAGAATTGGGATAACCATTTATTTGATGTTACTTCCCCTGTTAAAGAAGTATGTTAGAAAAAAACAGGGAAAAATACTAAATTGAGAATTGTTTAAGTCAGTATATTCTTATTCTGGTGGAATATTCTGTGTAAATTTGTGATACATTATTCTCATTATTTTATTAAGTAGAAATTAGGAAATTGTTCAATTTTACAAATACAGAGAAATTTCCTATGCTTTCTCTGGAAGTAGCATAAGTAGTAAAATAAATTTTAAAAGGATTTCTTTACTATTTTCCCAGAAAAAAAATACTACATATTAAATATTTGTAACATTTTACTAATTATTTCTAAGCTAACTTCAGTGGCACTCAAAAGTACTTCTGCCATATTCTTATACCTCACTCTGATATAGAATGAAATTAAATGTTGGAAACCTATTTAATTCTGTCACAAGAAATATTAGACCTTTGCATACTAGACTGTATGGGGCACATAACACAATTTAAAGCAAGTAATAGTGATGATTTTTTATAAATGCCCACTGAAAGGAGCATGAAGGAATATAAAGGTCAATAAACCACTCTTAGAAACATCAGAGCCTTTATAGAAACACTTTTAAAAGAAGGAATCTGAATGAAATAATAGTGAGTATGTTATACAGGAATTAATAGGTTGTCAATTAATCTTATGGGAACCCATAAATTACTGAAACTTAATTTGAATAGAAATGGACAATACCTCTCTGTCTCTCTCTGTCAAATAAATAAATAAAATCTTAAAAAAAAAAAGGGGGGGGGGGAGGGGAGTGTGCATGGCTCAGTGGGTTAAGCCTCTGCCTTCAGCTCAGGTCATGGTCTCAGGGTCCTGGGATTGAGCCCCACATCAGGCTCTCTGCTCACCGGAGAGCCTGCTTCCCCCACCTCCACCCGCCGCGTGTCTCTGCCTACTTGTGATCTCTCTCTCTCTCTGTCAAATAAATAAATAAAATCTTAAAAAAAAAAAAGAAAGAAATGGATAATACCAATAACCACAGATACTTTCTAAACTGTATTTTAATTTAATTTATGTTATTACACATTTGCATCATAAATTCTCCCATCCAAGTACTAACCAGGCCTGACCCTGCTTAGCTTCCAAGATCAGACGAGATAGGGCATGTTCAGGGCAGTATGGCCGTAGACAGCATCATAAATTCCTAAAATAATTATTAGACATGTAGCTTTCAAATGTCCTAAGCTGAAAAAGATGAGATTAAGATGTGTCATATCAGCAAAGAATAAAATTAAAACTATACTACTTTCAATATCCAGCAGCCCACATGAAGTTTAAATGCATAAAAAATCTCAACATAATGTAATTATTAAATGTCTGGAAATATCAAATATAATAAGCTTTGGCTGGCCTTTCTTCGGTAACTACAGTGTCTAAGACATAATGTTCAATAAATGTTCAATTAACTGAATTCTTGAAGTAAAAATGATCACTCTTGCTTCATTACCTCATATTTATTACATATCATTAATTATAATTAAAACAAAAAAGATTACTACTTTCAGTATTTAATGACGGTATCAATTTTGACAAATAAATGTGATCCTGTTTTTTCATTCACTTCATAATATTAATGATTTTTGTTCTATGTCTTTTGCTAATCTGATCTCTCATATTATATTTAAATTATCAACCATAATTTCCTATCCTTTACATCTGACACCACTATACTGGAATAAGAACTATAATACTGTATCATGGTGTGATTCTCCAAATAAGATATACTCTCAGAAAATGAAAGTGAATCTTCCATTTTAAATGCTATGCATAATTTAACATGACTTAGAAAAAATTGTATAGCTTTTAGAATTTGTTCCTCATTTCCATAGCAATTTCATGGAACTACTTCTTTATAATTTTACATATATATATATATATATATATATATATATATATATATATTTAATAGCCCACATTCCTTCCTCAAATCCTTCCAATTAAACTGAAATGAAAATTCTCCCCCTTTTACTCACTAAGTCTGTGACTCAGTGTCACAGACACTATCATTCTTGGTTAAATGAAGTTAATTCATGTTTTGAAAACAGGGGAAAACATATATATTCCTTTTCTCTGATAATTTGCTGCCTCTATCTTTTCTTCCTATTAGAAGCAAAACGTTCTTCCAAATACTCTTCATTTGCATACTTCTCCTTTAAAAGATGCACAAAGGATACAAATGTTGTGATCTGAAGGGTCACCTGCACCCCAATGTTTATAGCAGCAATGTCCACAATAGCCAAACTATGGAAAGAACCCAGATGTCCATCAACAGATGAGCAGATCTATTATCTATTCAACAGATGAACAGATAAAGAGGATGTGGCATACATATAGATCTCCACAATGGAATATTACTCAGTCATCAAAAAATGAAATCTTGCCATTGGCAACAAATGGATGGAGCTAGAGGGTATTATGGTAAGTGAAATAAGGCTATCAGAGAAAGACAACTCTCATATGGTTTCACTCATATGTGGAATTTAAGAAACCAAACAAAGGATCAAAGGGGAAGAGTGGGAGAAATAAGATGAAATCTGAGAAGGAGACAAACCATAAGAGACTATTAACTACAGGAAACAAGAGGGTGGATGGGGTGATGGGCGTTAGGAAGGCACGTGATGTGATGCGCCCTGAGTATTATATGCAACAGATGAATAACTGAACTCTACATCTGAAACTAATGACACACTATAGGTTAACTAATTGAGTCTAAATAAAATAAGCCAATAAATAAATAAATAGTAACTGACCTGTCTTCTTCTATTCTTTTAGTCTTATTGGTAAAGAGGTGTTAAAAATCCATTTCTGGCTCCTCTGGGTCACTTCTAAACCACCATCTCTATTTCTCAACTCGCAATTTATTCTTGCAGTCTGGAAAGAACTGAGCAATTAGGCACAAGAAGAGGACAGAGAAGATAATATAAAGAAACGCAAAAGATATCCCGCTGGAGGACCGACTCGGGTCATGAAACAGAATTTGCTCCTCCCTGGAGCTGCCTGGGTTCCTACTGGCTTTCTAGGCATTGTATATTAGGAAAGAAGCCTCTATTATTTAAGAGAATTCATTTTTCTTGCAACAAAAAGGACATAATTAGCACGGCATCAAACTTCATTCCCCCTCTTCTTCATCTAACCACTTTCACGGCCACATCCTGTACTTTCTTGTTCATCAAACAACTTCGCATCTGGAATCTTGAATTCAAGTATCTATCTACACCCTCCTGGTTTAAGAGTCCCTTCCTCCATTATCATTTGTCTTCATTCCCACGGGATCCTCTTTTCTTGACCCTTCCTGTCAGCTCGGTCTGCCCCACCTCCAACCTTCCATAGATCCTCTTCCTTCCCTGATTCGCAACTTCCCCAACTTCCTTCAACCCTAAACCCTTACTGCCTTCCTGCATAATCAGCTCCGCTAAGGGATCTGTTCCCTTGTCTTCCTGCTATTATTTGTCCTGGTCTCTTGACTTGTTCTCCCTCTCTACTGATTCCATCTCTAAATCTCTAAACATCCTCTCAAGACTTACATATCTGTTTCTAAAATCCTCTTTTCTTTATATCTACTTTCTCAGATTTCATATGTTCTTTAATGGTCATTCTCAGCAAAAGCACCAAAGCTATTCAAGGCAGGTCATTGATGACTTCCCAATTCTCACATCATCCTAATTCTCTTTGGGCCTTATCCTGTCCCTGAGATATTTGATGC
Source organism: Mustela lutreola (assembly GCF_030435805.1). Taxonomy (NCBI): domain Eukaryota; kingdom Metazoa; phylum Chordata; class Mammalia; order Carnivora; family Mustelidae; genus Mustela; species Mustela lutreola. The sequence goes on from NC_081290.1 coordinate 12,929,133, forward strand.
ATGAATCGCTCCCTCGGTCCTGAAATTCTTTCTTCTCATTACTTCTCTGACACTGTCTTCTGCTTCCTTCATTACTTTACAGTGTGGGGAATGAATGTGAGAAAGGGAAAGAGGCAGGAAAGGAAAGGTAGAAATTAATAATAAAGCAGTCATGCTCCAGTTCTTTCCCTAAATGAGAGGCAAAAGGCAAGATGTATTTCAATATAATCATATTTTACTATGAACATTTTTCCTTTCTTCTTTCGGTTTCTGGGCCCACATATAACACCTTTCCTGATATGTAAAATCTATCCAAGGGTTGTTTTATATGGTTTCAGGCATATGGCCCTGCTCAGATTAACCGACATTAGGTATATGCAAAGCCTTTGAGTTCTTCAGAATAACAAACTATTGTAAGGAATCTCATATAGCTAATATAGTAGGTACAAATTTTATGGTCACATATCTCAGATGTAAAAAAATGCCTTTTTAATTATTCTATATAGACATAATTCCACTACTTCTTCTAAACTCTCAAGAGCTGAGGACACAACAAATAGTATTTCTTTCTATCTATTGTGAAGTTCTGGGTGAAAACACTATGTTTTTTAATGCTATAAACATTTTATGTTTGTAATAGAGTTGAACTTACTTGGGAGTTCTAGTGGGAATTTGTTTCCTGGTTTTACTTACTGATTTTATGTACAGGCAATCCTACTACTTGCAAAGTCACCTATTCGCTAAAATTCATTTGTGAACCCCAAATCAACATCCACAGTGCTTTTATGATTATCCTCAGACAGGTGCATGCACAGAGTGGGGAGAAATGTGAATGACCTGATGTGCAAATCTCATTACAGCTCTCATACTAGAAGCAAGCTTCCTTTCCATAGTATATTTCTTCATGTTCTTCATATTTTGTGCATTCTGTTAGTGATTCCAGTGCTTAAAATGGTCACATAGTGCTGAAGTGCTGTCCAATGTTCCTTAGCACAAGAAGGCCGCAATATACGTTACAGAGAAAATAAAGGTTGGTTTTTTTTTTTTTTTTTTATGATTGATTGATTGACTGATTGATTTGAGAGACAGAGCACAAGCAGGAGGGAGCAGCAGGTAGAGGGAGGAGATGCAGGCTCCCCACTGAGCAGGGGGCCCGATGCAGAGCTTGAGCCCAGGACCCTAGGATCATGACCTGAGCCAAAGGCAGATGCTTAACCAAGTGAGCCACCCAGCTGCCCCAAAAATACATGTATTGAATAAGCTTCCTTCAGGCAAGAGTAAGAGTGCTGGTGGCTGTGAGTTCATTGTTAATGAATCGACAATATGGTACATCCAGAAAAAGGAAGAGAACATTTGCTGATCTGAACATGTGGCTGCTCTAGAGAGTTCTAAAACATAATCAGTGTGTGATGAAACCATGGAAAAAGTGGAAAAGTGGGAAAATTTGTGGATTCATGAGATGAGGATTAATTTTTTAAAAAATATAGTGGACAGCATTGTTGTGACAGTGAAAGCCGAAAAAAATTATGGTAACTGACCTACACAATTCAAAAGGCCACATGGTGTGAAAAATGTTCAACTTGTAGGTTTCTGTGAACACTTGATTGGTGAATACTGAACACTTGTTCCTAACAAAAATATGGGGTTAGGTTCCTGTGAGCCACAACGATTTGCCAGCATAGGTTCATTTGCCAACATACTCATAAAATAAGAAGTCTCATTATTGAAAACCTGCTTTTTCACATAACCCTTTTCCTGTATAACACTTAGCAGATATTTAAAACATTGTTCCCAAGACTTCTGATATGCAGAAATTGTATTCACCAATTAAATGAAAATATTTCCAGACCCTTCAGTAAGCCACTCAGGAAGCCAGAGTCCACGTCCTGCAGTGTAATATTTCCTTCAAGTCTAGAAGTGGTGAGAGAAAGCCAGGAATTCTGGTTGTGAGGCAATAGCCAAGAGGGAGCCCAGGTAAGCAAGCGCCCTTCATTCCTCCAGATGCAGGAGGCGGCCAGAGCAGAGGGAGTCTGAGAGGCACACAGACATATCCAATACTCTTATCTAATCTTCTGGGGTACCAGATAAGCTTCTTCAGGGCCCGGATGATGTCAGGTGCATAATTTATCACCTGCAAAGGCTAAGAGTATGTGTAGCAGGTATCTAGTAACTATTTATTAAATTGATGAATATGGGATGGAGAAAAAAACAAATGAACCAATAAGAATGGACCATCGGAGTCAAAAAAGTCACCTATACTCTTTTTTAAAAAGATTTTATTTTTTAAAAAAGATTTTATTTATTTATTCAGGAGAGAGAGAGAGGAAAAAAAAGAGAAAGAGCATGAGCAGGGGAAGGGGCAGAGGGAGAGAGAGAGGCTGACTCCTTGCTGAGTATGCTCTTATTCCTGCTTTAGCTACCACAAAAGCAAACTAGCTGACAAAAGACAAATCAAGCTAGTGATTTAATAAATTCCAGTGTAGGTCATCTCAGTGTTAGTAAATAATATCATCAAACACTCACCATGAAAGCAATTATAAAAGCAAGGCAATAATAAAGAGTTAATTAATCATTTTTACTTCATCCTAAGCATGGGGAATGAGTCCATATAGATGAATAGATAAATTTGAATGCACATCAATTTGTATTCGATCAAATTAATTCTGTAAAGGTATTAATTTGATGTTTTGTGGAGGATGATTTTAAATGAATGTATTTGTCTAGTGTGTGAAGGTACAGCAGTGTGTGATTGAAAAAGAAAAACAAATGTTTTTGAGAAGTGAATTAACTTTTTAAAACAACAGATTTTAACTGGATAAAGTTCTTTTTTAGTATTTTTCTTCATCTTCATTTTGTAACTGTTGGACAGAATAGTAACACTTCATTGTTTTTAGAAAATCTCTTTAAGTTACATAAATAGTAGCATGAGTGAATTTTAAATTCAGAATTAAGCCTCAAGTGTCCTTCTGTACTTGGGAAAATTGTTGTGAAAACCAGGCCATCTGCTGCGGTACTACAGTTACATTTGGCCCTCAGAATGTGTCCCACATGCTCTGTTTTAGCACTCTGTTGGATTATTAGCCCACAAAACAAGTTCACCTTGATCTTTTACATTAAACATAAAGTAGCTCAGGGACAAAATTTGACATAAATCTAAACCTGTGACGTTTCCAAAGAAGGCAGAAATAAAACGGAGCTTTGGGCTAGATTATGACAAAACATCACAAGGGCCAGAAACCCAAGTCTTGAAGCTCCCCGTCAGTCAGGAAACATGGCAAGCGCCTCTCCTGAACAGAATCAAAATCACTGCTCAGTGGTGAACAGCAGCAACCCGCTGGTGCAGGGCAACCTCCCCACCCTGACCTTATCTGGAAAGATCCGAGTGACAGTTACTTTCTTCCTTTTTCTACTCTCTACAAGTTTTAATGCTTCTTTCTTGTTGAAACTTCAGAAGTGGACTCAAAAGAAAGAGAAAGGGAGAAAGCTCTCAAGAATGAAGGTGCTTTTAAAACATCTGACCTTAGCCAACCTGTTGGAGACCCTGATTGTCATGCCGCTGGATGGAATGTGGAACATTACGGTCCAATGGTATGCTGGAGAGTTCCTCTGCAAAGTCCTCAGCTACCTGAAGCTTTTCTCCATGTATGCCCCAGCCTTCATGATGGTAGTGATCAGCCTGGACCGCTCTCTAGCCATCACGAGGCCTCTAGCTATGAAGAGCAATGGCGTTGGACAGTCCATGATTGGCTTGGCCTGGCTCCTCAGTGGTATCTTTGCTGGACCACAGGTAACCTACTAACGTGAACTTCTTAGGATCTGGCAATCACAGATTCCCTATCTAAACTCGAGTGCTGCATTTTATGATGGCAAGTCAAAAGCAGCATTGTATTATCTTTGAAAGCTTTGACTCGGGGAATTAGAGAGTGGGGTTTAATCCTGGCTCTTTTATCTTGGGCACATCTTTTAACTTCTTGGAGTTTCAGTTCCTTCACTTATAAAATGGAGGTAACGCCTACTTTATGCAGCTTTCATGAAGATTAAATAAACAATGCATTAAAGTGTCTAGCATGAGCTCTGGTACGTAGTAAATGCTCCTCAAAAAATGTAGCTATTGTCAAATTTGGCCTCACCCCCATCTTATTCTTCCATTTAGTTTTCCATTCACTCTGTTTGATATGGTAAATGGAGAGAATCTTGAGGAACTGTGAAATTTGCATAGGTATAATGTGTTCATAACTTGTCTCATTGGGACTTCTTAAGTGGAAATGACTCTGTTACTGTTGCAACTTAGAATTATGCTTTAACTAGCATGTCGCTCCTCAGTTTGCAGCTGGGCGGAATAGTGGGAAATCGTCGACTTTTGAAATCTGAATATTTCTCTGAGATTTATTTGAGCTTATCTGGAGGTAGGTTAGACTGCGACAGGCTGACAGCAACATCAGGATTGTTGGTGTAGGCACCAGATACTGCACCAGATTGTCCTCATCAGAGGCAACCTGATGAACTGACCTGCAGAATCAGCCTTTTTCAGCAGCCATATCTCTGAAGAAAAGGACACATTTTTGCAGAGAGCAAAGATCCTTTATTTTTTTTAAGATTTATTTATTATTTATTTGACAGAGATCACAAGCAGGCAGAGAGGCAGACAGAGACAGAGAGAGAGAGAGAAAGGAGGAAGCAGGCTCCTGTCGAGCAGAGAGCCCGATGTGGGGCTCGATCCCAGGACCCTGGGATCATGATCTGAGCCGAAGGCAGAGGCTTTAACCCACTGAGCCACCCAGGCACCCCCGGCAAAGATCCTTTAATAACAGATAAAGACGTCATCTGTATGCTTGTAAAGGGGCTGTGTGATGATGAACCTAGGGTACAAGGATATGTCAAGAGGGGACGTCCAAGTGAACCCGGATATTCCAAAAACCAGCCTCTACAAATGGAAGTTATCTAGACATTCTACTACGAGCCAGGTGGTTTAAAAAAAAAAAAAAAAAAAAAAAAAAAGACAACAAACAAAAAATCCTGCCCTGCAGAATTCAGTAAACACAGCAAAATACTAGAAAGCTGGATAACCACATTTTCCTACCAATTCCTCACTTAATTCATCATTTCTGGATACTAGATCAATTAAATTAGGATGTATTTTAGGGCAGGAAAAATGGGAAAAGCTAAAATGTTTCGATCTGCCTGGAGAAAAGCATATTACAATGATTCGCACAGTGACTAAATATCTAATAATAGGCTTAGTAAATGTTTCTCTCCAAATGATGTTATGCCTGAAGTTTTCCATTTTGTTTCTTTAAAGTAGAAGTACTACTTATTTATCGATTTTCTTAGGGAAGATAAGTAAGTTAGGCTCTTCACACTGAGTCTGATGCTGATGAAACAAAGAAATAGCCCTCAAAGAAAGTGTAATTCAATTATGGAGACAAAACTTATATAAAACTAATACAACTATATACTAAACGCTTTTTTAAAAAAGATTTTACTTATTTATTTGATGGAGAGAGACTGAGAGAGACCACAAACAGGGGGAGCCACAGACAGAGGGAGAAGGAGAAGTAGACTCCCTGGGCGCCTGGGTGGCTCAGTGGGTTAGGCCGCTGCCTTTGGCTCAGGTCATGATCTCGGGGTCCTGGGATCGAGTCCCGCGTCAGGCTCTCTGCTCAGCAGGGAGCCTGCTTCCCTCTCTCACTCTTTCTCTGCCTGCCTCTCTGCCTACTTGTGAGCTCTGTCAAATAAATAAATAAAATCTTTAAAAAAAAAAAAAAAAGTAGACTCCCTGCTGAGCAGGGAGCCTGATTCAGGACTTGATCCCAGGATCCCTGGGATCATGACCTGGGCCAAAGACAGCTGCTCAACAACTGAGCCACCCAGGCGCCCCTATATGAAACACTTTTAAAACCTATTACAAGTACAAGGTGCCTGGGTGGCTCAGTCGGTTAAGCAGCTGCCTTTGGCTCAGGTTATGATCTCAGAGTCCTGGAATCAAGCCCCACATCCAGTCCCCCATGCAGGCTCACACCCAGCCCTGCATCCAGCCCCACACTGGGCTCCTGGCTCTGTGGGAAGCCTGCGTCTCCCTCTCCCAGTCTCCCCACTTGTGTTCCTTCTCTTGCTATGTCTCTGTCAAATTAATAATAAATAAAGTCTTTTTTTAAAAAATCTATTACAAGTGTAAGAAGAAGGAGAGATGAATAAGAGTTGAAATGGGAAAGGAATGTTTTAAGGCTAAAGATAGGATAAGTTGAAAATTTTTAAATGGATCGTATTTGGATGAAAAAAATAAATCAAAGATCACATATATTTTCAGGAAGGCTTGAAAAGTGTGATTAATTTTCACAGGAGCCTTGTCTGGCTGAAACAACAGATTGAGAGGTAGGACTAGCAGGAAATCAGATTTGGTGGTTGCTCCCTTTTCTTCTACCTCGTAGTGAACGATCTGTCATAAAACATCCTGATTCTGTATTTCCTGGTCACTGCCATTAAGGCATACAGTCTTAAGTGATCGAGCCTCTGTTATGTCCAACTTAATTAATATTCACGGTACCTAATAAGATTACTAGCAAAAATAGAAATTTAAAATGTTTGGTAAATGTGATTTCTTTTCCTATCAAATAAATCCTCCACCTTCTCCTTAAACAAAAAGCTTGGATGAGGGAGTCAGTGAATGAGTACGATGGACCCGTGTTAAGGAAGAAAGTGATCCCTGGGGAAATTCTGAAATAAATGTGGGAACCATTAATCCTTCGTGAGTCCTGGGCAAGAAATAAAGTGATTTTTTAAAGAAAAATACTTGAAGAAAATTCACATAGACCCAAACAGATGCAAGAGACAGAGAACCCTTTTGCAGCTTTTCTGGCCATGAGGTAATTAGGTTGGTGGCTGGGGTAGTCTCAGAGAGAACTGATTGTAAGAGGGACATTTCAAACAAAAAACAAAGCTTGGAAACAAGTTGGATTTAGGGAGTTAATAGCCAGAGGGTGTAAACTACAGCTCCAATATTTTTAGACAAGGAGTTTTAACAGTAAAACCATTGAAATAGGCTAGTGGGTTGAGAAATGGAGTTTGCCGGCCTGTTCATTTCTTTGTTTGTTTGGAGGGGGAGAGAAGGCAGGCTCTGAAAGAGCCAAAAACATTTGCTCTGGGACATAGTGTTACCAATATAAGGTCATTGTGTAAGTACAGGTGTTTGGAAAGTAGTTAGTTGGTAAGTTGGGTACTGAGGAAAGTCGAACCAGAAGTAGAAACAGGTCAGTCTGATGGGCTGAATTGGTTGAATGTTCAACTCTTCATTTCAGCGCTGGCGGAGATCTCGGGGTCATGGGATCAAGCCCCCCTTCGTCATTCTGTGCTCTACAGGGAGCCTGCTTGAGGAACCTCTCCCTCTCCCTCGGCTCCCAGCCCCTGGCCCCGCCCTCCTGTGACAGTGCACACTGTCTCGTGCGCTCTCTCTCTCCCTAAAATAAGTAAATATCGTTTTTAAGAAAAGAAAAGAAATAGGTCAATTTGTGATACTATCTGAAATGCAAACCAATAATGTCAGTCTCCTTTAAAGGACTGTCCCAGAGGCCATAAAAAATAAATTGCTTTATTAATTCAGTTATTTTCATCTAAGTATATCAAAGCAATCATAGAAAGATAATGTCAAATACTTATCTATCTTGATGTAGTAAGAAAAAATATGAAATTATTTTGAATTTTTTTTTTTTTTTTATTTTTTATAAACATATATTTTTTATATACATATATTTTTATCCCCAGGTCTGTGAATCACCAGGTTTACACACTTCACAGCACTCACCAAATCACATACCCTCCCCAATGTCCATAATCCCACCCCCTTCTCCCCAACCCCCTCCCCCCGGCAACCCTCAGTTTGTTTTGTGAGATTAAGAGTCACTTATGGTTTGTCTCCCTCCCAATCCCATCTTGTTTCATTTATTCTTCTACCCACTTAAGCCTCCATGTTGCATCACCACTTCCTCATATCAGGGAGATCATATGATAGTTGTCTTTCTCTGCTTGACTTATTTCGCTAAGCATGATACGCTCTAGTTCCATCCATGTTGTTGCAAATGGCAAGATTTCATTTCTTTTGATGGCTGCATAGTATTCCATTGTGTATATATACCACATCTTCTTGATCCATTCATCTGTTGATGGACATCTAGGTTCTTTCCATAGTTTGGCTATTGTGAATTTTTTTTTTGATAGACATAGCATTTTATTTGAAAAGAATCTATTGAACATCTCTAATGTACAAGACTGTACCTGCCTACCTACCACAAAAATAGTAATAGTGGAATTGTTTAGGATGTTCATCTAATAGCCTGACCTCAAACACATTACTCTTCCTGAGAGATTTATGTGCATCTGGGCCACAGAAAATGATGGTACTATTTCATGGTGAAACCCATGACTCATCCTTATTTTCAGCAGCAGATTATATTTATAAAGCACTTTACTGAAGTTTCCTGAGAAGTTTCCTCATTCTATGCAGTATGTGACAGCCATGTTATTATCCCCATCCGGCATATCAGAGAAAGCACAAAGAGTACCTTTGAGAGCAATAGTGTGCAAATCTTTCTGGCAGTCACCCAAAGGAAGAAGTACATATCACACAGAGATTTTGTCTGTCTGTCTCCCACACACCTATAGCCAAGAAGAATTTTCATGAAAATTCAACTCTGTTTCATTTCATTTTCTTTTTCTTTCTTTCTTTCTTTCTTTCTTTCTTTCTTTCTTTCTTTCTTTCTTTTTAAGATTTTATTTATTTCTTTGGCAGAGACAGATCACAAGTAGGCAGAGAGGCAGGCAGAGAGAGGAGGAAGCAGGCTCCCTGCCGAGCAGAGAGCCTGATGTGGGGCTCCATCCCAGGACCCTGAGATCATGACCTGAGCCGAAGGCAGAGGCTTAACCCACTGAGCCACCCAGGTGCCCCCATTTCATTTTCTAATGTTGATTGCAACTAACTGATGGGTACAGTCTGCAGTCAGGGGCTCCTGGGTGGCTCAGGCAGTTAAGCTTCTGCCTTCAGCTCTGGTCATGATCCCAGGGTCCTGAGATCCAGTCCCACATCAGGCTCCTTGCTCAGTGGGGAGCCTGCTTCCCCCTCTGCTTGTGCTCGCTCTCCCTCTCTCTGACAAATAAATAAAATTTTAAAAAAAAAATCTTCAGCTCAAAAATGACTCGCCTGAAAGGGTTCATTGACTTTCCCAGTCACTTGGGCTGTTGGACTCATGTCTTTTTATTAATTCCAGTTTTTTTTTTTATTAGAGCCCTCTGCTATCTCTCTGAATAAAGAGGTTTAACCCCATGACTAATGTTACACATATTTAATGGGAAAGATGAGAGATTGAAAGGGCTTTTTATTTCTAGACTGTGACACATCCCAAGTCAACCTCGTGCTTCACCAGGCTCTCCAGATAAGCCCACGGACAAAGGTGCATCCTTAGCGGCTAATTCACATTGAAAGGATGACTTTAATCATCATCCTCCGGTGCACAGATTGATCATCTGTCACTGAGTAATTCTATGAGCGTTTGAGGATATATTTTCAGAAGTTTCAGCATTGCATAGCTGAACTTTCCTAGTAATGGAATTTTTCAAAAACCCAAATTCTATCTGGAGCCCCAACAAGTACATGAAACATATAAGTGGAGCTGTTCTTGCTGAAGAGGGATAAGGCGGCATTCACTAGCCCTGCCCGCGGTCTCTGAAGACCTTAGATCTCCCCACAGCAAAGCTTGCGAGGCAAATAATAGAAATGGCATGAGTACTGGATTTAAACAAAGTTAGTTTTAAACCCTAATGCTCTCTCTCCCTTACCATCTCTGTTGCTCTGAGTAAGTTATTTAACTAAATTTAAAAGAATAGTGGTAAAGAATAAGATACATGAAGTCCCCTAGTACAAGACTTGACGCTTAGACACTCCACTAATGTTCATTCCTTCCTCTTCTCCTGTTTTCATTCCTTTGTTCACAATAGAGTTTTTGAAGTCAGGAGGAAAAATAATAGGGAAATACAGCATGACTATTAAACGATTCTTCAAGAGACAGCAAAGAGAATTGCTTACCTGAAGATTGATTTATTTCCAATTTCTCAAAATTATAGCATTCATCCTGACTGACATCCAAACTACCTCTCGTTACCAAGCTGCCCTACTCATTCTGAAGGCTATATATGTCAAAGCACGACTGTTCAAGTTTTGAAGGTATTATTTGTAACAGTAAAATAAGGTCGGAAGGAAGGAAAGAAGGAAGCGGGAGAGAGAATAAGGGAAAGAAAGAGGGAGAAAAGAAAAAAGAAAGGAAGGGAAGGAAACATGTCCTGGAAGAAAATCTGCCTTCAGACTCTGTGATTGGGCTGGTAAGCACACGCTGAGGAGAAAACATTTCTTGAAGTAGGCGTGTTCATATCTAATCAAAAATCACGTGGTTTCCAATGGCAGTCATCTCTCGCCACAAGAATCCCTTGCAGAAGTTCATACCCCTAGTTCATCTGTGTTAACCTGGAGCATTTCATTCGGAGTTGACAGCATTTAACTTCTATCACTAACCTAGGTTGCAAGGCAAGATAGATGAGACACCCTTTAGTTTTTGGTGTAAATATATGTGATCTGAAGATGCACAGAGGCTTGCCTTGACACACAGAACGTACTTGATCAGACTAGAATGTACTTCTGAACGTGACAAGCAGCTTAAATGCAATCAATACTCATCACAGGTATACAATACGCCAAGAATTATACTGGAACATAGAAGTAGCATACTAATAACATAAATAACAACAAAGAGCATATATACATAAATAAATAACAACAATAATGATGATGATCGTGATAAGTATTATTTACAAAATACATAATTATGTTAAATCCTTTTGCATGCATTATCTCATGTAAGGCTCCCCAAAACCCTATATATTATATACAGTTATAATCTTCATTCATACAGAAACTAAGGTTAAGAATGTTCTATAAAATGCCCAAGACTGGGGTTCCTGGATGGCTCAGTCCATTAAGCATCTGCCTTCCGCTCAGGTCATGATCCCAGGGTCCTGGGATCAAGTCCTGCATCGGGCTTTCTGCTCAGCAGGGAACCTGCTTCTCCTTCTGCCTGTGTCTCTCTCTGTCTGCTTCTCCCTCTGCCTGCTGCTCCCCCTGCTTGTGCACCCTCTCTCTCTGCCAAATAAATAAAATCTAAAAAAAAAAAAAAAAAAAGAAAAAGCCCAAGATTACCATCTAGTAAGTGCAGATGTCAGTCCATTCAGTTAACTCCATACCCAGAGCTTTTAACTACTACACTATATCACACTATGCAATGTCGTCTATTTCATTTTTTTGCCTGTAGGAGACTAGAGAAAGAAAAGGCAGGAAAGTCTTAAGTTGAGAATAGATGGCTAAGAGTAAGCCGGTAAAGATATATGGTAAATATTTATAAATATATAAATAAATATATAAATAAAGATCTATGAATACACATTTACAAGTTGTGTGGTATGCCTTGCAATTTTTACAATAGTAATGGTTTCAACTTGCACAAAGCTGTGTGCCAGGCATTATTCTAAGTGCCTTGCAAGCATTAACTCAAGTAATTGTCTTGACAGTTCCTAGCGGTAAATAGTATCAATGTCTCCATTTTATAGATGAGGAAGCACGTCACCTAACGATAATCATCGCTGGAAAGGATTAGGTAATAATGCAATTAGTCTGAGGTAAAGTGAGGGTCAAAAACAATACTCCAAGAAGCATCTGCCAACGGCTTTCAAGAAGGAAAATAGATGCTCTTGTTTATGGCAAAATAAAGCAAACATTGGTGAGAACTGGGGCCAACGATGAGAAAGGAGAAACTAAGAAATTAAAGAATTATAATCCAAGGACAAAAAAACAAAACACTGGAAGTAAAGTGGACCCCTATATTAATCATTCCAACGAACACGGGCTTGGAGCACAAATAAGCTAGGCTCAGCTTATCCATGGGCAAGTAAGAACCTGAGTTACCCTAACACTCTTTGAGAACTTACAACAGTCTACCTTGTGTGGCTGGTGTCACATATGTGCTATACCTCCCCTACCTAATTTTAAATCCTCTGATAGCAGGATATATCTGGTTCATCTTTCATGACAGAGACCACCTACTGTAACAATAAGCATTTAAAGTGCCTGGGTGGCTCAGTTGGTTATGCGTCGGGACGCTGGATTTCAGCTCAGGTCATGATCTCAGGGTCGTGAGATCGAGCCTCATGAAGGGCTCTGCACAGAGCATGGGGAGTCTGCTTCAGATTCTCTCTTCCTCTCCCTCTGCCCTTCCCTTGCCCCCATGCACGTTCTCTCTCTCTCTCGAAACCAAAAAAAAATTAATTAAAAATAAGCATTTATTAAACAAAGATAACCATTAGCTCAAATCATAATACTTTATTTCAAAGTAATTTTTTGGAAAGTTTCATTATGACTTAAAAATATGAAATATTAAAGTGAAATTTTGGCAGAGCAGCGCAGAACAGAAAGTCAAACTTGGGCCATCTGGGTTCAAGTCTGACTGGGAAGATGCGGAGAGAAGTAGCTAAGGTTTTAAAGAAATACTAGATTTTCAGGTTCTATGTGAAGTAAGCCCTCCAAAGCCCTCCGACTCACTACATCTTTTAGGCAAATTCGAAACTAAACTTGAAATAAGTTCAGGTTGCAAAGAAGTACGGAAAATTGAAATGGTTACTTTGTGATGTGGAAAAGTTGGTCTGGATTGTAAAGTAGAATTAGCTGAATGGGTGGTTTCTGAACTTTTAAATTTGATTATATGATCATTGGGCGCCCTCTAGTGGATTAATTTAACAAATACTATTTTGTCCTTGAAAAGAGGTCTGAAACTGAAAATCAACATTCTGATTACAAATAAAAGATACAGCATTATATTTTATATTATGTTTACTATATTTTATTTATTGTCTATTATATTTACATTTTATTAAATTTTTCTATCTACAAGCAAAGAGAGTAAATAAAAGAGTTCTTTTTTTTAAGGAACACACTTCCAATACCTCAAAAAAGAAAGAAATCCTAGACCTGTGGAATTAATTAAATTAAAATTTATTAATTCAATCAAAAACATTAAAAAATAAATACTATCTCTCATTTCCCTAAAATTTTAAAAACCTTTAGCATTTTTGCTTGAATTTACTTGCTGTTAGTTTTATAGTGCTTCAGCACTCTTTTCATTTTAATAATGTATCATAGTAAAATGAAGTTTCTCAGTAGAAAAGCTTAGAAATGACTGGACAAGAAGTGTGCTTTGATAAATGGGGAAAGAATGAGTGTATGTCTACTAGAACTTGTTTTTGAAAACTAAAACTACTTACAACATTTCTTTAATAGTTTAGGTAATTTGTAATTTTTTAAAAAACATAATTTAGGGGTGCCTGGGTGGCTCAGTGAGTTAAAGCCTTTGTCTTCGGCATCCGGGCTCTCTCTGCTCAGCGGGGAGACTGCTTCACTTCCCCTCTCTGTCTGCCTTTCTGCCTACCTATGATTTCTGTCTGTCCAATAAATAAATAAAATCTTAAAAAAAAAAAACATAATTTCACATTTAAAGAAAGATTGCAAGAATCATACAAAGATTTCTGGAATACTCTTCCCTCAGCTTCCCCAAATATTAACATTTTACTGCCTCTGTTTATTTGTTTTGTCTCCTAAACGCATTTTTTTCCTGCACTATTTAAAAGTAAATTCACACATGATGTCCCTTTTAATACTTCAATGTGTTTTTTCTGGCACATACAGTATAAAAATCAAAATCAGGAAATTAACACTGAAAAAATACTGTTATTTATGGTTGTGTGAGCTATAGGAAAAAATTTCCAACCAAAATCTTACGCAGAATTCCAATAAAAAAGACTGAGTAAGGTAAAAAACAAAACAAAAACCTGTTATTTAATCCATATAATTTATTCATATCTCACCAACTGTCCCAATGACATCCCTTTTAACATTTTAACAAAAGAAAATCCAAGATTATACATTGGATTCAGCTGCCACATCTCACGAACTTCCTTTCAGTTGGAACCATTCCTCAGTCTCTCTTTGTGTTTTATAACATTGGTATTTCTGAAGAGCTCAGGCCACTTATTTTGTAGAATGCCCTCTATTTGATTTTGTTTGGTGTCTTCTCATGGTTAGATGAAGGTTATGCACTTTAGACAGAAATACCAAAGACGTGCTGGTGAGTACTTCTCAAAGCATTAATAAGGAAGCAGCTGCTGTCCGTTGGTCCCATTATTGGCAATGCTAATTTAATTATTTTGTTCTTTCTCTACTGTCAAGTTATTAATTTTACTCTTCATAATGAATAAGTATCTTACAGGTAGATACTTAGAAATTATGTAAATCCTGCTTTCCTCAAACTTCACCCATGTTTTTACTACCCATTGATGATTCTTGCCTAAATCATTTATCATTACCATTTGGTAATCACTACTTTCATTATTCCTTATACATTAGTTGGTTTTCTACAATAATAAAGAGTTTTTTCCCCCTCTCCATTTCTTTGTTGTTACTGTTTTGCAATCTATTATCAGCATGGACTCGTGGATCCTTAATTTATCCAACAGTTAATCGTTACTTTTTATCGGGGCTTTGTTTTCGGTTTTGTGGTTTGGTTTTCAATGCTTACACTGCCCCAGATTTTCTTTCAAGCTGGCTCTAGAGCTCTTCTGACATGCTCCACTATTCTTTTAGTACTTCCTGGCTTTTCAGTACAAGCTGTTCTAAGCACATATTGTAGTTTGCCTGTGCCAGCCTTGGGAATCACCCACTTCTCCAATGAGCTCTGGTTCCTTTTGGTAGAAAATGTATTTGTAAACAAGACCTGGGTACAAGAGTGCTGAATGTGCTTATTGCCACTAGGAGGTCATCGTTCCTAGGCTCCCAGCAGACAGACGGAGCTAGAAAATACACATACAGAGAGACACACACGCACACGTGCACAGAAATCTACATGGAGATCTTACTCTTTTTCTGCAGGTGTACAAACTCTAGTGTGCGCCACCATATCGTATTCAGCCACTGTTGTATGAATTGGTACTTAAGCTTTTTTCAATATTTTTCAATTTCAATCAATTTCAATCAAGGAATAACCTGTGCCTGTGTATTTTCATATAATGGAAGTAGGAGAGTATCTTCAGAGTAAATTCCTGGATGTCAGATGGCTGGGTCAAAGGTAAATGCAGACATAGTTATGCTACTTCTTGCCAAATTCTTCTCCATAGGGGTTGTGCCAATTTCCATGTCTACTAGCAACGTGGGAGAGTATCTATTTCCCCACAATGTGGCCATGACAGTGTGTTGCTATTTTTCATTTTTGCCTGTCTTGAGAGAGAAAAATGCCATTTCAGTGTAGCCTTAATTGGCATTTTCTTTATCACAAATGAGGTTGAACATCTTTTCACATGCCAAAGCACACTGCTGTATCTTTTTTCATGAATGGTCGATTCATGTCTTTTGACCACTTTAATAGAGTTGAGTATCTCAAAAATAAAATTTAAATATGAATTTTGGGGGCACATTCTAACTGTTAGACACAGGTTTGGGTGCTGCTGATAGAGTGACAGACAAAAATCACCTGCAAAAACTTTACTCACCATAATTGCATCTGAGATTGAAATACAAACGGTGTTTAAATCCTTGGTTGATGATTGTTCTGCTAGGTTGAAATAATTTCCAAAAAATCCAAAATCCCTTATTACCCAAATATACCCAAATATAAGTAAAGATCCACTTACAACTCTTCACCAAAGCACCAAAAGGATAACATCAAGGGGCTGAGCCGTTGCTTTGGGCAACGCAGTCAAAGGCCCGCAGAATGCAGAAGGAAAAAAGCTTTCAAGAAAACATGCAAATACTGTTTGAAAGAAAGTAACGCCATTTTCTACTTTTTTTTTTCTTTCCTCACACAGTTATATATCTTCAGGATGATCCACTTAGCCGATAGCTCTGGACAGACAGAAGGCTTCTCTCAGTGTGTGACACACTGCAGTTTCCCGCAATGGTGGCATCAAGCCTTTTATAACTTCTTCACCTTCAGCTGCCTCTTCCTCATCCCTCTTCTCATCACGTTAATCTGCAACGCAAAAATCATCTTCACCCTGACGCGGGTCCTTCATCAGGATCCCCACAGTACGTATTCCTTGGATTCGGCGCCAATTGTGCGTAAACAGGTTTTGGGTTTTTTTTTTAAGATTTTTATTTATTTATTTATTTGACAGACAGCGATCACAAGCAGGCAGAGAGACAGGCAGAGAGAGAGGAAGGGAAGCAGGCTCGGATGCGGGGCTCGATCCCAGGACCCTGGGATCATGACCTGAGGCGAAGACAGAGGCCTTAACCCACTGAGCCACCCAGGCCCCCCCATGAACAGGTTTTAAATGGCAATTTTCAACGCAGAGTGGCACCTACTAGGTGCTAGATACTATTCCAAGCAGTTTGTGTATTTAATAATCACAGTAACTCCGTAAGGTGATACTTTTATTACACTTTTATTACCCCCAATTTTCAGATGAGGTAATTTGATATCTCCCAGTGTTCCAAATTTGTATCATGAAAGTAAAAATGAAAGAACCATTACCTCATTTTACCCAGCATAAGCATCAGCAAATTGATCCCACTGGGCCCACACAACACTAGAGCAAACAATGGATTTCTAGAATATTGCAAAGCACACCTCGTTGAAACGGTAGTCAAGAGACTCCCTAAAGTGAAGCTGTTCCACTCCCCACTCAGATCCCCTTTCCACACAACATAACCAGGCACCAGTGTGCGTGCCTGTGTTGGTGCGTGAAATACTGTTGAATACGTAACTGGCTCTTTCACCTGAATCTTCACAGCTGTGTTGGTGCCTTTTTTGCTTCCATACTCCGGAGCAGTCTCCCAAACTAAAATGGAGGACTTTGCAAAATCAACATGGCAATGTTGGCATGACATCCAGAAGACATGTTACCAATGGCATGGCGCCTGAGTTAGACGTGGTACAACTCAACAGAGAATCATCTTAATTATTGCAGTGAGATTACTCTCAGCAGACATTTTCCCAAGGAAATAATTATGGTAATGCTCTATAGCAGATACTTGGGCAGTTCCTGGCACAAAATATTTGATACTTCTTCAGAAATATACTGCAAAAACATTTGCCCTCAAAATCTTATTCCAGAGAAATTCAGTTCGATAAGGGGTGTCTAAGAAGGGTATACAGAGAATAAGAAGATAGATCTCAAATAGGGGTTAATCTGAAAAAACGTGAGCCAGGCAGAAGCAGAGGGGAAAAAAAGCAGTGGAGGCAGGATACCTGGGTGGCTCAGTTGGTTAAGTGACTGCCTTTAGCTCAAGTCAAGATCCTGGAGTGCTGGGATCAAGTCCCACATGAGGCTCCCTGCTCCTTGGGAAGTCTGCTTCTCCCTTTGACCTCGCTTCTCATGCTCTCTCTCTCAAATAAATAAGCAAAATCTTAAAAAGAAAGAAAGAAAGAGCGAGTGAGCAGAGGCAAGGACCAATAGACCAATAAATATTATTAAGATTTAGTTAATTAATATTTTTCTTATTCAACCAATATGTATTACTACTCAGTATTGCTGGAAATGGTGATAGATACGGATACCACGGTGAATAAAACAGCCCAGTCACTTTCCCACTTTCAAGGAGCCTACAGTCTAGAAGAAGACAGACAGTAAAAGAGTAAACCAATAAGGAAATATGATGATATCTCAAAAGAGGTAGAAGGACCGTATGTTACAGAAGATCCAACATTTTTTCAGATTCAGCCCCTGTGCTAAGCCAAGATACTTTTTTAAATGTGTTCATTCCTACTGATAGCTTTATTACTTATGTCACTAAAGTTTACAGATATTGAGGATTAAATGAAATGACGTGTGAAAAGAACAAGGTACATAGGAAATGATAATTAGATTTGTATGACAGAAATCTACAGCTAATCTGTACTCAATCAATTCCTGATGGTAACATTTCTAGTCAAAAATTAATTTTATAATTAAAATATCACACATGTAAATGTTTTCCTCCATATTTCCACTCTTTTGTGATCAATGAGTAAGTTGCAAAACGGCTACTACTGAAAAGCATGATCTATTTCCGTCAGGAAAAAATACAGCATGTGAAGAGTATTTTTTATTTTAAAATAGCAGTTCTGGGGATGCTTGGGTGGCTCAGTTGGTTAAGTAGCTGCCTTTGGCTCAGGTCATGATCCCAGAGTCCTGGAATCGAGTCCCACATCAGGCTCCTTGCTCAGCAGGGAGCCTGCTTCTGCCTCTGCCTGCCATTCTGTCTGCCTGTGCTTGCTCTCTCCCCCTCTCTCTCTGATAAATAAATAAAGTCTTTAAAAAAAAAAAATAGCAGTTCTGGGGGTGCCTGGGTGGCTCAATTGGTTAAGCGACTGCATTCAGCTTAGGTCATGATCCTGGAGTCCTGGGATCGAGTCCCCCATCAGGCCCCCTGCTTGGCAGGGAGTCTGCTTCTCCCTCTGACATCCCCCTTCTCATGCTCTCTCTCTCTCTCATTCCCTCTCAAATAAATAAATAAAATCTTTTTTAAAAATAAACTAAAATAAACTCAGTTCTGGATTATGAAACATAAGAATAGATTTTGGGTACGTTAAAACTGCAGTTAAGGGGCGCCTGGGTGGCTCAGTGGGTTAAGCCTCTGCCTTCGGCTCAGGTCATGATCTCAGGGTCCTGGGATCAAGCCCCACATCCGGCTCTCTGCTCAGCAGGGAGCCTGTTTCCCTCTCTCTCTCTCTCTGCCTGCCTCTTTGCCTGCTTGTGATCTCTGTCTGTCAAATAAATAAATAAAATCTTAAAAAAAAAAAACTGCAGTTAAGAACTACATGCTAAACATCATGCAAGCAGCCTGTCAGAGTCAACAATTCCATTAAACTCCAGTGAATTTACACACACACACACACACACACACACACGCACACACCCCCCCCACATATACCACACACATCACATATGTAACAAACACAGACACACCTCACCTGCACCACACAGATGCCACACACAGGAGCTCCACACATACACCATACCCACACCATGCACACACATACACGTGAACTTTAAATGATTTATTGATATGAAAAGGGAAATTGTTTTGAATATCATAGAGAAGCACATGGTTGAGAAAGATCACTGAGCAACACCCTTTCATCCCCGTGTGATTTTCATCGTCCTCACTGTCAGAGATACTCAGTAAGTATAGTTCTGTGTAAACACATGATTCAATTCAGCTGAACTTTAGTCTACTCTCTGAAATTTTATGTTTTAAGAGTTTGAGTACGCACACATTTCAGATCCAGATTAGTCTGGTGGAAACTTATTTTTAAGAGCACTGTCTTCTTTAATCTTCTCTATTCATTATATGACATAGTAGAAAACTTGGAACATTCATATCCTTTTCAAACAAATTTCAATTATTGGGGCACCTGGGTGGCTCAGTGGGTTAAAGCCTCTGCCTTCAGCTCAGGTCATGATCCCAGGGGTCTAGGATCGAGCCCCACATTGGGCTCTCCTCTTGGCTGGGAGCCTGCTTCCCTTCCTCTTTCTCTGCCTGCTTCTCTGTCTACTTGTGATCTCTGTCTGTCAAATAAATAAATAAATAATCTTTTTAAAAAAATTTTTTTATTTCGATTATTAAGGATATTGGAAATTTATTCCTATTCCATTAATTAGTTTGAATTAGTGACTCTTCCTTTTTGTCCTTTTTGGTTTTGTAATAAAACTGGTCTTTAAACACCTACTTTTTTCTCTCTCTCACAGAGCTACAACTGAATCAATCCAAGAATAATATACCAAGAGCTCGGCTGAGGACCCTAAAGATGACGGTTGCATTTGCGACCTCATTTACTGTCTGCTGGACTCCCTACTATGTCCTAGGAATTTGGTACTGGTTTGATCCTGAAATGTTAAACAGGGTGTCAGATCCAGTAAATCACTTTTTCTTTCTCTTTGCTCTTTTAAATCCATGCTTTGATCCCCTCATATATGGATATTTCTCTCTGTAACTGATAGACTATGTAGGACATGAGATAAAGAAGAGCGAGGTAGTGAATTTCATCAAATGGGAGTAATAAACACAAAGGTGGCAGCACATGTACATACAAACAAAGCAGAATTTAAGTTTATATTAGCATCCTTCTTCTTGTCAAAATCCCATTGTTAGAAACTCAAGTGCAAATAAAAAATACAAACACAAAGAAAAAGAAATTTCAAGAAAAATAATGAAATATCCCGTCATAATCGCAAACTTCTGAATTAACATTTGCCCATTCTGGGCTCCTATAACACATTACATGGGTTTCTTATCACTTTCTCCTTATCTATTAATGTATATAGGTTTAAAACAGCCACGGCCTAAGGCAAAGAGATTCCAAAAAGTAAGGCTGAGAAACCACAACACAACCTAGGCAACAACCAAGGCATGCCTTTGAGAGTTTTTTCCCCAAGGGGCTTAGCAGCAATTATATCTTATGCTACAATAATATCTAAAGCAGAAAGAATTTCCCCTGCCCATAAGATCCATCTTCCTTCCTCTGGTTTAAAAAAAAAAAAAAAAAAAAAAAAAAAAAAAAAATGCAATGAATCTAATTTTTTTTTTTTTTAATTTCAAAAGCATTCTGAAGTTTGAAGTAGTCAGCAGGCAGCTCGCCATCCATTCCACTGTAGCTCCCCTTCCTCCCAGTCTTTACATGGAACCGTGAGAAATGCCCTCCTAGAAAGGGGAGGCCTAGAGGGAGTAGCGTTTGGACGGGGATTAGAACATTCCTCCAGGATGCATGGTCAATGGAGTTTGTGGTAATTAACTGGAGTAATAACACTGTTTTTGAATATAATAAAGAAAAGACTATGTTTTATACATGATATACCCTCTGTTTTAATGTGAGAGAGTTTTTTTCTATCTTCTGATTTTACTAAAGTAAAATTTTACTAAAGTAAAATCAGAAGTCCCTGAGAAAAATAAGAAATCAACCAAAAACAAAGTGAAAAGACATTTGATACGTAAGAACACTGAACGCTACAGTTTTGATATATACAGGTCAAAGAGACCAACGAAGTATTGAAAAAAGGAAAAGAAAAACTGTAAATGTGTAACTAACACCTACTAATATTCACATTAAGTGGTATGGTTTTCAAAATATGTGGGGCACGATACCTCTTTTAATTCAGGCCTATTTCTACCTGTTCCATGAGAAAGGGGAAGGATGAAAATTATGAGAATATAATATACATGACAAGAAAAGTTTATAAAGGACTTTAAAGAAATTCAGCCTCATTTAACTTCTCTAAACATAGGCAAAATACCATTATATTCATATGAGATATGTAGTGGCTCTCAAAGATGAAATATAATTTCAAGTTTTCCAGAGCAGTGAAACTGTGGAAAGCAAATTACTAATCAAACTAATGGTAGTCGATCCTTATTTTTCTCTTCTCATACATACTCTTCAGTGTAACTGTGTGTGTTTCCATATCTTACATTATTTTTCCGATTCCACTTTCACTGATCCTATTTGCCACGATTCAGCTCCTTCCTTCTACTCTTTCATTCATATTTTCTATTTTACTAAGCCCATACCTTTAATTAATCAATCCATGTGCCAACTCTACAGTTGAGTTGGGCAAGGCTCAAAATTTGTAACATGCTAAAATGCTCAAAGTTAACTTTTAAGTCATGTATATTGATGCAAAGATTTAGGGTGCCTGGGTGGCTCAGTTGGTTAAGCAACTTGCCTTTAGCTCAGGTCATGATCCTGGAGTACCAGGATCGAGTCTCATATCCAGCGCCTAGCTCCGTGGGGAGTCTGGCTCTCCCTCTGACCTTCTGCTCTCTCATGTTCTCTCTTACTATCTCTCTCTCTCTCAAATAAATAAGTAAAATCTTTTAAAGATTTAACAGTTCTACCAGGTGACACAATACCATTGATAAGCCACAGCAAATCAATCTTCTTCTTTAATCTTTATCATATACTTAATCCTAAATTGATGATAATTCTTGCTTCCATATTTAAAGACAAAATAACACACATATATAAGACGTAATTTAAGGGCTTCATTAGATATGTGCTTAATGAACACATACGTCAGCTTGGCTCTTGGATGTTTAAGGAACTGTTTTCTTTAGGTATGTTCTCAGGCATTTTTTATACATTAACTAAAGGGCTATTCAAAATTTGGTGCAGGGGTTTATAACCTATGGTCCGTATACAAAGCTGTATTTCAATGCAACTGCTTTCCTCTTATTTCTATTTGTATTATTTTATGCATTCAGAAACATTATCCTGAAAGGGGTTTATAGGCCAAACCAACTGCCAAAGGAGTTCAAGTCACAAAGAAAGGTTGAACCCCTCATCGATTTTGTATCAGAAAGTTTCTTACAATAAAATTGTATCAGATCGTATTCATTTTAAATACATAAAAATCTTTAAAGTGGGGGGCACCTGGCTGGCTCAGTCAGTCTTAGCTAAGCATCTGCCTGTCATGATCTCAGGGTTCTGGGATCACCCTGCATAGGGCTCCCTGATCAGTGGGGAGTCTGCTTCTCCCTCTCCCTCTGTGCTCTCTCTCACTCTCTCTCAAGTAAATAAATAAAAATCTTTAAAAAAAAAATGAGTGTATTCATTTGCTTATATGCATGCATACTAATGGTACTATTAAACTGGACTGTTTCAATTTGGTTACTCACCATTTCAGACTCAGAAATTTTCTTAAGGCTACTTATGTAATGAAAAACTTTTCAGAAGTAAGTATATTATATAAATATTGCAGTCCATAAATTATAATACGGATATGTAAATTAAAATTTATAGCTCAAAAGGTAAATGTGGCATTAAATTAAAGATATACCATTTAACGGAGAACATTCACTATTTGATATTACAGTCATTTGCTCTATTTCCAATCATAATAATAGATGAAGATTCCTTGTAAAAAAAGGATATGCTCTGTAGAGTGAATCCAATATATAGATAATTAAGATTTTATCTAGTCTATCTTCTTTTACTTAGCATATAAAACTGGCTATAATTTGGGTTTCCTCTTGCAATTCAATTTAGTCAATAAATGATATAAATGGATGACAATGAATTGAACAATGATTGCACTAATTCAATTTTGGCTTAAGAAACAGAGTTGGGGGGCGCCTGGGTGGCTCAGTGGATTAAGCCGCTGCCTTCGGCTCAGGTCATGATCTCAGGGTCCTGGGATCGGGTCCCGCATCGAGCTCTCTGCTCAGCAGGGAGCTTGCTTCCCTCTCTCTCTCTCTCTGGCTACCTCTCTGTCTACTTGTGATTTCTCTCTGTCAAATAAATAAATCTTTAAAAAAAAAGAAAGAAAAAGAAACAGAGTTGGAATTGAATTAGCTCCTCCAACTAAGAAGGGAAAAAAAATACCGGAAAAGGAATGGGTATCATAAACTTTACTTTCTAAGGAGTATATATATGTATAGATATATATGTGTGTACATATATATGTGTGTGTGTGTATATATATATATATATATATATAGGTATAAATGAGGTAGGATCACAAATGAGGTAGTATCACAAACTTTATTTTCTAAGGAATATATGTATATATATATATATACACATAGGTGTAAATGAGATAGGAAATTCTTTAAAGCGACATGATCTCACAATTTACTTTGTAATCATAAAGATAATATTTATGGGCAGTTAAAATACGTTTAGAATTTCATCTGTTTTATCTTTAGCCTAATTTCAAATGTTGAGCCAATTCTTTGAGCTTGTCTAATTACTAAAAATTGTGTCCATAGGAAACTAAATAAAAGAATAAGGTTGAGTTTAATCTCTAATTAAAACTAATTTATTTGGGGCACCTGGGTGGCTCAGTGGGTTAAAGCCTCTGCCTTCAGCTCAGGTCATGATCTCAGGGTCCTGGGATCGAGCCCCGCATGGGACTCTCTGCTCAGCAGGGAGCCTGCTTCCTCCTCTCTCTCTGCCTGCCTCTCTGCCTACTTATGATCTCTGTCTGTCAAATAAATAAATAAAATCTTTAAAATAAATAAATAAATAAATAAACAAAACTAATTTATTTAAATCTTCAATTGTTAGGGTTATTAAGTTTAAAAAATCAAGTTTAAAACTATTAGCCTAATTTTTAAAGTTATATAATATATAAAATGCATGTATAGGTTCAATAGAATATATATAAAAACTATTGATATCATTATCTCTGAGTGATTTTTTTAATCTTTCTTGTGAATTCCTATAATTCCAAATTTCCAGAATGAACATATATTGCTTTTGTAATGAGAAAAAAAATGTTGTGTTTGTGTGTTTTCTGCTGTTAAACTCTCTGCTGTTAAACATTCGGCTGTTAAAACTGTTAGAGTGTTTTCTGCCGTATTAGAAACGTCAGATTAGGGCGCCTGGGTGGCTCAGTGGGTTAAGCCGCTGCCTTCGGCTCAGGTCATGATCTCAGGGTCCTGGGATCGAGTCCCGCATCGGGCTCTCTGCTCAGCGGGGAGCCTGCTTCCTCCTCTCTCTCTCTGCCTGCCTCTCTGCCTACTTGTAATCTCTCTCTGCCAAATAAATGAATAAAATCTTTAAAAAAAAAAAAAAAAAAAAAAAAAAAAAGAAACGTCAGATTAGAAGTGACTTTTTTTAAATTTTTTATTTGACTTCTTTTTATTATTTATTTATTTATTTATTTTAATTTTTTAATTTATTTTCAGCATAACAGTATTCTTTGTTTTTGTACCACACCCAGTGCTCCATGCAATCCTTGCCCTCTCTAATACCCACCACCTGGTACCTGGACCTCCCACTCCCCGCCCCTTCAAAACCCTCAAATTGTTTTTCAGAGTCCATAGTCTCTCATGGTTCACTAAAATTTTTTATTTTTTTTTATTAACATCTAATGTATTATTAGCCCCAAGGGTTCAGGTCTGTGAATCGCCGTAGAAGTCACATGTTTTCATCTCATGTTACAGGACATTCACAGGTAAGCATGCAGAATTGGTTAATTCAGAGCTTTGAGTCATTTTCTCTGCTTCCACAAGGCTTTCCTTAGGAGTCAGTTGCCATTCTAAGCCTCAAACATGGCTCTCCTTCCCAGAACTTTCAGCACCTGCTTTTAAATGAACTAGAATTGGAACACATGGCCAATTCTAAACCAATCACTAGCAAAGGAGAGGGGGATTACCTTAAACACCTTGAGGGTATGTTTCATTTTAGGGAGGCAGGGCTCCTTTCCCTGAATATTTAGTTATCACATAACAAAAATAAAGAATGTACTTCATTCTCTCTCTCTCTCTCTTTTCCCACTCTCTTTCTCTCTCTCCCCCCTATCTCTCCTACTTCTCTTTTCTCTCTCTGTCCTGTCTCTCTCTTTCTGTGTCCTAAGAGCAGAAAGAGAATGTTTTGGAGGCCAGAAAGCAGCAGTGATTTCTACTATCAAAATAAAATTGAAAATACATATACCACAAAGTTTAGATAGAATACAATTTAATACAAAATATACAGACTACATACAGTTATCATCATAGCATAGTAATTGCATAGTAAATATAGCCTTAGGGGAAAGAACAGATTTTATTTTTTCCATAATCTAAATCCAAATATTTTAAACTCCCGTAATTGGAATGTTCAGTAGATGCAGAGGATGGCTTCTGCTCAATTTACTTTCTTGGAAACTCTTGGTCCCTGTTTTTCGTTTGCCTGTTTTTTATCATTCCACTGGGTAAGAAATTTTCATAAGTTTTTAAAATCCTGGCTATCACTTCAGATCCAGAGAGTAACTGTCAAATAAATTAGTAATTAAATATGTGGCAATCTGAAGCAGATTTTCCATGACACTAATAAAACTTAACTTCAAGTTCCTTACTTATTCCGTTCCCTCCTGAGGCCCTGGGAATGTCATATATTTTTATAAAATTTACAAAAATAAGATATTATAATTGCAATGGGTTAAGACTATCTCTTTCCCTTCTTGTTTCCCTTTGTTGCACTCTTCCCCTCAGAGGAGTCAGTTTTGGAACGGCCATGGATATCTGTAGGATCCTGCCAAGGGCGAGTTAAAATAGGGATATATTAACATTGAATCTAGAGGTATATTATGTGGCTCTTGGTCACTTTCATGTACAGTTAAGTCACTGCTAACCATCATAGTAAGCTCCTAGGCACAGCGCTAGATAAAATATCAGTAGCCATCATACTGATTTATCTCTCATAGTGGCAGGGAAGTGTAAGGTCAGAGGTCATGTCATGATATAAATGTGTCCAGACATACAGTACATACAGCACCAGAACTATGTGGGTCATGGAGGGAAAACAGGATATAAAATGTACAGAATCTGGTCTATGGAAAATTTTTCCAGTCGTCAGGATGAACACCTTAAAGTATTTCCCAATAAATCACAACTTTGTATAATCCACTCTGAGGGCAGATGGAGCCTGTGATTTGCTTCCAACCATGCTTTACTTATGGAAAAGCTCATGGGATGTGACTCCCTTGGTTGGGTTATAATATAAGGCAAAGGTGATGGGGTGTCATTCCCACGATTATGTTCTGTTATATAAGACTCCATCTTTGCTGACTGGAACCAAATATTCTGCTGCTCTTGAAGAAGCAAACAGCCATGCTGTGAACTACCTCTGCAGAGAAGACATCATGGGCAGCTGCTAGGACTTATGGGTAGCTTCCCATGATGGTTGGGTCCTCAGTCACACAAATGCAGGAAGGTGAATTTTGCCAACACACCTGAATAAACTTGGAAGTGGATTCCTCCTTAGTCCATCCTCCAGAGAAGAGCACAGCCTGGCCCACGTCTTGATTACAGCCTGATGAGCCCCTGAGCAGAGGACCCAGGGTCCCTCCAGGACTGTGTAGCTACAGAAGCTGTGACATAAGAAATGTGTGTTGCTTTACGTTGCTATGTTTGTGGTAATTAATTATGCAACAATAGAAAACCAATTACTCCACATGGAGAATAATAAGGAAAAGATTTGGTCTTCATCAAATCTGAGTCAAAATGGAAATTCTCTGTTCAGAAATATACTCAACAATGCAGGATATACAAATATATTTTTTCCTTTTTGACTGAAAATGTACAATGTACCTGAATTTCTGTATTTGTAGGACACAAGTATATGCAGTACTAAATACATCAAGTATGTCTGTTTTATGCACCTCAAAGTATCAGAGGTCATTACTAATAAAGAATTGTGAAATTGAAAGAAAGTTTTTAAAATTATAAATATATAGGAAGTTATATTATAAAACCTTATTACATAAAAACATAATTAGAGAGTTTACATTCAAAATAGCTTAGGGAAAAAAGTACTTTAGATTATGGCAAGGAATTAATGGTTAAAATTATTTCATTATTTTTATAGATTGATGTTTATGGTATTTGTCAGCTTTTTATAATTTGTGATTTCCTTTCTCATTCTAACAATTTTTTTTCTTTTATCCCCACTTATGTATTACAGAGAGCTCTCAAAACTATAAAAACTTCAGGCCCCAGAAAACATGAATCCTCTGATAGGAAGGAAATAAACCCCTGCATTCTTTTTTTTTTTTTTTTTCCTTTCCTTTTTAAGTAGGCTCCAAGCTCAGTATGGAACCCAACACAGGGCTTGAACTCAAGACACAGAGATCAAGACCTGAGATCAAGAGTGAGATGCTTAACCAAATAACCCACTCAGGCCCCCACCCCTATGTTATTTCTAGGTCACTTTCCACTTCCCAAATTTATACATTAGTCCTAGTAAAAGGATAAAATCTTATTTTCTTGCCAAGTTCACCATCTTGATGACCTCTCCAGAAAGTTATACTTGCTAGAATGAGGTTGTGCCTCATATTTGGACTGAACTCTGTTCCTAAATCAGCTTTAACTAGGGAAGGACATGCTATCTGATTTCAGACATCACAGCTGCAAACTATATGCCAGGCTGTGTACCAAAACTTTTAATTCTGCCTGCGTTTATATAGTTCTAATTATTGTGCTCCACCCACATTATAGGATGTATCTTGCTATATCTCAACTACTTCTTTCCCCATTATTAGCAGTTCCCCTCAACTTCTCATTATTTATCACTAACTATGTTAGATGTGTTCCACTTTCTAGGCTGAGCTTTATATTTTTACTAATAGCTGGTTTCTCTACAAACAACTGCTTATCCCAATAGATGCAGTTCCCAGAACTACTTCACAAAGTCTTCCCAAGTCTACTGTGATAATCCCATAACCTGCCATTTGACAAAATACCACCACCATCAGAATAACACCTTCACATTCAATAGAAATAGATCTCAGAGAAATACAAATGCAGAAACTGACAAAGATCCGTCAGAGGAGAGATCTCTCAACTTCTCACTACTAAATCTATAAACTTTCCTCAAGGACATCCCATTCTCTGTATTGTCCTATTACAACGGAAGACTTTTCCCCGCTCCACTTAAAGGCCAATCCCTCCCCCTCTGTTCTAGATACCATTCCCTCTCAACTTTCAAGGGCATAATTTCTTCAGATCTCTTTCCTACACCATCAATCTTTCCCTCTCTACTAAATCATTCCCATTGGCATAGAAAAATACTTTATCGTCTCACATCATTTTAAAAAAATCAATTATATATATGATTCACTATCCACAATCCATTTTTCTATTCTTCACATAAAAATTGACAACTCTAGAGTTGTCCACGGCTGATCACTCCTCTTCTTACTTCCCTTTTAATCTTCAACATATGTTAACCTGGATTCTGTTCCTTCTACTCCACTGAAACTCTTACCAAGGCCACCAAAAATCACCCTACTATCAAAACTAATGGTGATTTCTCTATTCTGGACTTACTGTAATGCTCATCAATATTCAAACAACTGTCCATTCTCTCTTTAAGGAGCTCAGGTGGAGAAGGACTTCATCATATGTGGGAAAATACTGGAGTAGAGAGAGATGGAAGAGTAGGCTTGACTTATGAGAAACTACATGAGATGGCAGTGGGTCAGGAGAGTGCCAAGCACAAGGGAGCTTCGTGGAAGCTAAACTGATGTCTGAAGGCCATCCTTCTTCCTTCAACTGAGTAAAGCATATTGCCCTCATGCAGGCAACCTATTGATGGCTTCCTTATCATTATCTAGTGATTGCCTTCCATTTTCAGAATTCTGCACATCCTCCCTTGATCACTCATGAAAATAGTCAATGTCCTCAACAGTGCTGAGCCTCTATCTGAATAACCACTCTGTGTGGAAATCCTACTTTTCATTAGTCTAGTACATTTTTAATTCCCCTTAAAAGGAAGAAGGGTAAGTTTTTAAGAATTTGAGGAGAAAGCCCAGCATCAATACATGAGTGGAACTGGATAGCGATGGAATCCTACAGCTATTCACTTCCCAGCTGAGACCTCTTATTTCTGTGAAACCATCCCCTCCTGGTTTTCTTCCCATGTCACTCACAGTTCTTTCTCACTTTCATTCTGTGTTCCTTCCCTTCTACCTGATATTTATATGGGCTCAGGGCTAAGGATTCTTGTCTGTCTGTCTGTCCTCTCTCCCTTGGTAGTAAATGAAAGGCAGAGAGCGAGAAAGAGAACATATACACCATGTGCAAAGCATACATTAGAGGAAGCAGGTTAGAGCAGTGCTAAATATGGTCATAGGTCTGGCAGCACCACACATACACATTCGTAGGGAATTTGTTAGAAATGCAAATTCTCAGGCCCTACCCAGGCATACTGAAGCAGGAATGCTAGCAGGGGTCCACAATCTGTGCTTTAACAGGCTAGCCAAGTGATTCTGGTATGTGCTGAATTTTGATGGCCCCTGGGCTAGAGGTTCTGGTTATCAAATTGAAGGTGGAAAAATAAGCCAAGGATGAGGAGGACCATGTGAACATTGTTTCCGTCAAGGAAAAAAAAAAAAAAAAGTGTAACTTTGGGAGGCAATCTGAGTGTGATGGTGAACAGTGATTGTGGCTGAATTTGGATCTTTGGAATAGGGCTTTGAATGTCCTCTATTATAAAGGCTTTTTTAAAAAAAAGATTTTTATTTACTTATTTGACAGAGAGAGACATAGCAAGAGAGGGAACACAAGCAGGTGGTAGGAGAGGGAGAAGCAGGCTTCCTGCTGAGGAGGGAGCTCTATGTGAGGCTCAATCCCAGGACCCTGGGATCATGAGCTGAAGGCAGCCACTTAATGACTGAGCTACCCAGGCTCCCCACAAAAGGAATTTTCTTTATGAGGGTGACCTTATCCTCCAATTAGGGCAGAACCTAATGCACATACAGGACATTTCCTAGAAAGCCACAAGGATCTGAAGCCTCTCTTAGGCATTTTTAGGTTTGTTACCTGTTTTCTATCAATAATAGCAAGTTAAAATTAGAAGTATCATTTATTACATTTTACCTCCATTTAATGTTGCATAAGTAGTTAAGTCAAATAAGAAAAGTGTCTTGGAAAGTTATATTTAATTTTTAACCTATGATTTGTCTATTTATTGCTCTGCAGGCAATATTTTAAAAATATTTCAGGAAAATGTATTATATACATATTCTAATTCATAGACAACTTCAGAGAATATTTGCATTTTGTAAAAGTTTATTTCCTTTACAAAGGAATTTCTCTGGGTTCTTCTAAACAGTTAGCTTCAAGCCAGTTCAAGCTACTGCAACACCTTTGGGCAAAGAAACCTGCCTCAAAACGCAGGAGGTTGGCTGTTTTCCAACTATGTTCATGAAGTTCTGACCTCGGGACTCAGTACTTCCTATATGTGAACTATTTGATTTATAGAAATCCAATTGGCATTTAAGATTTCACGAAGATATTCATAACAATGTAAACCATATAATGATCAAGATGGGGAGATTTTAAATGCATTGTTGTATCTTGGATTGGATCCAGAACAGAAAAAAATAACATTAGTGAAAAACTGGTGAAATACAGATAAAGTGTATAGCTATTTAGGAGTATTTTACCAATATCAATTCCTTTGTTTTGGGGCACCTGGGTGGTTTAGTCATTAAGCATCTGCCTTTGGCTCAGGTCATGATCCTAGGGTCATGGGATTGAGCCCCGCATCGCATCAGGCTCCCTGCTCAGCGGGAAGCCTGCTTCTCCCTCTCCCACTCCCCCTGCTTGTGTTCCCTTTCTCGCTCTGTCTCTCTCTGTCAAATAAATAAAATCTTTTTTAAAAATTCCTTTTTTTTGACAAATGTACCATGGTTATATAAGATGTTATCATTAGAGGAAGCTGAGTAAAGTATATATAAAAATTCTCTGCCCTTCTACAAAGAAGACATCCAGATGACCCACAGACACATGAAAAGGTGTTCAGTATCACTTGGCATCAGGGAAATACAAATCAAAACCACAATGAGAAAATACCTCACACTAGTCAAAATGGCTAAAATTAACAAGTCAGGAAATGACAGATGCTGGTGAGGATATGGAGAAAGGGGAACCCTCCTACACTGTTGGTGAGAATGCAAGCTGGTGCAACCACTCTGGAAAACAGCAAGAAGGTTCCTCAAAAAGTTGAAAATAGATACCCTACGACCCAGCAATAGCTCTACTGGGTATTTACCCTAAAGATATAAATGTAGTGATCCGAAGGGGCATGTGTGCCTGAATATTTATAGCAGCAATGTCCACAATAGCCAAACTATGGAAAGAACCCAGATGTCCATCAACAGATGAATGGATAAAGAAGAAGTGGTATATATATACAATGGAATTCTATGCAGCCATCAAAAGAAATGAAATCTTGCCATTTGGAACTAGAGGGGATTATGCTTAGGGAAATAAGTCAATAGGAGAAAGACAACTATCATATGATCTCCCTGATATGAGGAAAGGGAGATGCAACGTTGCGGGGGGGTTGGGGGTAGGAAAAGAATAAATGAAACAAGATGGGATCAGGAGGGAGACAAACCATAACAGACTCTTAATCTCACAAAACAAACTGAAGGTTGCTGGGGGAAGGGGGTAAGGAGAGAGTGGTGGGGTTATGGACACTGGGGAGGGTATGTGCAATGGTGAGTGCTGTGCAGTGTGTAAACCTGGCGATTCACAGACCTGTACCCCTGGGGCTAAAAATACATTATATGTTAATAAAAAAATTTAAAAATTAAAAAGAAAAAAACTGTCTTACATTTGCAACTTTTCTAATTTTAAAATTTCTAAAATTATGCCAAAATATTTTAAAATAAATTATTGTATTATGCCTTCAAAATATAACTATGAAAACATATATATGCAGCACAGGGACACAAACAAAGGAAAGAGACAGTGGGTCTTTGACAAAACTGAGAAGGGAAGAGTCAGGAAATCACAAAATCAAACCACATTTTTTTTAGTATTTCACAGAAGCAGCAGAAAAGAGAGCTTTTTGATGTTAGATAAGTTTTATTGAAATCTGTTGATAAGGGAACAGGGTGAAGCTGAGAACAAAGCAGAAGATGACACCCCGCAACCCCCCCCCCCGGGATATATGCAACATTTCCTCAGGCATTCCTGGATGCCCTAAAGGAAAAACAAATAGTTAATTTATAGAGATCACAATCCTGCAAGACCTGAGTCCCCCTTAGTTTACAAATATCCTAGTGATTTACAAAGAAGATGCTTTCTTATCAATAGCCTAACTTCCAAAGACCCATAACTCAGTTCCTGAAGCCTTAACGTCATCTTCCCCTCCATAAAATGGAGGGAGGCTGAGGCACAGGGAACTGTAAATAAGGTTAAATTTCTTCCAAACCTAAAGCTAATTTATAAGGACGTGTAATAGCAGGAGTGTGACATTCCTCCACGAAGCTTTCCACTATCATACTACTAATACCTTACAAAAAGAAAAAACAACCTTATCTAGACAAATAGCAAAGCTCTGGTATCCTGCGTGTCTTCTTTAATATAGGAAAGTTCTTTCAAACCCTCCCTTTTCCTTACCTCCCCCAACCCCATAGTATATAATAATCCATCCCTCACAATCCCCAAGGCAGCAGCTCTTTCTACCCACGGGTCCTGTCCTCAGCTTTAATAAACCACCATTCTGCACCAAAGACGTCTCAAGAATTCTTTCTTGGCCATCAGCTCCAGACTCTACCCCACTGAACCTCACTTATATTCTAAAACTTCATCGCTGTGAGAAAGGAAAGATAAACTTGGACTAAGAATGCATAAATCTGCTTTGCCATTCATCAGGTATAGATAATAGATGCAGGTAAAGCCAGCTGTAAAGTTAACAGAAGATAATATTTTTCCCACAAACATGCTGTGTAAATTGTCAGAAAACCCCCCGACTTTGGGGGTTTTAAACTGCTACTTTTTTTTTTTTTACTCACAAAGAATCTTTTTCTCTAAAATCACAGATTGTCTAAAAGCTTGCTCTTTGAAATCAATCCATTAAGATTAAAATATCCTAATCTTAGCTAGATGACCTAAATCATTTAACACAGAGCAGCAGTCTCTACTTCCAACCCAGGGGCAGAACTTTAAAAAAAGTGGTTTGTTCGTTCCAAGGTTTCGGCACCAAAAAAATAAATAAATAAAAAATTAAAAAACGGGTTTGTGGACAAAAGACACAACTTTTTTAACTGCAGTTTCCAGAAAAAATGCAGCCTGTGTCTATGTTGGAGTCCAGAAAGAACGGAGACCCCTTTACAAAAGCCTCACTTTCTTTTGAGCCTACACACCACTACTTCATTTCAATTTCTTCTCAACTCCACACTTCCCCAAATTCCTATAACAAAGGAATTCCTATCTATTCCTTTGTTTGGTGAGGCATCCCATAGTTCTGGAATGTGAACTCCCTCCCTGCAATAAATTAGAAACTCGACTTTCTTAATATATATTCTTTTACTAATGGACTTAGCCTTCTGAATGAGGAAGCCTCGCCCATACTAAAAATTCAGGAGTAATAATTTGACAAAAATGAACAACAACAACAAAAAAAAACTCTAAGCTCAAATACTATACAAAATTATTATTTTTAAAAAAGAGCATAACATCATCATTATAGATGATGAAAATATAACTGAAAGATGTGTCACAAAAATAGATCAAAACTTACTATTTTTAAACTACCTAAACAAAAAAAATAAAAAGTAGCAAAGAGCAACATGATTCAGAATTAGAAAAACTCAGCTTGATGGCAGGAATCCTTTTACAATGTATATTTTTATCAAATCATCACATTGCAGTTAAAATATCTTACAGTTTTGTTAATTATCTCAAAAGGGTGGGAAAAAAATTCACAAATGAGGTGATAGATCTCAGAAGAATTAGTAATAAAGAACAAATTAAGGAGTGCCTGAATGGCTCAGTCAGTTGAGCGACCAACTCTTGATTTTGGCTCAGGATATGATCTCAAGTTCCTGGGCTTGAGCCCTGTGACGGGCTCTGTGCTTAGCATAGAGTCTGCTTGAGGATTCACTTACTCCCTCTCCTTCTGCCCCTGCTCCCAATTGCAAGCTTGCTCTCTCTCTCTAAAACAAATCACCTTAATAAAAAAAATTTTTTTAAAGAATAAACTAGAAATGGAGTGGGTAGGATGAGTAAAATAGGTGAAGGGAATTAAGAGGTACAAATATCCAATTATAAAATAAATGAGTTACAGAGATGAAAAGTACACCAAAACAAATATAGTCAGTAATATTGTATTAATATTACAAAAGAAAAAAAGAATAAACTAGAAGAAACACAGAACCTAATGCATGTAACGGTTTATGATTTCCTGGAAAGAACCTGAGCCCATCCTTAGGTCCTCTAGTCATTTTGGTTGTCTGATGTTCATTCTCTAGTAATTCTTCAGGAAGGTTTTAT
The DNA here is from genome assembly GCF_030435805.1 of Mustela lutreola. Taxonomy (NCBI): domain Eukaryota; kingdom Metazoa; phylum Chordata; class Mammalia; order Carnivora; family Mustelidae; genus Mustela; species Mustela lutreola. The sequence continues at coordinate 12,963,940 of NC_081290.1, forward strand.
GACAATAGTTCATCAAATATTGATACCATATCAAGTGTTGATAATAGTTTATACACTTTGTACATTAGAGTTGCTTTTGCTGCATAAAAATCTTTAGCCTACATTTTCCCCTTAAGTATCTTAAATATGCTGTTCCACTTTCTTTTGACAATAAGTTTCACTGTCTAAAGTCTAGTGATATTCCAATTTTCTACATTTTGTGAATGTAATAATACCTTAAAATACATTAAACTGGGGGTATCCTTTGTGCTATTGAAATAATGCACACTCTATTTCGCTAAATCTAAGATGACCTCAAATTTAAGAGTACCATTTTTTCTGTCTTGATGAAAAAGGGAAAAACTACATTTCAATTACAGGGATATTAAACTGTAAAGAAACGTGGGTTGTGGATGAAATTCAAGGTATCCATTTTTATTGTATAACAATGTGCCATATACATAGTACAAGCTTAGCACTACCTAGACTGTTGAAAGATGGGGCACAGACCGAGTTCCTTTTAATTACCATGTAGAAAAGGTACAGAACGAGATTAAGAAACCTGAAAAATGCCAGAAACAAGCAGCATCAAGTTTCCAGGTATTTGGAAACGTTCAATGTTGAAATGAGAATGAAGAGAACAAAGGATCATGCCGTTTTGCCTCCACCCTCTCTCCACACCAGAGGGGAAGAAGATTCCAATTAAAAAATATCGTACATTACAGACGCTGATATAAAATCGACGTACATTCTAATTTTTTAAAATTCTACAGACGTTTCCTCAAATGTAGTTGAGAATGAAAGACAAACCTTAATGTTGAGTACTAATGGTTCTTGTTGTTTTCTAAGAAAGGGGAAAGGGGAATCAACAGAAAAAAATAGATGAGTCCTTAGGTGTCCAGAACTTCGTCTGACAGTGACCTGTCTGTGACCTTGACCAAGTCACCCCGGCCGTCTGGAAGCTCTTCTCCCTCACCTGTGAAGTGGAAGCAAACCGGACGACGATGTCACTCATGGCTCTAAAAACCACGACTCGAGTCCACCTGCGGCAGTGCCCGGCACGCACTGGACGCCCACGATCGTACGTTTACGCCTAACGTTTGAAAACGGAACCCCGGAAACCCCGAAAATCGGGAGCTCCCCGCTACCAACTTTCGGTTTTGTATTTACTAAATGAAGGGGCTTCCTCTCAGGGCTACGCAACCCCATCCCTTTGCCGGCCACAGGAACCTCTGTGCCTCCCCCAGAGCCTGCGGCACCGCGTAACTTCGCTACTTCGGCCCACCCCCATCCGCGAGAAGCTCGGTCGCAGCCCAGCCGCTCCCGGAGCACACCTGCGGCGAGGCCCGTCCCGCTCCCCCGCGGCCACACCCAAACCGGAAGCCAGGACGCCCCCGGGGTTGACGGGAAGGCTCCGGCCGGCGGCGCGCTTCCCCGGCCCCGCCCCCTCCGGTGATGTCATCACCCGCCCCTTGACCCCCGCGGTCCCACCCCCTTCCCTGCCTACCCGTATCCAGCGGCGGCGGCGTCTCTTGGAGGCGATGGAGGCGTCCGAGCCGGTGGCCGCACCTCAGAGGGAAGAGGCGTCCTGCTCGTCCTGGGGGGCCGTCAGGTGAGAGGAGGAGTGTGAGCGCGAAGCAGCGAGGGGTGGCGGCCGGGAGCGGGGCGCCGGCTTCTGCGGCTCCCGCTGGGGCGTGGAGGGAGCGCGCGCGAGGCCGCGGAGCCGGGCAGGGCCAGCCCCGGGAGGCGAGAGGAGCGCGCGCGGTGGGTGTGGCGCCGTGGGTTCGGACCTTGGCGGCTCCCGGCTTCGCTGAGGAGAAAGGCCGCTTGTCGGTGCTTTCGGCGCCCTCTCAGTTCCGCCTGGGGTCTGCCGTCTCTCAGTCACCGGACATGTTTGGGGGGGAGGGGACGCGAGGCGGGGCGGAGTGCGGCGAGCGCGGCGGCGGGTTCTGGCCCGGGTCGCGCGGCGTGAGCTTCGCAGCCTTGTTGCCAGACACCGTCCCTCCTTCCTTCGGGGAAAATGACAGCGAAGAGCGCCGCGGCGCGGGATCCGGCGCCAGGATCCTCCTTTGAAAACTGTTACCAGAGGGAACTTGGTAATGATGAATCACAGGCGGTCAGGACACCCTGAGGCCTCGCTGACTACGGTTTAAAAAAAAAAAAAAAAAAAAATCGGGGAAAAAAAACCCACGAGTTACTCATTCTTATTTGCCTGTCGGTGTTGAGGTTCCTCACATCTTTTGCATGCCTGCAAAATCGGGGGTGGAAATGTTCGTGTGCGCCCTTTTCGGCTGTCTTGTAATTAACACAGCGGTTAGTTGCATACCGCGCACACCGGAACTCGGTATTCCAGAGGTACGAGGGCTGGGTGCCTGATTCTGAGCTAATGGGAAAGTGTCCGTAAACCTGTAGCTTCTCCGCTGGTTGGATGCTGTCAGTACCGTGGTAGTGCCCAGGCCAACCCTGCCACATTTCCGTGGGGGGTGTTATGTAATACAGACAAAACCTCCCCTTATTTAAAGGATTTTTGATGGCCCTATAGACGTTATTCCAGAAATGACTTTTGAAACGTTCCGGTGAGGCAGGATTTTGTGAAGAGTAAGTGCCAGTCAGATCATTAAGTGACAAGGCTGGTTAGAACGGAGCTGATCTCCCCTTTCCTGCGGAGCTTTGCCCACTAGACTGGTGTCCTCCCTGCAAGGAAGACAGTGAAAGTAGACCAGGGATAAGGAACCCGTGTAAGGAAATTTTTGCTTATTTTCGTGTTTCATTGCTGTGCCAAAGCAGGGCATATTGTGTATGTGTGTGTTTTAATTAGACGTTATTTGATCTAAATACAGCTATCTCTTGGTTTGCTTTCATAATTGGAATCAAATATTTCTAAGAGTTATTCATGTATCACTTAGCTAGAAGCTGATAACATTTTGATTAACTCTGTTTACAGATCTTTTGGCTTATCAATCAATACCAATCTGAAAATTGGATTTCAGAACCTAAGTTTTGTGCCTTCCCATTATTTTTAGAATCCTGTAATTGATAATTAGAGCTTCCCAGAACGTGGAATGGATTACATTTTTGCCAAAATGATGTTAATCTTAGCAGTCACTGTGTCTCAGGCCAAAATGCCCCCACCTCTGTCTGGGAACTATTTCAGTTTCCCAGTGTTTATCCTGTTTTCATTTTCATTTCATTTTTGTGTGCCACGCTGTGAAAAATTTGAGCTACGGTAAGTGATACATCACTTTAAGTACATCTTATCATGCTAGTATGCTGCTCTTTAAAAATTTTTTTAATTTCCTCAAATAATCTCTACACCCATCATAGGGCTCAAATTTATAACCCTGAAAGAGTCGCAGGCTCTACCAACCAAACCAGCTGGAGCCCCCCCCCTTTTTTTAATTTTTAAAATTCATTCAACAGATACCTGTTGAGTGTTTTCATTATGCCTTCTATGAGGCAGTAGGCAGTAGAGGATGGTGATCAAGAGCTAGACTGCTTAGGTTTACATTCTGGGTCTACCATTTACCTACTCTGGAACCTTGGGCAAGTTATTTAAATTAACTTCTATGAGCCTGTTTTACTTCTCTGTTCAGTGGAGTTGGTAATAGTGCCTGTCTCCTTAAATTGTAAGGGTTAACAGAGTTAGTACATCTAAAGCACTTAAAACAATGTATGTATGTTGGGGAAGGTGTATGGGGCACTCCCAACAAAATTGCTAAAATAAAGATCCATCAGAATATATGTAAAACAACATCTGATAACACCTAAGAATAAAAGCGTTGGCTGTAATTTTACAATACACACGGAGTAGGCAGTCAGTGAATTTAATTTTGACCTATTTTTAAAATGGAAATAAAGGGATGGAAAACAAAATATATATCTGGTTTGTAAAATCCCATCTAGTAAATGCCATGTGTAATTGAGTATTAGATTATAGAATGTGAATATTGAATAACCGTACTTGCCCTTATAAGTTGTGTTTTATTTTTTTCAGTACAAATACAAATTTGCCCATCATATCAGCAGAATCTGTGGAGATTGATGATGCATTGTACAGGTGAGAACCTTAGGGAAACTGAAACTTATTTTCCTCATTTATTGTTCTATAGTAATGGAATACTCTATTTGAAAATACCATTAGGCCTTTGCAGAGTTTTGTAAATATATCCTAAGAGTTCCTCTGAGGTTATAATTCGAGTTTTCTTGGATTTTTTTTTTTTCCCTGCAGTCTGAAAGCTTGAATAATATTTAAGTCTCAGTTGTTTTAGGTTTAGGTGATATGACAAAGAATGATTTTGTTACCCATTATAAAATATTCCTCTTGTTTTTGGATAGGAGTACATATTTATGTTCTTGATAGTGCAAGAGTCTCATGAAAAACAGTCCATCTTTGGTTCATACAGTAACATATAGAGAATATATTTACTTCAGTGTAATCTCATTGACAACATTGCTTGTGTGCATGATATAGACAGCAAGGAAATATGAGGTTGAAGATGATTTGAATGGAATTTAGTGAGATTCTTATTTACTGTACCTTTTCATGAAGTGAAAATATTTTTCTTAGAGTTAAAGAGAAATTAAAAATATATACATAACTAGTACTTCTTTTTTTTTTTTAAGTTATTGATTTATTTGTTCAAGTAACCTCTGTACTCAGTGTGGGGCTTGAACTCAGGACCCCAACATCAAGAGTGGCACATTCTTCCAACTCAGCCAGCCAAGTGCCCCTATATTGCTATCACTTTTAAGACTTTTTTTTAATACTTCAGATTGTTTGTATGGAAGATAGTATAATCTCAGTTTTGAAGTTTTTAGATTTCCTCTCTATATAATTATGGAAAATATATTTTATGTAGAAAGAATTGGAATAATGGGCTATTTATTTTTAATCCTTTTTGTTTAGTGTGGGATGCAGAGTCAATTTTGAGCATTTTAGGAAGAGCTGAATCAACTTAATAGGTTGATTTCAATTATTGCTTTATGTTGTACACTTGGAAAAAGAGGGAGAAAACTAAATTTTGCTTTCTGAAAATTATTTTACCATATGGTTTCCTGATTATAAATATACTTTAGAAATCACCTTAAGGAGAAAATCAGTTATCATATGGTTTCACTTATTTGTGGAACATAAGGAATAACATGGAGGACATTAGGAGAAGGAAAGGAAGAGTGAATTGGGGCAAATCAGAGGGCCAGACAAACTGTGAGAGACTCTGGACTCTGAGAAACAATCTGCGGGTTTTAGAGGGGAGGGGATGGGAGAATGGTGAACCTGGTGGTGGGTATTAAGGAGGGCATGTGTTGCGTGAGCACTGGGTGTTGTACATAAACAATGAATCTTGGAACACTTCATCAAAAACTAATGATGTATTTTATGGTGACTAATATAAAACAATTAAAAATTTTAAGATTTTATTTATTTATTTGACAGAGATCACAAGTAGGCAGAGAAGCAGGCAGAGTGAGGAGGAAGCAGGCTCCCTGCTGAGCAGAGAGCCCCATGTGGGGTTCGATCCCAGGACCCTAGGATCATGACCTGAGCCAAAGGCAGAGGCTTAACCCACTGAGCCACCCAGGCGCCTCTATAATAATGATGTTCTTAACGTCCTTTCGATCATATCCTTGGGATAACAAATGTCAGCTTCTTGGAAAGGCATTGGCTAATTCTATTCATTGTTCAGTTACAATCCTTATAACACTTTTTTATATCCCTGAACCCTGTAATGGCTGATTAATGATCATAATTTTCAATAAACCAGAGATTAAATACTCCATTTGCAGTGTCGTATAAGTAGGGCTGCAGTTTGCTTGAGTGCAAAATACAGAATATAGTAGTTTATATATGATCAAGTATTGCTGGATCATAAAGTAGTTCCACTTTTAATTTTTTGAAGAACTTCCATACTATTTCCATAGCAGCTAGACCATTTTGCATTCTTACCAATAGTGCACAAGGCTTCCATTTTCTCCACATTCTTACCTTTTTATTTTCTGGCTTTTTTTTTGTAATGGCCATCCAAACAGATTTGAGGTGTTATCTCATTGTGGTTTTGCATTTCCTTGACAATTAGTAATGTAGAGTACCTTTTCATACCTGCTGCCCATTTGTGTCTTTGGAGAAATGTCTGTTCTAGTCCTTGCTCATTTTTTAATTATATTCCTTGGAGGGGGGTTGCTATTGAGTTGTAGTTCTGTATATAATTCGAATATTAACCTATCAGATACACGGTTTGTAAATATTCTCTCCCATTCTGTAGTTCGCCTTTTCACTTTGTCGATAGTCTCTTTTGCTGTGCAGAAGCTTTTTAGTTTGAAGTCACCCCACTTGTCTACTTTTGCTTTTATTACCTCTGCTTTTGGTACCATATCCAGGAAATTCTTGCCAAGACCAATGTTAAGAAACTTTTCTCTTATGTTTTCTTCATAAGTTTTCTAGTTTGGCACTTAAATTTAAGTCCTTAACCCATTTTGTATTGATTTTGTATATGGTATAAGGTAAAGGTCCAGTTTCATCTTTCACATGTAAAATTCCAGTTTTGCCAATACCATGTATTAGCTCCAACTTTCCTCTACCTCTAACTATACTGGCCTTACCAGATTGTTTTCCTCCCAAACACAGTTTATACTTTAACACCTCATTGTCTTTTCTTTAAGAGCACTCAACACCATTGGATCCCTTTTCCTTCTTCCCACTTCCCATTCCCAAACTTAATTATTTAAAATGCTACCAAATCTACTGTGTAACCTAAACTAGAAACCTTGGTTTCATCTTAGATTATTCCCTATTTGTCATCCTCCAAATTCAGTTTTTTAAAAACCCTTTTAATTCTTTCTAAACAACTCTCAATTCCAACTCTTGGGTTCTCTCTCCCTGCATTTTGTATCTCTCAGTTGAACTATTATTTATAGCCTCTTATATGACCTCTTTAGAGCTACTGAATCTTTAATCCACCTTCCATACTTTATTCAAAGTGATATTTTTCAAATTTACCTCAAAGCTCCTGGTTTCTCTATTTAAAATACTTAGATGGTTCCCTATCATTTACATTAGTGAAGCCAATGCATTTAAGTCTCCTTTTCTATACAACGTAACAGTGGCTGAGAGGATAATCTTTGGTATTAGATCTGAATTTGAATTATCCTTAACTGCTGATAAGCATTTGGATTGTTTCCAGGTTTGCATTATCACAAATGTTGCTGTGAGAATTTCTATGCATTTTAAGGTCGACATGTGTTTTCATTTACTCTTTAATAAATACCTAGAAGTAAATGTCTGGGATGTATGGTAAGTGTATTTTTAACTTTTGGGGGCTGACTGGGTGGCTCAGTGGGTTAAGCCTCTGCCTTCAGCTCAGGTCATGATCTCAGGGTCCTGGGATTGAGTCCCGCATCGGGCTCTCTGCTAGGCACTCCTTTCTCTCTCTCTCTACTTGTGATCTCTGTCAAATAAATAAAATCATTATTTTTTTAAAAAAGTGTATTTTTAACTTTTTAAGAAATGCCAAGCTGTTTTCCAAAGCAGTTATGCCATTTTACCTTTGTACCAGTAGTGTATGAAAGTTTGAGTTAGCCCACATGTTTATTCACCATCTGAAATAGTCAAATCTTTTTTAATTTTAGGCATTCTAGTATGTGTATCGTAGTATTATATTTGTATAATATTATACAGTGAATATAATACAAATATATATATATATATATTTGTTTTACATTTGTGTTTCCATAATGACTATTGATCATGGACATCTTTTCATGAGACTATTTGCTACCTATCTATAGGGAAATATCTATAAATCTTTTCTCTTTTATTAGCTTGTCTTAATGAGTTCTTTATGTATGTTCTTTGTTATAGATATGGTTGCATATGTTTTCTCCTAGTTTGTGGCTTGTTTTACTTTTCATAAATGTCTTTGGCAGAGCAAAATTTTTAATTCTGATCAGACACAACTGATGTTTTTTGTCCTATTTTTTAAATGTTTGCAAGACTTAAAGATTTTCTCTGATGTTCTGTTCTTGAAGCTTCATAATATTAACTCTTAAACTTGTGTATGATTCATTTTAAGTTAATTTTTATATAATGTGAGCTGAATATCAGAGTTTATTTTTTTTCCATATAGCACTAATGTTTTAGCACCCCATTTGAAGATTATCCATTCTCTTTGAATTCCCTGGGTATCTGTCTTTGGCAGAATTTAATAGAGTATGTATCTGTTGAGTTATTTCTGGGATCTTCTTTTTCAGTAATCTGAATGTTTCACTTTACAACATCACACTGCCTTGCTTACCATAACCCTGTCATAAATCTTGGACTCTAGGACTGTTATTCCTCCAACTTTGATCTTCTTTTGCAGAGTTGGTTTCAGTCTTCTATGTCCTTGGAATTTCCACATACATTTTAGAATCAGCTTGTCGATTCTTTAAAAAAAAAATCCTACTGGAATTTTGTTTGAGTTTGTGTTGAATCTCTAGTTCAGTTTTGGGAATATAGACATTTTGACAATATTGAATTTCAAGATCCGTTAATAAACATGGTACGTCTGTCTGTTTCTTTCTTTAGTCTTTTCTTGTAGTGTTATATAATTACCAGTGTGGAGATCTTGCACAGCTTTTATCAGATTTGTCCCTTGGTAATTTGCAGTTTTCTACTATTGTGAATGGTCATTTTTAAATTTCAATTACCATGTATTCTTAAATTCAAGCTCAGTTGATTTTTGAATAATATTCTTATCCAGCAAGCTTGCTAAACTTACTAGTTCTGGTAAATTTTTTTGTAAACACCATAGGATTTTATAACGGTCCTGTTTGAAAATAAAGAAGTTTTACTAACTCCTTTCCATTCTAGATGCATTTTGTTTCCTTGTCTTAATCACACTGATTGGAACTTCCAATACAATGTTAAGCGGAAGTGATAAAGGTGGACAGCCTTACTTTGTTCCTGGTGTACATTGGAAAACATTCATTCTTCCATGGTGGAGTATATTGTTAGCTGTCGGTTTTTCATAGATGCCCTTTATTGGGCTGAGGAAATTTCCTTCTGTTACTAGTGTGCTTAGAGTTTTGTTTTGGGTTTGTGGTTTGTTTGGTTTTTTTTAAAGTTAGAAATGGATATTGAGTTTGTCAAACACTTTTTCTTCATTTATTGAGGTGATCATATGGATTTTCTTTTAGTCTTTTAATGTAGTGAATTATAACGATGGCTTTTAGATTATTATATGGCCCTTGCATTTGAATTCTAGGATAAAACCCATTTGGTCATGATGTACGTTTACAATATGTATAAAAACTCTGTTAAGTTTTGCTTCTGGTTATAGAAGACTGATGAATCACTGAACTCTACCTCTGAAACTAATAATACTCTATATGTTAATTAGTTGAACTTAAAAAATGGGTAAAAAAAAGAATTTTTGCATCTGTGTATGTGAGGGATATTGTTGAGGAGTATTTTTTAGTGCAGTGATTATGTGTTTGATATAGGGTGATGCTAATCTCATAGAATGAGCTGAGTATTTCTTCAAATTTCTGGAAAGTGTATAGAATTGGTGTTATTTCTTTCTTAAATTTTTGGTAGAAATAATAATGAAGTTTGGAGGGGTTTTTTGTGGGAAGGTTTTTAACTACAAATTTAACACCTAATAGACATGGTAACATTCAGTTAATATATAATTGACCCTTAGCATAGATTTAAACTGCTCAGGTCTATGTGGATTTTTTTCAGTAGATATATTGGAAATTTTTTTATAAATTTGCAACAATTTGAAAAAATTCAAACTACACAGCCTAGAAATACTTAAAAATTACAAAAAGGTATATCAGGAATGTATAAAATATATGTAGAAACTAGTCTGTTTTATCATTTAATACCATAAAATACACACTAATCTATTATTTAACAAATTTATCAAAACTTACACACAGGGGCACCTGGGTGGCTCAGTGGGTCAAGGCCTCTGCCTTTGGCTCAGGTCCTGATCCCAGGGTCCTGGGATCAAGTCCCTCGCTGGGCTCTCTGCTCAGCAGGGAGCCTGCTTTCCCCTCTCTCTCTCTCTGTCTTCCTCTCTGCCTACTTGTGATCTCTGTCTGTCAAATAAATAAATAAAATCTTAAAAAAAAAAAAAACTGACGCTCACAGTGTCATTTATAGTCAGGAGAAAAGTAAGCCAACATAAAAATGCAGTATTAAATCATAACTACATAATATAATACTGTATGTTAGCTAGTGGGAATTAAAATAAAAACTTAAAAATCTTAACTATAAAATTAACTGTAGTGCATATATTAGTGTAATAATTCTGTAGCCACCTCCTGTTGCTATTGTGGTAAGCTGAAGTGTTGACAAGTATTCCCTTAGAACACCATGTGATGCTAATCATCTTAGTGTGAGCAGTTTTTCTCTTTAGTAAATTGTGTATCTCAGTAAAAAGTGATCTCACACAATTTTTCATTGTGTTTAGTGGAATTCTGCAGACCTTGAATACCACTATGAATCCCATAGAGGGTATCACTAATGATGCTGGAAGCACTCCCTAGAAGTAGAGAAAAATCATGACAATACAGAAAAAGTTGAGTTACCTGGTATGTACCATAGATTGAGGTCTGCAGCTGTGGTTGCCTGCCATTTCAAGATAAATAAACGCAGCATAAGAAGCACTGTTAAAAAAGGAAGAAGAGGGAGGGGGAGAAAGAGAGGAAGGGAAGGGAAGCTGAAGCTTATGCTCCATCAACAGACACAAAAACCTTGCAGTTTTTGCAAAATTCCTTTATATCTTGCATTGAAAATGCAGCTTTTATGTGGGTATGAGAGTTGCTTTAAGAAAAACATGCTGATACACTCTATTACGATTTGAGAAAAAGCGAAGTCTTATAAGACAACTTAATGCAAAAGAAGCTAAAGCTGGAGAACTTAATGCCAGCAAAGGATGGTTTGATAATTTAGGAAGAGACTTGGTTTAAAAATGTCAACAACAGGCAGCAGTTGAGTTCCAGATGCCTTTCAGAAAATCATTATGGAGAAAGAATACCTGAACAGATTAATGCGGATGAAAGTATCCTATTACGGAAAAAAATAATGCCACAAAGAACATTTATTAGTAAGGAAGAGAAGCAAGAGGATTTAAGGCAGGAAAGGATGGGCTAACTCAACTGTTTTATGCAAATGCAGTTGGGTTTTTGATTAGCACTGCCCTTACCTATAAAGCTGCTAACCCCACCACCCTACCTTCCCACCCCTGTCCTTGAGCCTTAAAGATAAAAAGTAAACACCAGCCACTAGTCTTTTGGTTATACAACAAGAATGCCTGGACAGTTCAACTTTTTATTCTGAATTGATTCCATCAGAGTTTTGTCTCTGAAATTAGGAAGTACCTTGCGTAAGGGATTGTCTTTTAAAATACTTTTGATATTGGACAATGCCGTTGGCCACCCAGAACCCTATGAGTTCAGTATGAAAGGTATCAAAGTTGTCTACTTGTCCCCAAAGTATAACGTCTGTAATTCAGCCTTTAGATTGGGGCTTTACATTGGACTTTTAAAGCTCATTACAAATAGTACTTTATTGAAAGGATTATTAATGCCATGGGGTAGAAACCCAATAGAACATCTTGGGAAGGATTACACCATTGAAGATACTGTTATTCTAGAAAATGCCAGGAAGGCATTCAGGCCCAGAACAATAAATTACTGCTGGAGAAAACTGTGTAGATGTTGTGCATGACTTCACAGTATTTACGATAGAGTGAATCAAGGAAATTAGTGAAGAAATTGTAGATATGGTTAAAAAAGGGGGGGGCAGGTGACGAGTTTTAAGGTACAGATTTTGGAGAAATTCAAGAGTTAATAGACACCATACCAGAGGAATTAACAGAAAATGACTTGATGGAAATTAGTACTTCCAAAACAGTGCCAAGCGATGTGGAAGAAGATGTAGAAGAAACACTGCCAGAAAACAAATTGACATTTGACAATCTGGCAGAAGAGTTTTGATTATTCAAGACTGTGTTTGACTTTTTTCATGACACAGACCCTTCTGGGATACCAGCACTGAAACTAAAGCAAATTGTAGGAGAAGGATTGGTACCATATCAAAACACATTTAGAGAAATGAAAAAGCAAAAAACAGATCATGATGTATTTCCATAAAGCTACACTGAATGTGCTTGTATCTCCTGCCTACCCTTCCCCCTCTACTTTTTCCACCTTTGCTACCCTGAGACAGCAAGACTACCCCTCTTCTTCCTTCTCCTCCTGTTCAGTAAGACAATGAGAATGAAGACCCTTATGATCTGTTTCCACTTAATGAGTAGTAAATGATCAAACTGCTGCACGGTTAATAAGCTGATAGTTGTATATGTATCTTCATATGAAAAACTATTAACTGTACAGAGGGAACTGTATGAGACATTTTTGTATCATCATCAAGTATTCATTGTGTAGAACATCCTATGCAAAACTCATAGAAGTGGATAGCCTGTCCTTAAATAGGCCTAAGATGAATATGTAATACAAAATTAATATCTTAGTGTTTCATATCTTTGCTTTCAAAGAATTGCATTATTCTACAGTATGATCCCCTTTCTCTCATCATTGAGAAACTGCTTATCAGCTTTCTAATTACAAGTAAGTGGGTTTTTTAGAAAATGTAATGATGTTTCCAGTACTGTCTAGATGTATGGCTACAGTAATATATGCCATAAAAATTTTGTAAGGATTTACTCATTAGTATGTAAGCTACACTACCATGAAGCAATTGAATTGTTTTTGCTAGGCTACCAAAAGCAATCCTATTGCTGCTGCTTTGTTTTTAGTATGGATCGTTAAACCTATAAATAAATATGGCTTGTTTTCACGTTATCTTTTTATTTTTGATGACAAATATTAATAATACATATAACATCTACAGTATTTTGTATCATGTAAGACAATAAGATAACATTGATATAGGTACTGACAGGTGATTCATCTTATAAACAGATGATAATTTACAGTACTGTAAATGTATTTTCATTGTATGATTTTTTTAAATAACATTTCCTGTAGCTTACTTCATTATAAGAATATGGTATCTAGTACACAGAACATACAAAACATGATAATTGACTGTTTTTGTTACTGGTAAAGCTTCCAGTCTACAATAGGCTATTACTAGTTAAGTTTTTGTGAGTCAGAAGGTGTGCACAGGGTTTTGACTGTGTGGAGGGTTGGTACCAGTCCCTAACCCTAACATTGTTTAAGAATCAGCTGCCTTTCTTTTTTGAGTGAGCTTTGAGAGTTTGTCTCTTTTGGAGAATATGTTTGTATCTCAGTGGTTGAATTTAGAGGCATAAAATTGTTTTTAGTTTTCTGTGAATACCCTTTTTAATGTCTATAGAATGTGAAATGATGTTCCTTCACTCATTTCTATTACTGATCATTTTTTTTTTCCTGATCATTCTGGCTAGAGGTTTTTTTTTTTTTTTTTTTTTTTTTTTCTCAAAGATTTTATTTATTTATTTGACAGAAATCACAACTAGATGGAGAGGCAGGCAGAGAGAGAGAGAGAGGGAAGCGGGCTCCCTGCTGAGCAGAGAGCCCGATGCGGGACTCGATCCCAGGACCGGACTCGATCCCAGGACCGCGCCTCAATAGTTTGCATTTTAAAAGCCTTGACTTTTTCTTTTTTTTTTTTTTTTTTTTTTTTTTAAAGATTTATTTTGACAGAGAGAAATCACAAGTAGACAGAGAGGCAGCCAGAGAGAGAGAGAGAAGCAAGCTCCCTGCTGAGCAGAGAGCCCGATGCGGGACTCGATCCCAGGACCCTGAGATCATGACCCGAGCCGAAGGCAGCGGCTTAATCCACTGAGCCACCCAGGCGCCCCTGGCTAGAGGTTTATTGATTTTATTTTATTCTCAAGGAACCAGCTTTTAGTTTAATTGATTTTCCATATTATTTTTCTGTTTTGTATCTCTGTGATTTCTGTTCTTTTTGGGATTTTTCTTTGGTTGACTTTGATATTAATTTGCTTTTCTTTTTCTAATTCCTTTTTTAGTTAAGTTTTTTATTTAAATTCCAGTATGATTAACATACAGTATTATATTAGTTTCAGGTGTAAAGTACGATGATTCAGCAATTGTATACATTGTTCAGTGCTTATCTGGTTAAGTATACTCTTTAATCGCTATCACCTTTTTCGCCTATTCCCTCCCCGCCACAGACCCTCCCTTTGGTAACCATCAGTTTGTTCTCTATAGTCTATTTCTTTGTCTCTATTTTTTTTCTTTAAATATTTTATTTCTAAAATTCCACATAAGTGAAGTCATACAATGTTTGCTGTTCTATCTTACTCTGCTTGACCTTATACTCTCTCGCTTCATCCATGTTGTACGAAATATCATGATTTCATTCTTTTTTGTGGCTGAATGGTACCCCATTTTATATATGTACCACATCTTCTTTATCCATTCATCTATAAATGAACAATTAGGCTACTTCCATAATTTGCCTATAGTAAATAATGCTGCAAGAAACAGAGGTGCGTGATGAATGATGTATTAGTAATGAATTAGTGTTTTGTATTTTTTGGGTAAACAGTAGTTTGATTAGTGAATAGTAGAACAGTTATATTTTTAGCTTTCTAAGGAACCTCCATACTGTTTTCCACAATGGTTGCACCAACTTGCATTCCCACAAACAGTGCATGAGGGTTCCTTTTTCTCCACATCCTCACCAACATCTGTTGTTTCCTGTGTTTTTGATTTTAGCTATTCTGACAGGTGTTAGGTGATATCTCATTGTGGTTGGTTTGCACTTCCCTGATGATGAGTGATATTAAGTATCTTTTCATGTGTCAACCATCTTTATGTTGTCTTTGGAGAAAAGTTTGTTCATGTCCTCTGCCCATTTTTAAATTGGAGTATTTGGGGGTTTTGGGGTGTTGAGTTTTATAAGTTCTTTATGTATTTTTTTATACCAGCCTTTTATTAGATATGTCATTTACAAATAATTTTGTCCCACTCAGTAGGTTGCTTTTTAGTTTCGTTGACTATTTTCTTCACTGTGCAGAAGCTTTTTGTTGTAGTTCTAATAGTTTATGTTTGCTTTTATATCCCTTGCCTTGGGAGACATATCTGGAAAAATGTTCCTATGGCCAGTGTCAAAGAAGACATTATTGCCTGTACTCTCTTCTAGGATTTTTATGGTTTCAGGTTTCACATTTAGGTCTTTTATCCATTTTGAATTTATTTTTGTGTTTGGTATTAGAAAGTGGTCCAGTTTCATTCTTTTGCATGTTGCTGTCCAATTTTCCCAACACCATTTGTTGAAGAGACTTTTTTTCATTGGATATTCTTTTCTCCTTTGTTGAAAATTAATTGACCATATAATTATGAGTTCATTTCTAGGCTTTCTATTCTGTTTCTTTGATCTGTGTTTTAATTTTTGTGCCAATGCCATATAGTTTTGGTTACTACAGCTTTTTAATATAACTTGAAGTATGGTTGTGATACCTCCAGTTTTGATTTTCTTTTCAAGATTGCTTTGGCTATTGAGGATCTTTTGTGGTTCCTTACAAATTTTAGAATTGCTTGTTGTAGTTCTGTGAGAAATGCTATTGGTATTTTGATAGGGACTCTAAATCTGTAGATTGCTTTAGTAGTATAGACATTTTAATAGTATTTGTTCTTTCAGTTCATGAGCATGAAATGTCTTTAATTTCAGTTTATTACATCAGTGTTTTATACTTGTCAGTTTACAGGTCTTTCATTTCTTTGGTTGAGTTTGTTCCTAGATGTTTTATTATTCTTGTTGCAATTGTAAATGGGATTTTTTTCTTAATTTCTCTTTTTGCTGCTTGATTATTAGTGTATAGAAATGCAGCAATTTCTGTATGTTGATTTTGTATCCTGGAACTTTACCGAATTCATATATTAGTTCTAGTGTTTTGGTGGAGTCTTCAGTGTTTTCTATATATAGTATCATATCATCTGCAAATAGTTGAAGTTTTACTTCTTACTTTTTTACTTCATACTTCTTTGATTGCTGTGGCTAGCACTTTTAGTACTATGTTTGAATAAAAGTGGTGAGAATGGACATCTTTGTCTTATTCCTGACCTTAGGGGAAAAGCTCTCAGTGTTTTCGCATCATATATGATGTTCACTGTGGATTTTTCAGATAAGGTCTCTATTGAGATATGTACCCCTCTGAACCTACTTTGTTGAAGGTTTTAATCATGAATGGCTGTTATACTTTGTGAGATGCTTTTTCTACATCTATTGAAATGATCATAATACTTTTTATCCTTTCTGTTGCTGGTGTGATGTTCTTTTTCTAATTTCTTAAAGTGAAAGTTGAGATAATCAATTTTTGAGTCCTTTATTCTTTAGTAATATGTCCATTTCATGCTAAAAATGTCCCTCTAAACACTGCATTGTATGTGTCTCACAGATATGTCTCCATTTTCATTCAGTTCAGAAAGCTATAATCTTTTTTTTTTTTTTACTTGTAGGTCTTTTTTTTTTTTTTAATTTCTTTTCAGCATAACAATATTCGTTGTTTTTGCACCACGCCCAGTGCTCCATGCAATCTGTGCCCTCTCTAATACCCACCACCTGGTTCCCCCAACCTCCCACCCTCTCCCCCTTCAAAACCCTCAGATTGTTTTACAGAGTCCATAGTCTCTCATGGTTCATCTCCCCTTCCAATTTCCCTCAATTCCCTTCTCCTCTCCATCTCCCCTTGTAGGTCATTTAGAAGTGTATTATTTGGTTTCCAGGTACTGAGAGATTTTTTTAGAGACCTTTCTGTTGTTAATCTCTAATTCAGTTTGTTGGTATCTGTAGATAAGCTTTGCATGACAGCTTTTTTTTTTAGTGTTTTGCTGTAGAATATGGGTTATCTTGCCATTGTTCTATGTGCATTTGAAAAGAATGTGTGTTCTGTTGTTTACTGGATTGTCCTTTCAATGTCAAATTGATTGATAGTGTTTTTCGGATATTCTAAATCATAACTGATTTTCTGTCCACTCTTTATACCAATTGAGAAAGGCATATTGTCTTTCATTTTGTATTTGAACGTTTCTCTTTTCAGTTCTATCAGTTTTTGCTTTGTATAGTTTGAGCCTCTGTTATTAATGCATAAACTTTTAGAATTGTTGTGTCCTCAAGATGTATTGATCCTTTATCATTTTGAAATGGCCCTCTTTATTCTGGTAGTTTTCTTGGTTCTGAAATCTATTTGTCTGATATTAATAGAGCCACTCCAGTTTTCTCTTGGTTATTGGTAGCATGGTTTATCTTTTTATACTCATTTATTCCTACCTGTGTATTTAAATTTGGCTACTTATAAATAGAATATAGTTGGGTTTTTCTTTTTCTTCAGTCTAACAATCTTTGTCTTTTAATTGGAGTGTTTAGACCACTTACATTAAATGTGAAACCCTGATTTTTCTTTCTAATTGTCATTTCTTACTAGTTTTCCATTTTTTTCTGTGTTTTTTTTAATAGTAGAGCATTTTTTATCATTATATTTCATCTCCTTTGTTGGCATATTACTATACTTCTGCCTTGTTTTGTGATTGTTTTATGGTATGTACCATATATTGTTAATATATTAAAATAATTTGTCACTTCGTATATGTTATAGGGATATTACAACAATATACTTCTGTTGCTCCTGTCCCAGGATATCATTTATTGTTGTCTTACATTTTACTTCTGTATATGTTACAAATTTGTAATTCGTTATTGTTCTGGGCTTAAATAGTCAACTGTCTTTAAAAGAGAATTTTAGATAACAAGAAAGTGTTTTGTATTTATTCACATATTTGTCATTTCTGGTATTCTTTATTCCTTTGTGCAAGTTAAGATTTCTACCTAGTATCATTTTTCATCTCCCTGAAGATTTAGTGTAACATTTCTTATTGTGAAGGTCTGTCAGCAATGAATTCTTTCAGTTTTTGTATGTCTAAAAAACTCTTTACTTTCTTTTTTGAAATTGAGTATAGAATTCCACATTGACAGTTTTTTCCCTTCAGTGCTTTTAAAATGCTGGGCCACTATTACTGATCTGTAGTACTTCCTGGAAGAAAGTCAGCTGTCATTCTTATCTTTTCTTAGGTGAATAATGTGCCCTATTTTCTCTGATTGCTTTTAATACTATCTCTTTATCCTGGTTTAAACAATTACAATATGCCTTGGTATAGTTCCCTTCATATTTCTTATTCTTGGATTTGTTCACATTGTGGTGTGTGAGTTGATTGTGTTCCTGGAAAAATTCTAGCCATTAGACCTTTAAATATATTTTTATCTCTCTTTTTCTCCAGTCTCTTTCAAGGACTCTAATTGTTGTTCCACAACTCATTTATGCTCTGGGCTTTTTGGGGTTTTAGTCAATCTCTGTGTTTAATTTTGGAAGGCTTCTGTTCCTGTATCTTCAAGTTCACTTCTGCAGAGTTGAGTCTATTAATTCCATCCAGTATTTTTTTTTTTTAATCTTAGATATTATGGCTTTTATCTTTAGAAGTTTTGCTGCTCATGCTTCCCTCTACCTTCTTGAGCATATGGATTATATTTATAATTATGATTATATTTATAATTATTTCAACATATTTGTCTATAAAGTCTGTTATCTGTATCATTCCTAAGTCTGTTCTATTGTGAATTTTTCTGTTCATTATAAATTTTATCTCTCTACCTTTTTGAAAACCTTTTTCATATATGTCCGGAATTGTGAATTTTTATCTTTTTTTACCTTTTTGGGTACTGCATCATTTTGAATTCCTCTAAATTCTTAAGCTTTGTTGAGAGACCCAGTTAAATCACTTGAAAACAGTTTTAGTTTTTTCAAAGTTTGCTTTTTAAGCTTTGTTAGGCAAGATTAGAGGAGACCTAAGTCTGAGGCTAATTTTTTGCCCACTATCGATATATCCTTCTGAGTATTCACATTTTCCACTTGGGTGGAGAGGAACACAGACTATTTCTGGCCCTATTTAAATAACCATCATTGTTTCACCAGCCCCTCTCAGGTTGTTCTTTCCCCAGCTTGATGTTGTTTCTTCATATGCACTTGCTGATCTTATTCAGCTAAAGACTCAAGAAGAACCCCTACAAATCTCTGGTGCTCTATCTGTGCATCTCTCTGCTTTCAAATTTTAGCATTCTTGAATTCACAGCCCTATCTCTTCAATTCAGGGAGACCACCAAATTCTATTTGGGCTCTCCTTCTCCACTGCAGTCTGAAAAGGAAGTAGCTAGTGCATTCATAAAGTTCACCTCATTTGTTTTTCTTCGAGATTACTGTCCTGAGATGCCTATTCTCTGTGTCAGAAGTCTGTTGTTTATTTATATTGTCCAGTTTCCAATTGTTTAAGGTAGGCAGAGGATAAATCTGGTCCTGTTAATTCACCATGACTAGATGTAAACATATTATATTTATTATGTATCTCTTACATGCCTTTCTTTTCGATGATTTTCTTTTTCCTGTTACAGAATGCTTTTCCTTTTTTGATTATTTTTTAACTCCTCTTAAGTCTTCAGAGTTTGAGTTGGATGAAACTCATTTGTGAAGCTTTCCATGATCTCCAATGATAATTACTCCCTGTTCTGTATTTCAGATTCCCTTAGTTTCTAGTACTTTTGT
Organism: Mustela lutreola; assembly: GCF_030435805.1. Classification (NCBI taxonomy): domain Eukaryota; kingdom Metazoa; phylum Chordata; class Mammalia; order Carnivora; family Mustelidae; genus Mustela; species Mustela lutreola. The sequence goes on from NC_081290.1 coordinate 12,983,529, forward strand.
ATATAGTACTTGATAAAGAATTATTTGATTATTTATCTTTCTCTGTCAATAACATGTCACAGGCATTCTGCTAAGTATTCCATATATTTTTTCTTACTTAATTTAATCCTCATAGTACCCATTTGATGTTGTTGTTAAGGTCTCCACAGAGTGCCAGTGCCTGGTTAGAGATAGATATTTTAATGAATTTATGAGTACATGACAAAAATAATTGAAATCCATCCAGAAGAAAGTGATTAGTGTGTTGAGGGGCCTCAAAATGATGTTATATTTGGAATGTGTAAGGAACTGGAGATATTTAGTCTGGAGAAAGACGATTCTGGAACCTGAATACCATCTTCAAATGTTTGGAGGACTGTCACATTGAAGAGAGAGTAGACAAGTTTCCTTACCTAAGGAGGTAAAATTAGGACTAGTGGGTGAAAACTGTAGGGAGATACCACACTTTCATGAAAGGGAGAATCTTTAATGAATAGGGCTCTCTAAAAGCAGAGTAGATAACTTGGTAATTTCTTTCCACTGAATACTCCACTAATATTTTGAGTATCCGCTTAATAGAGTAAACTGCAATAAAATAGTGCTGGACTTGAGGTTACAGTCTAGGCTCTTTAAATCCCATCTCTACTACTTACTAACAAAATGAACTTTGTAGGATTTAAGTGTGTCATTTTCAAAGTACCTGACATTGCCTAACACAAAGTAGGTACTTAGTACCCTTCCCCTTGGTGGTCAGACATTAAAAAGCTAGATAATTTAGGTAGCTGCTGAGAATCTGTCTGAGATTTTATGATTCTTTGGAAAACTTTGATTCATTTATCTTTGTTTTATCCTTTTGTCTGTAAGTTCTTTGTCATTTATAGCCAAATTTGTGTCATGGCTATTCATTATTTACTGAAGTAATCTTCAAAATAATTCATGGGAACAAGTCTGAGATGAAAAACGTTTTTTTAACCTAGTTCCTCTGACTCTGAATAGGAGAAAAAGGACTCAAGTCCTCTGCCAGGTAGAACGTAAACATGTTTTTGTTCTTATGTGCCAATTTTTAACAAATTGTTTTTGTGTGTGTTTATAATATGCCAGGCCCTGTTAATCCGCTGAGAATACAGTAGTAAATAAAGGAAAGGCCCTGCCTTAAGGAATCTGCAGTCTCCTAGGAATAGTAGACAAGTAGCAAAATACACTGTGATTAATGTTGTAATAGCTGGAATGTAGGATGTTATGAATGCACATAAAAGATGATCCAGCACTGTCTTGAGTAAATTTAGGTGTCTGGAGACATATCAAGAGGGAAAGTAATATATAAGCCAAGACTGGAGGATGAGCAGAAGTTTTTCAGGCAGAAAATATTGAGGGAGAGGGATACTCCAGAAAAAAATGTCTCATGGCCAAAGACAACATACCACATTTGGAGAACTGAAAACCTTTAGCCCACCTAGAACATGGAGTTTGATGGAGGAGTGACAAAAGATGAGACCAGAGAGACAAGCAGAAACTAGCTTATGAACAGCCTTGTGACTACTGTCACAATCTAGACTTTATCATAAGGGAAATAGGAAACCATTGAAGTTTTTAAAGCAGAAGAATGATTTGACCAGATTTGTATTTCAAAATTATTATTCATGTTAGTAGAAAGTTAATAGGCTATATATAAAACTGAAGAATATGAAATAAAAGTGTAAACATATTACTGGGGAAAAAAGGGGGCTAACTTTTTTAGAAGACAAAACTTAAAGAATTGAGAGTGGTTGCCTTTGATGTATACAAATCTGGATTAGGAAGAGTTAGGGAACTAATTTTTTTTTTTTTTAATTATTCCTCCAGTAAACCTTATTGGAATGATTTGACTTTCTTAATCTACACTGTAGCAGAGTGGGTGAGAGTGGATGATCCCAGTGTCTTGTGATCAAGTCCACATCCGCCTCCCTTTACAGCAGGGAGCCTGTTTCTCCCTCTTCGACTCCCCCTGCTTGTGCTCTCTCTCTCTCTCAAATAAATAAATAAAATTAAAAAAAAAAACAAAAGATAAAGTATGGATGCTAAGACCAGACTGCTTGAATTGAGTCTTATTTCCACTGTTTGTAAATTAATTAATTTCTCTGTGCTCAAGTTTTCCTATCTGTAAAAATGGAAAAATAATAGAACTTGTAGAATTTAGTGAGGATTAAATGAGTTAATACAAGTGAAAACCTAAAACAATGTGGTGCAGAATAAATACTCAGTGTTAGCAGTTTTGCTTACATGTCAGCACTGTTGAGGTACTAATATACAAGAATAGACAAATTTACTGTTATATTGGAGGAGGAGTTTAAGTGTTTTTAGTAATCAAGAGAACAAGCAGGCAAAAAAAAATCAGAATGGGAATAGAATTCAGAATGGGAATAGAATTCATCAACAGAGATATTAAAATTAATGTAACAGTGTATATAAAGAATGTTGTATCGTGACCAGCTGTTGAGTACATTCTGTTCAAGAGTACATTTGCAACATTTGCAGATTTTCAAATACTAAAAAATGAAATCATATAGGATTGTGATATCTATTCACAATGCATTTAGGCTAGAACTTAACACAAAGGTAGCTAGAATATTCCCCATGAAATTACAAGTTTAAAATACACTTCAGATTAACCCAAAAGTTAGAAAAGAATCGTAATTAAAAGTGGAAAATAAGGAAGTATTATGTGTCAAAACTTGGGATTGCTGTTTAAGATCAGTTCAAGTTTTACGTGTGTATTTTAGAAAAGAAAACCTAAAAACTAATAAGTTTTTATTTCAGGAAATTAGGACAAAATAAAATAGAAGACACCAGCCAAGGGCTAGCCTTGTCAATAGGCTAATGATCAGATCTACTGTTAACTTTTTCCTACATGTTAAGGATGTGAAACTACAGGGACTTTGATACACTGCAGGAGGAGAGTTGTTTGGTACACTTCAGATAAACAGTATGGCATTATCTAATAAAGTTATCCCTGCATTTCCTCTCCTAGATATATAATGATATCTGTCTGTCTGTCTGTATCTCTGTAGAAATGGCTGTGTACACATGTGTATCACTAGACATATCTAAGAATGCTGATAGTCTCACTATAAGTAACTGTCCAAAAATATAGAATAACAGGGGTGCCTGGCTGGCTCAGCCAGGAGAGTATGTGACTCTTTATCTCAGGGTTTTAAGTCTGAGGACCACATTGGGAATAGAGATTACTAAGTAAATAAATAAACTTAAAAAAAAAGTCATTCCACAAAACTATAGAATAAATTATGTTATTGCAGTAGATTAGTACAATACAATAAAATAAAACTGAAAATCAGTAGCCATGTGCACTGATAATAAGTAAATCTCATAAATACAATATCATTCAAAAGAGGCATGGCACAGAAGACAATATTCAAAATGATCCCATTTATATAAAGTTCCAAAACAGACAATACTTAAATATATTGCCTAGAATTACACAAATAAGAGTAGCAAGACTGTATCATACACAATTCCATACATATCATAGTAGATAATCAGCAAGTATTTGATGAAAAAGTGATTGGTTTGGCTCTCTGAAACACAAATGGTTAATACTGACTTAAAAAGAAAAGTCTAAGTTTTATTTTGCAGGAATAAGGAAGGAGGGGTGCCTGGGTGGCTCAGTTGTTTAAGCACCTGCTTTGGGCCCAGGTCTGATCCCAGAGCCCACATTGGGCTCCCTGCTCATTGGGGAGCCTCCTTTTCCCTCTGCCACTCCCCCTGCTTGTTTTCTCTCTCTTTTACTGCATCAGATAAATAAATAAATAAAGGAATAAGGAAGGTAATAACATATAAATGATGTTTATAAAGTTTGTTCTTACTAGACAGGAAAACCGTTTTCAGGCTTTTAAATTGAATATAAATAACTAAAATACAGAAATTAAATAAACATCTAGGGGCGCCTGGGTGGCTCAGTGGGTTAAGCCTCTGCCTTCGGCTCAGGTCATGATCTCAGGGTCTTGGGATCGAGTCCCGCATCGGGCTCTCTGCTCAGCAGGGAGCCTGCTTCCTCCTCTCTCTCTGCCTGCGTCTCTGCCTACTTGTGATCTCTGTCTGTCAAATAAATAAATAAAATCTTTTAATAAATAAATAAATATCTATATACTAAACAAACATACATTGAACCAGCATGAATATTATGAATTCCCAAAAAAAGTACTTGTAAACCAAGGGATTCACTTACTTGTACCTAACTCATCTTTCAGTGATTGTTGTAAGAATCCATTGGAATGTCCATTATCTTCAAAAACTTGATACAGCATCAAGTTTTTCACTCTTCTTTCAAGTCAATTTTCTATTGCCCTTATTACTGTATCTGACTTTTTAAAATAGCCAATATGTATTTTTTAAAGTACCTATTCTGAGGCTACCTTATGGTTATTAGTATGGATGACTTAATGAGATCCCTTATATACTTTATCAGCATTTGTATTTAAAGTAATGTTTGGGGGCACCTGGCTGGCTCAGTTGATAAAGAATGTGACTCTTAATCTTGAGGTCAGGAGTTTGAGCCCAATGTTGGGTGTAGATAATTACTTATAAAAATAAATAAATAAAATTACATTAGAAAACTGCTGTATGTCACCTAAACTCCAAGAAGGAAACCAAATCTTTGGCTCAGAAATCCCATTTATAGTGAAAGGTCTACAGGGGAGATAACATACTCAGATGCCTGTAGTGGCCCCTGAGGTAATAAATGAAGGGAGCAAAATGGGGACTACGTCAAATCTAGAGCACATAGTCGTCCCTGTCTAAACAGGACAACACAACTCCATCTGTTTGTTGCTATGAGAGAAGATGGGCCAGATCTTTAGTTTTTTTCAAAATATGTCATATATTTGGCAGTTAATTTAGAAATATCAAATACTGTGATCCAAACCATGTCTGTGGCAGGATCTAGTTGCTATGCTGTTCATTTACAAACATCTTTAAAGGATATGTAGTTTTGGTGAAATAATTTATTGTTTTTTATTGTTTTACCTATAGTCGACAGAGGTACGTTCTTGGAGACACAGCAATGCAGAAGATGGCCAAGTCCCATGTTTTCTTAAGTGGTATGGGTGGTCTTGGTTTGGAAATTGGTAAGTAGTATTTTTACATATAACTTTATATGACACCTCGAGCAACATAAGTTAAAAGAATTTTCCCCTTGTATGTATTGTTTCCTATAAAGGAAATTAGATCCAAAACCTTGAGAAGATTCAGTTTTGGGTCTTTTTCTTTTTGGGTATGTTTTCTTTTCTCTCTCTCTCTCTCTCTCTTTCTCTCTTTTTTTAAGATTTACTTATTTATTAAAGAGAGTAAGCAGGAGCAAGGGGAAGGAGCAGAGGGAGAAGCAGATTCTCTGCTGAACAGGGAACCTTACCTGGGGCTCAATCCCAGGACTCTAGGATCATGACCTGAGTCAAAGGCAGACACTTAACCAACTGAGCCACCCAAGTGCCCGTTGACAACACTATTTCATAATACTGTTTTTTTTTAAAGATTATATTTACTTATTTGACAGACAGAGATCACAAGTAGGCAGAGGCAGGCAGGGGGGCGGGTTCCCCACTAAGCAGAGAGCCCAATGTGGGGCTCGATCCCAGGACCCTGAGATCATGACCCGAGCCGAAGGCAGAGGCTTTAACCCACTGAGCCACCCAGGCGCCCCTCATAATACTATTATATTCTTCCACAAAGAACTGGTAATGACACTTTTGCTTTTCTTTATGATGTTAATAGCCATTAATTATCATTTCTGTATCTTTAATTCATTATGATAGAGCACATACACACATATTTATAACAACCTGTCTAAAATAATACAGTAAAACTTTAGTGTATATATACCTCAGTGTGGTATGATTATAGAAAATTCAACTTTTTCCTTTTGGTTTGTCTGCATTTTCTAAGGAACTAGTATTTTTTAGGTACTAAAAAAGTTAAAATTATCCAAAGATGTGACCAAGCTCCATCCAAATGATCTAATATACATTCCTAATATTAAGCTATTTTTCTTTCTCCTTCATAGCAAAGAATCTTGTTCTTGCCGGAATTAAGGTAAGTGAATAAACGTCCTTGGTTATGGTAGTTGTTTGTTGTAAACTTTTTTTTTTTTTTGCTCATCATTAGTGGCAATCATTTTTACACTTTGGCCTAATTATTGCTGCTGCTTCATTTAGTAGCAAAATTGTTTTAATTCTGTATTTTCCTCTTTTTAAAAAAAACTATTACAGAAAGTTTAAAAATTTTATGAGACTAATCTAAACAAAACCCCATGTACCCATCATGCAACTTCAGTTACTTGCTCATAGACAAATTTGTTCCATATTATCTCTTTTCCATTCCCCACTGTCCCCAAGCCACCAAATTTTTTTTTTTTTAATAGAGATTTTTATTTATTTATTTGACAGAGAGAGGTCACAAATAGGCAGAGAGAGAGGAAGGAAAGCAGGCTCCCTGCCGAGCAGAGAGCCCGACGCGGGGCTCGATCCCAGGACCCTGGGACCATGACCTGAGCCGAAGGCAGAGGCTTAACCCACTCAACCACCCAGGTGTCCCCCCAAATTATTTTGATATAAAACTCAAACATCCATATAGGGGAAGGGAAGGAAAAATAAAATAATTTATTATTTTATTGAGGAAGATACAAACCATAAGAGACCCTGAATCCAATGAAAAAGACTGAGGGTTGCAGGAGGGGGGCGGTGGGAGGGAGGGGATAATTGGGTATCAGCATTAAGGAGGGCTTTGATGTAATGAGCACTGGGGCTTATTTGCAACTGATGAATCACTAAATTCTACCCCTGAAACGATTTTTAAGGAACCTCAGACACCCTACTATAGCATTCTTAAATATATTAATATATATCTCTAAATGATAAGGGTGCCTTGTGAAAGCATAATCACAATACCATTTTCACACCTAAAAATGTAACCAATTCCTTAATAGCATTGTCTTAGTTAGCTATTGCTGGAAACAAATTACCCCAAAACTTAGCAACTGAACTTATCAGGGAGCAGCTTAGCTGGTTAGCAGCTTAGCACTTATCAGGGAGCAACTTAGCTGGTTCGTCTCTTTGGGGATCTCTCATGAGGCTCCAATTACGATATTGGCAGGGCTGCAGTCATCTCCAGGCTAGGGAAAGAATCTGCTTCCCAAGCTCCTTCACATAGTGATTGACAAGATTCAGTGGCAGGGTGGTTCCGCTTCACATTCTCACTTTAGTTCCTTGCTGGCTCTTGGTTGGAGGTTGCCCTCAGTTCTTGAAATGTGACCCTTTCCATGGGACAGCTCGCAATATGGCAGTTTGCTTCATCAGAGTAAGCTAGCAAGAAGACAAGAAAGGGAGTGTCCTAGCAAAACAAATCACAGTCTTTTGTAACCTAATTTCAGAGGTGACATTCCATTATCTATGCTTGTTTGCTAAAAGCAATTCACTAGTTTATGAATGTTAGGAAAGGGAATTACATGAAGACCTGAATAACAGGAATTGGGAGCCATTAAGGCTGTCTTACAGCCTGCCTACCTCAGTCATCAAATATCTAGTTAGAGTTCTAATTTTCCCACTTGTCTTATGAAAATTTTATTTGTTTTGTTCTAATCAGGATCCAAGTCAAGTCCATGTACTGAACTTGATTTCTTTCAATGTAGAGATTGCCCTTCCCTGATTTTTTCCCTTACAGTGTACTCGTAAATGAAACCAGGTCATTTATCACATACACATCTGCCCTTGTATTTCCTGTAAACTGGTAAGGTCTATCCAAAGATTCAAATTCAGATTTGTTTTTTTTGGCTTTTTATTGCTTCACAGATAATTTTGTTTTCTCATCAGGAGAAAATCATAATCTATTGGCCTTATTTTTCTGGTTGTTACTAGCGATTAATGATCATTGCCTAAATACATTATTTCATTAGGGCTAATGACATTCTAATTCTGTCATTTCTTTTTGATTTATTAGCTGGAATAATATTTTAAACTATTTAACATTTATCACATATTTGGTTTCACTAAAGTGTAGTTTGTACATGTTTAAAAGGCAGAATAGGGGCACCTGGGTGGCTCAGTGGGTTAAAGCCTCTGCCTTCGGCTCAGGTCACGATCCCAGGATCCTGGGATTAAGCCCCGCATCGGGCTCTCTGCTTAGCAGGGAGCCTGCTTCCTCCTCTCTCTCTCTCTCTCTCTGCCTGCCTCTCTGCCTAATTGTGATCCCTGTCTGTCAAATAAATAAATAAAATCTTTTAAAAAAAAACAAAAACAAAAATAAAAGGCAGAATAAATACTTGATTTTTTTTTCACCCCTCATTTACCAGGTTTCAAAATCATTAGTTTCCTTTCATACCCCAACACTGACTAGTGAACTTATGTGGCATGTGTGTGAACATCATGATAAACATGGATTTAAGCATGTATAATTTGTTTTGATCAGTGTAGTTGTTATTCTCGTTGATGCTCAAATTGTTTCATCTTGGCTTATTGGGATCTTCATCAAGTTCTGGAGTCCTTCAGATACAACCCTAGTAGCCTTTGTCACTGATGGTAAAGACTTTTCAGTGGACAGAGCTAGAAAATTCATCATGAGTCAACACTGAAATTTCTGAGTTTCAATTTAGGATGATAGCCATATCTACCTCTTTAATTTTGTGATTTTGTATTTGTATCTCTTCTCTTACTCTGAGGGCTTGAGTCTTAATGACAGGGGCCTAATTATGTATTTGCTTTATCCTATGTTGTATTATACCTATTTATGACATAACTTTAACAGTTTAAGTATTGTTAATAACAATATAATTATTGAACTTACTTTAATGATTTTCTTTTTTATCCTTAGGAAAAATCCCATCCAGATTTGGCAGGCAAATTAACTACTTTTTAGAAAGCAGTAGTAGTGGATTTTTAGGGATCACTTTTTTAAATTTAACTTTTACTATTATAAGACATATCTAATTCAAAGTGGAAATTACAGTGGCACCTGCGTGACTCAGTCAGTTAAATGTCCAGCTCTTGATTTTGGCTCAGGTCATGATCTCAGGGTTATGAAATTAAGTCCCACCTTGGGCTCTGTGCTGGGCGTGGAGCCTGCTTAAGATTCTCTTTCCTTCTCCTTTTACATACCCCCTCCCCTGCCACATGCTCGTATTCTCTCTCTCTTAAAAAAAAAAAAAAGAAAGAAAGAAATTATAAAGCAAGGTTTATTCAGGTTAATCTACTTTCTCTCTTATCTAATTCCCTCCTTCCCTTATTAGGTTGCCTGCCTTTTTTTCATGTTTTTAAATATAAGCAAATGCATACATACAAATATGCAAATCTATATATGCATGTGTATACATATTTATCCCCTCTTGCCTTTCTTAGATAAAGTGTCATACTTGCCTCCACCTTGCTCCTTATCACTTAACATATCCTGGGATTACTCCCTAATGCTAAATATATATATTTCATTCTTTTTTTATAGCTGCATGGGATACATTGTATGGATTATCATATATTATTACACAATTCCTTATTGGACATTTTTGTTGTCTTCAGGCTTTTTCTATTACAAATAATGCTACAGTTAATACTCTTGCACATATGTCTTTTTTGTATCTTTCCCAGTGTGTCTTTGTGATAGATTTTTAAAAGTGGGATTGCTGTATCAAATAAAAGCACACTTTTGCTAGAGATTGCCAAATTATTTCCCGTTGAGGTTATGCCATTCGATATTCCCGCCAATAATATATGAGAATGCCTGATCACCTCATTCACCAATATAGTATATTGTCGAACTTTTGGATTTATACATTCTGATGAATGAGAAAAGGAATTACATTCTTGAGCAGGGTTGAACCTGCTTAAATACTTTAATAAAAGGCCATATGCATTTCTTTTTCAGTATACCCCATGTTCTTACACCTTGTCCCTTTTTCCATAAGATCTCTAATGTAAGTTAAAAATGTTCTTTCCAATTAGCCAATTGTCTTTCTTACTTTGAATACAGAGCATTTGAAATTGTTTGCTTTTGTGAGTTCTTTTGATTTTTTTGTATTTTGATTAATATAGTATGTTACTTTCCTAAATTAAAATTCTCTTATGGCTTAAAGTAGTTTTTCCTTTAATTTTCCTGGATTTCCAGGTGTATATGGTTATACTCTGTGTGAATGAATCCAACATTGTATGCTTCCCAATTCTGAAACTTTTAATTACTTTGTATTGTTTATTACACAGGATAATTCTGATACAGTATAAAAGGTATTGGAGATAGTTGTCTTATTCCTGACTTTAACAGGGATTTTTCTCTTTTCAAAGGCACTTACCATTCATGATACAGAAAAATGCCAAATGTGGGATCTAGGAACGAACTTCTTTCTCTGTGAAGATGATGTTGTTAATATGAGAAACAGGTGAAGATAGAATATTTTGATGTATTATTGTAGGATTTTTTTTTTACTCTTGCAATTACTTAGAATATTTTCTGTGTCCAGTGCACTAGTTCATTCAGAGTTGTTTGACTCATCACCATAAATTCACATCACCATAGTAAAATAAGTGTTAACATATACTTACATAATTATTTATATTTGTGAAATTTTTAAGATATTCATATTGCTACCTAGAAATGAATTTATGATTGTTAAGGGTCTTTATTATTAAAAGACTTAGTATGGAACCATAGGGGTATACTTTGAGACTAATATGGTTTACTATGGAATATGACAGTATGCTACATCTCAAGATTGTATAGTTATCTATAAAAGTCTTATAAATTTCCACTGAAATTTTCTAACATTCAGGTTTCTTTGATGTTGTCGAAGTGTCCAAGCATGAGAGATTGGGTATATTGAAGGAAAGAATAGTAAAAGTCTTTTCTTTTTTCTTTTTCTTTTTTTTTTTTTTTTTTTTTAGGGCTGAAGCTGTACTTCACCATATTGCAGAACTAAATCCATACGTTCATGTCACATCATCTTCTGTTCCTTTAGATGAAACCACAGATCTCTCCTTCTTAGATAAATACCAGGTTGGTACTCTATTTTGTATTTATATTTTATATGTTTTATACTAGATGTTATTGACAAATTATAAGGCAAATTGTTACATGTTATTTTAGTATATAATTAAACCTAGTCTTCTGAACAGAACAGAAAATTTTAAGTTAAAAGACTTCCTTTAGAATAATACTTTTCTAATGCCCCATTTTAGGGAACACCCTGAGAACTACTGACAAAACCATTACATTTAACTAATGGTTTTGACTAATGACCATATACATGTGGAAACCCAGCTACTGTCACAGTAATGTTCATCAAAAACTACCCAGCAAGTATTTCTAGCAACATGTATTTCTTTCTCCTGCACCTACACGTCAGTTGGAGTTCAGCCATTCTGGGCTGAACTCAAAATTGCAGAGTCTGTGTTTTGTTCTGTATGCTCTCTTCTAGAACCAAGAGTCCACCAAGTATATGGTTTCATGGCAACAAAAGAAATGTGTAAAGTCAAGTCCAACTATCTAAGCACATTTCAAATTCTGTTCATGTTACTTCCATTAATATTTCATTGGCCCAGGCGAGTCACATGGTCAAGCCAGAAATCGAGGAGCAGGAATGTAGTACACTGCTCTTCCTAAGGCCATAGGCAAAGGATGATGTATAATCCAATGGCAGAGGAATAAAAAATGCAAATCAACATTCAGTCTACTTTAGTTAATATTAACTTTAGTTAACCTTAAATAGTAACAACAATTCTCCACACCTTAGATGTTTCAGAAGTGACTAGGTTAACCCTGGTTTTCTCTGCAAGTAAATTATGATATTACCCATTTAGGGAGAAGCACTCTGTTTCACCTTTACTCGGTACTTTTGACACTGTGTGACCATGTGTATGGGGGGGTTTTTACCCAACCAAGCAGGCAGTTCTCCAACTCCCTGGACACCTAGTTCAGTGTCCTATAGTTCAGTTCAGTTTTGACACTATTACTTGGAAAAGATAGCTTCACATCCCATACAGTAAGGATTCATTTCCACAACAGCCCCCTTTTTGCCCCATTTCTGACATGAATCACAAGTCGAGGTTGTTATCCTGTGCTTCTAAAGACTGGCTATAAATCAGAGATTCCCACACCCCCTCCCAGGGTCTAATTAATTTGCCAGAGCAGCTCATAGAATGCAGGAAAACAGTTTACTTACCAGATTGGTTTATTTAAAAAGCTATAATTCCAGGGGCACCTGGGTGGCTCAGTGGGTTAAAGCCTCTGCTTTCGGCTCAGGTCGTGATCCCAGGTGGGATCGAGCCCCACATCGGGCTCTCTGCTCAGCAGGGAGCCTGCTTCCCCCCACCCCCCTCTGCCTGCCTCTCTGCCTACTTGTGATCTCTCTCTGTCAAATAAATAAATAAAATCTTTAAAAAAAAAAAAAAAAAAAAGCTATAATTCCGGAACAGTCAGATAGAAGGGACGCATAGACTAATGTATGGGGAAAGGGGCACACAGCTTTCATGCCCTCTCCAAGTATGGCAGCTTCCCAGCACCTCCATGAATCCTGAAAGCCTTCTGAGCCCCTAGTTCAGGGATTTTTATGACAGCTTCATTATGAAAGCACAATTGATTAAATGATTGATCTTTAGCAGTTAAGTATATCTCCAGCCCCTCTCTTCTCCATGGAGGCCTGAGACGTAGGACTGAAAGTTCTGAATTTTAAATCACAAGGTTGGTTCCCCTAACAATCAGCGCCCCATCCTTAATGACATCCAAATGTCATTTCATTAATCTAAACTCAGGTGTAGCTGAAAGAGCCTTGTTATGAATAACAAAAGATGTTATTTCACCTTTATCACTCTGGAGCTATTTCAGGACTTGGGACAAAACTAAATACTATGACAAAAGATGCCTCAAATGCCTTGATAGCTCTTACATAGGAAATTACAAGAGTTTTTAAATATCACACTAATTTTAAAACCAGCATAGGCTTCCATTCTAGACTGCATAACTTGAAATCCATCCTCTACAAAGATGCATAATAGACTTTCTAAGTAAAATTGTTTAATAGACTTCCTTTTTCTAAATTTTTTTATTAAAGTATAATTAACATATTAGTTTCAGGTATACAGTATAATGATTCAAGAATTCTGTGCATTGTACCCCTGGGGATAAAAATATATGTTTATGAAAAATAAAAAAATTTAATAAAAATAAAAAAAAAAAAAAAAGAATTCTGTGCATTACTTAATGTTCACCATGTTAAGTGTAGTCGCTATCTATCACCAGTGTTATTACAATATTATTAATTATATTCCCAATGCTGTACTTTTCATCTTTGTGACTTATTTATTTTAGAATTGTATGTTTGTACCCCATACCTCATCATCCTCTTTACCTATTTTACCATCCCGCTACTCATCTCCCCCCAGCAACAACCATTTTGTTCTTTCTGTTTGAAGACCGGGATTTTTGTTTCTTTGTTCATTTCTTTTATTTTTTTGGATTCTACCAACAAATGAGATCATAGAGTATTTGTCTTTGACTTATTTAATTTAGCGTAATACTGTGCAGGCCCATCCATTTTGTCGCAAGTGGCAAGATCTTACTCTTTTTTATGGCTGAGTAATATTCCATTATAGCTTTTCCTCCAGTTTGCATTCTCACCAACGGTGCAAAAGGGTTCCTTTGTCTCCACATCCACACCAATACTTGATATTTCTTATCTTTTTGATTCTAGCCATTCTGACGGATGTGACATGGTACCTCATTATGGTCTTCACTTGCATTTCTCTGATAATGAGTAACATTAAGCATCTTTTCATCTGTTGGCCATCTGTATGTCTTTGGAAAATGTCTGTTCAGGTCCTCTGCTCATTTTTAATCAGATTATTTGGAATTTTGGTGTTGTGTTGTATAATTTCTTAATATACTTTGCATATTAACCCCTCTCAGATAGATCATTTGCACCTGCAAATGATAGGCTGCCTTTTCATTTTATTGATGGTTTCCTTCACTGTTCAAAAGCTTTGATATAGTCCCAAAAGTTTATTTTTGCTTTTGTTTCCCTTGCCTAAGGTGACATATCTAGAAAAATGTTGTGGCCGACGTCAAAGAGATTATGCCTCTGTTTTCTTCTGGGAGTTTTATGGTTTCAGGTCTCACATTTAGATCTTTATTTTGAGTTCATTTTTGTGTTTGGTATAAGAAAGTGATCCATTTTGATTCTTCTACATGTGGCTGTCCCAGTTTTCCTATCACCATTTGTAAGAAAACTGCCTTTTCCCTACTGTACATTCTTGCTTCCTTTGTTTTTAGATTAATTGAACATAAGGGCATGGCTAAGCATGGGTTTATTTCTGGGTTATTCGGTTGATCTATGTGTCTCTTTTTGTCCTAGTACCATAGTGTTTTGATTACCTCAAATTTGTAGTATATCTTGAAATCTGGGATTGTGATATCTCCAGTTTTGATCTTCTTTCTCAAGATTGCTTGAACTGTTTAGAGTCTTTTGTGGTTCTGTAGTATTTTTTAATATTTTTGGTATTATTTGTTGTAGTTCTGTGAAAAATGCTGCCGGTATTTTGAAAGGGATTGCATTAAATCTATAGATTGCTTTGAATAGTATGGACTTCTTAACCGTATTAATTCTTCTAATCCATGAGCATGGAATATCTTTCCATTTGTTGTATTGTGTCTTTAATTTCTATTGTCAGTGTTTCATAGTTTTACCTCCTTGGTTTTATTTTTAGATTTTTTTTTTAGTGCAGTTGTAAATGAGATTGTTTTCTTAATCTCTCTTTCTTCTACTTCATATTGGTATATAAAAAGAGATTTGTGTATATTAATTTTGTAAACTGTGATTTTACTGAACTCATGTAGCAGTTCTCATAGTTTTTTTGCAGTCTTTAGGGTTTTCTGTGTATAGTATCATCCCATCTGCAAATAGTGACAGCTTTACTTCTTTACCAGTTTGGCTGCCTTTTATTTCTTTTTCTTGTCTGATAGCTACAGCTCAGACTTACAGTACTGTGTTGAATAAAAGCGGTAAGAGTGGGCATCCTTAACTTGTTCCTGATCTTAAAGGGACAGCTCTCATTTTTTTACCATTGAGAAGAAAATGTTAGCTGTGGGTTTTTCACATACGGCCTTTATTATGTTTAGGTATGTCCCTGTAAACCTACTTTGTTGAGAGTTATTATCATTAATGGATGTTGTACTTTGTCAGATGCTTTTCCTGCATCTGTTGAGATTTAAGTGATCCTACGGTTTTTATTCTTTCTCTTGTTAATGTGATTTATCATTTTGATCAGTTTATAAATATTGAACTGCCCCTTGCATTCCTAAAATAAATCCTACTAATCTTGGTAGAGAGGGTTTTTTTTTTTTTTTGAAGTTTTTTAATGTATTATTGAATTCAGTTTCCTAATATTCTGTTGAGATTTTTGCATCTCTGTTTATCAGAGATATTAGCCTGTAGTTTTGTTTGTTTTTATAGTATCTTTGGTTTAGAATCAGGGCCTCACAGAATGAATTTGAAAGTTTTCCTTCCTTTTCTCTTTTTTGGAATAGTTTAAAAAGAATATATATTAACTTTTCTTTAAAAGTTTGGTGGAATTCACCTGTAAGGCTGTCTGGTCCTGGCCTTTTGTTTTCTGGGAGTTTTTTGATTATTGATTTGATTTTTGATAGACTTCTTTTACATGAGTATCTGAGCCTAAAATAATGTAAGGGGTGTGCTCAGAGACCAAAAATGTACATTAGCCAAAGGAAATGAGCTGCTTATTGGCTATGGTCACTTTTAGACAGGGATCACTGGTTTCAGTAACCACATTTCTTGGGAATTAGTGATAATTTAGAAACAGAAGAAACAAAATGGTTTACACGAGAGAGAGAAATGGATTTCCAACCTACCCCTCTTCGTAAAGTTAGAACCTAAGAGAGCTATACAAGGAAAGTGTTGATTAGAATAGTCTTTTGCCCATCAGAACAAGATTGCCTGTTTTCTTTTGAGCTCTGGATGAAAAAAATAATGCTCTTCTCTGGGAATTCACAACCATATGCTTGTCCTCACCCGAGTTTGGAGATAAACTTTACAATTCTTTACAATGTAAAATTTCCCAAGCTGAGAATTTGACGTAAGAAGTAAACTGGTAATATCCTGGAATGCCAGAAAGAAATTAAACAAATACAAAGGAATCTACCTCCAACTAAACCATGGTATATTCCAGTATATAAAGCTACTTTGAAGGTGATTCAGGATACAAAATAACAAGACAGAAAATGTAGTGCAGTGTGATCAAGAGTCAGTGAATATAACAAATAATAGAATTAACCTCCAGGAATTTCAGATAATAGAATAATTGGATACAGACTAAAAAATATACGTGTTCAAATGACTGAATCTTAATAGAAGGAATTAAATATACAGTATGGAAAAGGAATTACAGATGGAAAAGGAAATACAGAAGGAATTAAATATACAGTATGGGAATAAAAAAAACTTAAAAACAGGCAGATATGATAAAGAATTAATAGAACTTTTAGAAAGGAAAATATAGTCTTAAAAATTAAACCTCACTAGGTAGATGAAGCAGTGGGTAGATACAATTGGAGTAAGAATTAGTGAACTTAAAGAGCTAAAGAGATTATTGAGACTATAGCCCATTGAAATTAGAGTTAAGTGTGAAAGAGAAATTAAAAGAAATGAGAGCTTTGGTTGCCTGGGTTGCTCAGTCAGTTAAATATCCAACTCTTGATTTTGGCTCAGGTCATGATCCCAGTGTCCTGGGATCAATTCCCCGCCTCCCCCCCCCCCCAAAAATCTGGCTCTCTTCTCAGTAGGGCGTCCACCTCCCTTCTCCCTCTCCCTCTGCCTCCTTCTACCTCTCCTCCCCCCTGGTCATGCACACTTTCTCCCTCTCTCTGTCCCTCTCTCAAATAAATAAATAAGATCTTTAAAAGAGAGAGAGCTTAAATGAAAAGGTTCAGTTCATCAGATTAGATTTCTGGAAGGCGAGTATTAGGAAAGAGCAATATTCAAAAAAATTATGGCTGAGAATTTTCCAGCATTGATGAAACACAAATTAGATTCAGTGAATGATAAGTCTCAGATTTTATTCTGTTTACAAACTTAGTAAGTTAGCCTGTTAATATTACTGGTTGCTGGCAGAAAACATGAGATTTCTGGGTCAGAGACTAAGGGCTTTATTACTCAGAGCATGGTAAGAAGTATGAGTGTCATGAGATAACTGAGTGTTTCAGTCAGTTAAGTATCTGATTTGATTTCAGCTCAGGTCTTTATCTCAGGGTCGTGAGTTCAGGCCCTACGTTAGGCTCCACACTGCATGGGGCCTACTTAAAAAAAAGTTATATTTGTTTCATTTCCTCTTGTCTTCCCTCCAACCCCATTAGTGTAGTGCCGAGGACTCAGTGGATGTCTGCTCATGTGATGGGTCCCTTTTGAGAAGAGGAGCACTGAGCTTGGGAAACCTGCTGTTTTATAGCACGCAACAGATATATGCTTTCCCTCTTTGTTCCAGAGGGTATCAAACCTCATTCCTAAGCTTTCACAAAGCAAATATAATCCTGAGAAATGACCCAGGAATGGTCGAGAGCCTTGGATTCATGGCTGACCCAGTTGAGAAATGTACAAAAAGTAAGAGACCCATCGAAGAGAAATATCTCCCTGCAAGAAGCATACCATATTCTGAGCTAGATGAATAAGAATAAATTCACACCTGGATATTTGTAGTGAAAATGAGTTATACAATTAATTCATGGGAATGAGCAGCGAGAAAAAGTCTGGAATGAGAGCCTAGTTCTGCTTTTGCCACTTGATAGATGAATAACCTTAGGAAAATTTTTGACCTTTATGAAACTAAGTTACTTAAGATAAAATCTAATTATAGAGCTGTAATTATCTCACAAGGTGATGATAAAAAGGTAAGCATTGAAAATTAAAATCTTCTGGGGCACCTGGGTGGCTCAGTCGTTAAGCATCTGCCTTCAGCTCAGGTCATGATCCCAGAGTCCTGGGATCGAGCCCCATATCGGGCTTCCCTCTCCAGCTCTCCCATGCTTGTGTTCCCTCTCTCACTCTCTCTCTCTGTAATAAGTAAATAAATAAATAAAATAAATAAATGAAAGAAAAAAGAAAAAAATTATAATCTGCTTTTTTAAAATAACAGAAATTGGTGGTTTCACTAATAACCCTGTCATAAAGCAAAAGTCATATTGTGAATCTGTTGAATATCTGAAGTAAAAGCAAGCTAAGCCAACTAATGTAGTGTGTTATTTTTACTTTTGCTATTCCATAACTCTGAAGGTTTTAACCTTAGGATGGAGTACAATAGAATAGTATTTTTTAGTAAGGAAGACAATGTTTTTCTCATGATGCAAACTGAAATGCTTCTGATTTAGAAGTGTATTTTTCCAAACTAATTGTTTATTTTCTAGTATTTAATTTCTTATGTTCTTCTTAACAGTGTGTTGTATTAACTGAGATCAAGCTTCCATTGCAGAAGAAGATCAATAACTTTTGCCATTCTCATTGCCCTCCAATTAAGGTAATAGTATCATTTAATAATGACAGGTAGTTAAAGAAAGAACACTTCCACTATTAGAATTTGTAGTTTTTCAGTGCGTTGTATTAAAAGTTTCTTTTTACATGAGGATACTCACAGTAATATTTTCCTCTCAATTTTGGCATCATGTTCATTTCCTGTTTTCAAAACCAAGATCTAAATTTGACTTACAGCAAATTACCAAAACTAAGGAAGAAATAAGGTTAGGAATGGAAATAATAGTGAATATTGACTTCATCATTTAACTTTAAAAATGGCATAATGGTGGTTTTCAAGACGTTTATTGGTTCTTGTAAGAAAAACTGATTGAGCATCTGCTACAGATACAGTTGGAGGCAGTAGGAATACATTAGTGAATATGACAAACAAATTTTCTTACTCTAGAAAATTATCTAGTAAGGAAGATACAAGTAAAAAAGCAAAGAAATACCTAGTTTCAAGTCCTATGGAGAAAAAAAGCTAGGTAAAAAGTAGAGTATAATGTCTACATGACGTTGGGATGGGAACTAGTGTTGGTTCTCTTAAATTAAAGGTCAGGGAACTCCTCTTTGGGGAGATAACATTTGAATAGAACCCTGAATAATTATAAAGAGCCAGCTGTAGAAAATGTGGGAAAGAGATTCAAATCATGAAGAACAGCAGGTATAAAGACTTACAAGTATAAAAATTTGCTTGGTGTGTTTAAGGAACAGGAAGACTCAAGCAAGACCAAAACGGAGTTTGGGTAAAGAGGATATGAGTACACATTTTCAGAGGATTGGGTTCAGAGAAGTAATTAGAAGGCCATAACTTAAATAACTTTGAGGATAGCTGAGTTTTAAGCCCATGATTTTGGCCTAATGTATGTTTTTTAAAAGATTTACTCTGGATATGCTGTATAGAAAATAGTCTAGAGCAGTAGTTTTCAAAGTATGGTCCAAGGATACTGAAATTCTTGATATCTTTTCATGGGATCTGTAAAGTCAAAACTATTTTCATCATATTATTATAAAATGTTATTTGCTTTTACAGTCTGATTTTCTTATGGGGTACAGTGGAATTTCCAAAGTCTAGATGATGCGTAGTGATACTATTGCTTTGACAGCTAATGGAATGTGTGTGTATTCTTGTGTTTTAAATGTTTCTCAGTTTTAATCTCTAACACAACAAATATCAATAGTTACAACCTATGAAATAAAAACTCTTTCGGTCCTCAATAATTCTTAAGAACATGAAGGAATTACAAAACCAAAGAGAGGGACGCCTGGGTGGCTCAGTTGGTTGAGCAGCTGCCTTCGGCTCAGGTCATGATCCCAGCGTCCTGGGATCCAGTCCCACATCGGGCTCCTTGCTCAGCAGGGAGTCTGCTTCTCCCTCTGCGTCTCCCTGTGTTCACTCTCTCTCTGACAAATAAATAAAATCTAAAAAAAAAAAAAAAAAAAACCCCAAAGAGAAAAGAGAGCCATTGAAATATGAGGGTAGAATAGAGTAGCCTATGTGAGAGATGCTGGTGCCTTAATCAAGAGAGGTGGAAATAGAGATTGTAAGAAATCACTGAATTTGAAATATGAGAATAGATGAATATGAGTTGTGAAGGAAAGAATAATCAAGAATGACTTTTAGATTTTTCTGGAGTAATTGAGTTGTGGTGACATTGGAAAGACCAGAAATAGGTTTAGATTGGAAAAATCATAATGGATCCTGTGCAGTTACATATATATTACTAGCCCCACCTCCTTTGTGGGATTATTTGTTCCTTTGGAAAAAGAAAAAACTATTCGTTCCTTGGAGGTAGGCACTAAGCCAACAGCCACACTCTATTAAATAGATGTGGTGAAAATTTTTGGATTGTGGTGTTTACATAACATATTTGCATTCTGTGCAACATTATGCTGTGGTTCACAGTTTAAACAGATGAATAAGACATAAGGTAGTCAGTAAACTTAAGACAGGGCACAGAAGTTTTACAAATTAATTACACTGAGTTATGAGCTAAAATCTTTATTTATGTAATTGATATACACTGTCTTACTTGAAAGTTGTTCTCAAAAGAAAATGTCCTCAAGTTTACAGCTTTTGAAGCTAAAAAGTTTCTAAATTTCTGCTCAGTTTTGTCTCCTAAAAAATGCTGTGCGTGTCCATTTTGATAGTAAAGGCAGTACATGATCCAGTAGGAGGTAGTCTTCTATTGACTCTCACTACTTCATGTAATAAGTGGTATAAATTACTTTAATGGGCTACATTTTTATATCCAAATATGAATATACAAGTTTTTATTTAAAAAAAATGACTTTATACAGGATCATATGTGTTACAGAGTAAGAATTTCCCTTTATTATTTTTAACTCTAAAAATAATTTTGAGCACAAAAACAGTTTCTTTACAGTTTTTTAGAATGGAGAATATTATAAAAATCACTTTTAATAAAACAGTGATTAACAATTGTGTGTAAGAATCTGATTTTTACCTCTCTTCACTTTGATGTATACTGTTAGTACCTCAGCCCTTTTCTGTTTGTGGCCTTCATTTTCAGCTTTGAGCTCTGTTCTAGTTTCCATTAACTCTACTTTTAGTGACTAGGCACTCATTATTTTCTCAAATGGAAAGTAAAAATTCGCTGCTAAGACCATTGAACCAAAATAACCATTTCTTAAATATTTTACTTGAGTTTTAGGACAAGGAAAGAATTTTTGTCATTTAAAAATCAGAGAGTGTAGGGGCCTCTGGGTGGCTCAGTGGGTTAAAGCCTCTGCTTTGGCTCAGGTCTGGATCCCAGGGCTCTCTGCTCAGCGGGGAGCCTGCTTTCCTTCTCTCTCTCTGCCTGCCTCTCTGCCTACTTGGTGATCTCTGTCAAATAAATAAATAAAATCTCTAAAAAAAAAAAAAAATCAGAGAATGTATAATGATGATTGTGTCATCTTCTAATTGTGTAATACTTAGAAATATCCAGTCCCAAATACCAATATCCTTGATTCCTGAAACAGTTTACAATTAATGTATTTTATTTGTGATTCATTTTATATCCCAAAGGATAGTCTTTTGTTTGTTTTTGTTTTTGTTCTGTTTTTTTGTGGGGTTTTTGGATAATCTTAATTACAAATAAACATGTTGTAAGGGGGCTTAAAATAGAGGTGGAGGTTTTTTCTTTAGGTAAATAGATAAGCTTGAACTTATTTTTTATCATTTCACAGTTCATCAGTGCAGATATGCATGGAATTTGGTCACGGTTGTTTTGTGATTTCGGTGATGAATTTGAAGTTTCAGATACTACCGGAGAAGAGCCAAAAGAAATTTTCATTTCAAATATAACACAAGTATGATTGTGTGTATATATATATATATATGCATATATATGTAATTGTGTATTTATATGATTAATTTTTTAATGTTGATGTGAATATAATTTTGCAAATAGTGATATTAGCAAAATGCTGTAATATGCAGTATTTTTCATTTGTTTTATAATATTTTAAGATAATTTGTAAGGGAATATTGTGTAAATCTCTTGATTGCATTATAAAGTTAGAATAGACAAGAGTATCTGGATTCCTTCTAACATTAATAATTGGTACATAAACATTTACTTATGTCATAATTTTAATTTTGTTCAGTGTGGTGCTCCTATTGGACATGAAGTGTGATTCAGTGTTTATTGTGTCAGATTGTAGATGTACTAAGTATGTCATAAGTCACCTGGCCCATCACTTGACTACAGGAGGATACATAGACAAGAGCTTTTTTAAAATTTGTTATATTTCTAAAACATCATTTGGAGGAGGAAAAAAGTTAAGAATTACCCTTAAGATCAAAAGTTAAGAATTACCCTTAAGAAAAAAGTTAAGAATTACCCTTAAGATCAAATCTCCCTTTTGTGAGAGATTTAAAATTTGTACGTACTTTCTAGTCACATTAGAAAGTTCATATAAGCTTAAGTTTTTAATTCCCTAAAAGAATTGGAGAAAAATCATCATGATCAATTTCTTACTTGTTTTTTTTTTTTTTTTTTTTTTTTTTAGTTCTTGGTTTGTTTGTTTTAGTCTAAATCATTACATTTATTTGATCCTTTTAGTCAGTTTACATTAAAGCTCAAAAAGAAGCCAAATATAAGGGAGTAATATATTTTGACCTGATAGTGTTTGTGCTTCTGTCTTTATGCTTGATTTTTAACCCAGTGTAATGTTGCCTTTTCACCCCTTCTTAGGAAGAATGCATTTGAAAAAATCATTTTCTGTCTCTCTACTTACAGAATGATTTTTTTATTCAACCTTTAACCTTTGTACTTGATTTTAGTTTGTCCCTGCAAATATCATACAGTTAGAATATGCTCCAGGGTCTAGTATGGATGCTTGTATTACGTTGGTATTTTCTTTTATTGAACAGTGCACAAAGTATGAAGGTTATCCATAAAGAATTATAAAATAACCATAAGTGTTCCCATTTAACTTACCTTCAAATTATTCCTCTTTTTTAATAAAGTCCTTATGAATTTTATTCTTCTTGAGACATTAGTAAACCACATTAGGTTAATTTTATCTACATGTTTGTGATCATGATTTTATTCTTTTCCAAATTATTCAGTCCACAAGAGAATTTTTAGAATCTTCACAATTATGAAAGACAGAATGACAATTCTTTAGCTTTTATTAGATTAAGTTATCATTACCTTATTCAAGAAGTGTGTTGGATTATATGTAGTTGGGAAATTTGGGGGCCTTTGACCTATCCCATCCATCCTGTTTGGTAAGATAAGCCAATTTCTTCCTATTTTTATCCTGGTAAACTGGGCTATGTATTTTTTTCCTTTAAAGTGTTGGGCAAGCTTTAAACTACCAGTTTTCTGGCTTTAAATTTCTGTCCTTCTTCCTTCTATTTCCTTGATCTTAAAGTTAGATTCATCATTTTTGTACAGTTTTTTGTAACAAAACTTTAAAATTTAAATTTGATGACTTGAATGTCTTTCAGAAGTCACAGAAATCTTTATATCTGTGAAATATCCGAACTCCCTTGTAGAATCTGTCTCCCCGAAATATAAAAATTCTATTTTAAACATTGATAGTAAAATAAGATGATCATTATTTTGCGAGAATTCTTAAAAGGCTTTTACTAAAAAAGGAATGTCCCAGTATTTTGACTATTTTGAGAATTTTATGATAACATGGTCCCTTTTGTGAGAGATTTAAAATTTGTACAAAAAAGGTATACATGAACTTGTTTTTAGGCTAATCCTGGCATTGTCACCTGCCTTGAAAATCATCCTCACAAACTTGAGACTGGGCAGTTTGTAACATTTCGAGAAGTTAATGGAATGACGGGCTTAAATGGATCTACGCAACAAATAACTGGTAAGTTTATAAGTTTTATTAATTCATTTATACTTACTCATTATTTAGCACTTACTCATTATTTAGTAGTTCAGACAATCTACTCAGTGCTGAAACTCAACATTAACTCCGACATGATCTAGTTCTTCGCTTCAAAACATTCGATCCAAGTGAGGAGATACTTACCTTAAGCAGCAATGGTATAAACAGAATACAGGCATTCTGGGAACTCTAAATGTAGCAAGGAAATCTACCCAGTCTTGGTACAGCAGCAGTGAGGACAGAATATCTTGATTAAAATTTTAAGATTGGATTGGGGCACCTGGGTGGCTCAGTGGTTTGGGCTGCTGCCTTCGGCTCGGGTCATGATCTCAGGGTCCTGGGATCGAGCCCCGCATCGGGCTCCCTGCTCCGCAGGAAGCCTGCTTCCCTCTCTCTCTCTCTCTGCCTGCCTCTCTGCCTACTGGAGATCTCTGTCTGTCAAATAAATAAATAAAATCTTAAAAAAAAAAAAAATTTTAAGATTGGATTGACTTAGGAAAGTGGTAAAAAGAATATTCTATGCAAGGCCAAATAATAAATGGCAAAACAATTCAAGGGACTAAAAGATATAATATGGCAGGGTGGCAGTGGGAGTTGAGGCAGCAAGTCTTAAGGCATTTAAGAGGAAATTTCATGATCTCATTCAGTAAGGAGGGAAGTATTGCAACATGGGCAACTTACTCATTTAGGGAGTGCAAAAGGGAAGTTTTGAAGAGAAGGTAAGGTGGAAGGGCAGGTCAGGCCCGTTGTAAGGTGGCTATGAACTATACATGGAAACGTGTTTTTATTCAGTGGCTTGGATGGAAAAAATGAATGGATGTTGTTACAGGCAAGTTTGTGGGTTTGTTGGCAAAAGCCGAAGGAATTTGGTTTTTTTAATAGACTAAGATGAGGTCATTGCCCAAAGGAGAGGAAAGGTGCCACAGTTAGAGATTTGAGGAGAGTAAACATTTTAAAAAATAAAAAGATTTAAAAGAAAATAGAAGGATTATCAGTCTTCATTTAGTGCCCATTTGAAGTTGAAGATAGTGAATTTTTAGCAGTGTTAATTTGAATAGTTTGTGATTTTCCTTCACCCATGTTTAAAAGATATAAAGACATTGCTAGACATCTTGTAACTCAAAGGTGGCATGTTTACACCTGTTAGCTAAGAACGATTCATGTTAATCTTTAGGACATTTGAAAGTCTAATTATGTAATTACTGTATAGACTAGTAAATAGATTACTTTTTTTTTCTTGTAATGACTGCAAAATGGATCCTTAGGAGAGAAAAAATTAGTCCTGTTATGAACTCTTTATACTAAAACAATTTTGGATCTACGGTTAATTGAGCATCTTTGGTCACAAAATTACTGGATTTTGTTTCCCAGACTATATCCGATACATAAAATACAAGTTAGATCATTAACATTGAAGAATTTTTATCTGCTTTTGCAGAAATCGACTCAGCTAATCATTTAGGGTTATTGTTATTTTGGGATCTGTGCCATGGGGGATTGTGATAGTTCAGAATCTTCAGGCAACCATTTGTCTGCCTACCTACTCATTAGCCAGTACCACATTATATTTTAGTATTAATTGTATATAATTATTAGTTATCAGTATTAGTTATTGATGTCTTATAAAATGATTTTACTAGTTAGTAGTAAGCATCCCTCATTACTGTTACCCCCTTTGGGTTTTCTTGGTAATTTGTAAGTGCTTGAGTTCACATTGGAAAAATAGTGTGTCTAGTTTTCCACACTTTCTGCCCCCTCCAAAAAAGATTTATAATGGGATCTTCTAATTGTATAAATTAGGGAAAATTAAGATTTTTATCATAAGTCTTCAAATTTAAATACCTATATCAGTACATAATGGTTTTCTTATTTTTCTTTTAGTGGTATCACCATTTTCTTTCAGCATTGGTGATACTACAGACCTGGAACCTTATTTACATGGAGGCATAGCTGTCCAAATTAAGACTCCTAAAACATTTTGCTTTGTAAGTATTGTTTGTTTGTTTGTTTTTTTGCTTTAAATATATTTCTTTGTAGAAGAGAAAAAAAAAGTAATAGTTAACCAGACAATTAATTCAGTAGATTTAGTAGCTGAACAGATTTTTGGTTTGTTTTTTTTTTTTTAAAGATTTTATTTATTTATTTGACAGAGAGAAATCACAAGTACACTGAGAGGCAGGCAGAGAGAGAGAAGGAAGCAGGCTCCCTGCTGAGCAGAGAGCCCGATGCGGGACTCGATCCCAGGACCCCGAGACCACGACCCAAGCCAAAGGCAGCGGTTCAACCCACTGAGCCACCCAGGCGCCCCAGATTTTTGGTTTTTAATTTGTACATACTTGGAGGGAAATGGGATCAATTTAGGGAAATAAACTGATAACAATTAAAAAAAATTATATCTAGAAAAAAAATTTTATATCTAGAATACCAATGCATGTAATTAAGGTATAAAAATTACCTCAAAAGGACTCTACTTTTTTGAATCATCAAAGAGTTGATCATTCTTCTTATTCCCTAAGACAAAAGATAAAACTAATATATGTTTGAAGGATTTAACAAGCATTGAAGCTATGTTTTGTTTTACTACTCAATTATTTACATTTTTAAATTAAAAGGAATATTTTTCATACTTAGTTCAGGTTTTTAAATTTTAATTTCAGGAAAGAGTGTATATGTTGGGAATATAAAATAAGCCTATACAAACTGACATTGAAAGGAAATTTAAGTTTCTAAATAGAATATAGCAGGGACATCTGGGTGGCTCAACCATCTGCCTTTGGCTCAGGTCATGTTCCCAGGGTCCTAGAACTGAGTTCCACATCTGGCTCCTTGCTCAGGGGGAGCCTGCCTCTCCCTCTGCTTGCCACTCCACCTGCTTGTGCTGTCTCTCTCTGTGTGACAAATAAATAATATCTTTTAAAAAAGAGACAGAGAGAGAATATAGTAGCTACTGTGTAATGAGGAACTAAGGAGTTTCTTGCCGCTTCAATCCACAGGCTCCTTCTCATTATAAGCTGTCTACTACATCTCTATATTTTCTTGCAAGTTCTCAAGGTTTAACTTGATTACCTCTTCTTTCCAGAACAATTATTAACCATAGTCCTCTACAAGGCTTAGTCCAAGCCAAAGTTTGAAGAAAACAACAGATCAAAATATAGTTCATCAAATCTGCCCCTGCATTATTTCCTCTTGGCTCTGTTCCCAGTTTTTAATAATGCCTCAGGTTTATACCCCAAGTAAATTTCAGATTGGGTGGGTGTTTGAGGGGATGGTTGGTTGATTGGCTGGGTTTTTCGGCCTTCGTGTGTTCTCTGCTCCACGCAGAAAATTTCAGCTTTGAGTATTTATTCAAGTCTTATCAGGCATAACAAATCTTGATAATTCGATATCAAAAAAATACAGTAGCTTTTTTATTAAAACAGTAGTTTTCTTCAAGTATATAGGTGTTTTCACCAATTCTTCCCAAATATAGTAGCAGGTTGTCTAATTGCATTTAACATTCAAAAAAATGAAATACAATTGTTTAAACAAGG
Organism: Mustela lutreola; assembly: GCF_030435805.1. Lineage (NCBI taxonomy): Eukaryota > Metazoa > Chordata > Mammalia > Carnivora > Mustelidae > Mustela > Mustela lutreola. The sequence continues at coordinate 13,010,937 of NC_081290.1, forward strand.
GGCAGTAGGGAATAGTAACTCTTTTTTATATTTCAATTAAACCGTATTAGCCCAACCATCCATAGTTATTTCAGACCTTTGAGAGAGATGTATTCCTTTTAGTGCTCTATATATTTTGTCAAGGAATCACTCACTTACTCTGAAGAAATTTTTTTTTTTTTTTAAGGAGCCATTGGAAACTCAGATAAAACATCCAAAGTGCCTTATTGCGGATTTTAGCAACCCTGAGGTAAATAAACACTTTGTAGTTTTTAAAGAGGAAGCAAAGTGGGGTTGGGAATTGGTAAGAGACATTTTAAAGTTGAAGTAGGCTAACCATGTATATACCTTTCTGTCAGGTTTTTTTAATAAAGGTTGGATTCACATACCTAGAGTTGACTCCCAAGAATTAAAAGCAGGAATTTATTTCATGGAAAACTTTTTAAAATAATAGGAATATATGTTACTTTAATAATGATATACTAGCTTTGGTATTTAAAAAAATGATTTCAGTAATTTATGCAGATGACTTTACTAAAAGATTTTCTGAACCATGTAGGTTTTTTTTTTAATTATTTTTAGTAACATATAATGTATTATTTGCCCCAGAGGTACAAGTCTGTGAATCATCAGGCTTACACCTTTCACAGCACTCACCATAGCACATACCTTCCCCAGTGTCCAAATGAACCATGTAGTTTTATATGATACATGTTTCTTCCTAAAAACCTTGGAAGCATTTATTGTGTACTTTTAAATCCCTGAATATAATTGTGCAGCAGTGAGTTTATTTGTGGTAAGGAAAGAATTATTATATGAACAGTTTCCAGATTTATAAACATTGATCAAGGAAACGGATTTGGTGATACTGATTTTATACAAATTTTTGTTGTTGTTAGTTGATATTACTGTGACTTTCATGCAGATAACGTACTAAAACCTGGGACTGACACACTATTATGTTAAATAATAGCCTTATGGGCTTTAAGTCAAGTTGTTTAACTTCTCTAAGCTTCAGCTTCCTTATCTGTTAATTAGAGATAATAGTAGTATTAAGGTAATTGATTTATCTTAAGAATTGAATAATGTTTACAAAATTTTAGCACAGTGCCTGTCTAGCACATGTTATGCTGGCAATAACTGTTGAGCAATTTTTAATGTTCTAAACAGGCACCTTTAGAGATACACACAGCGATGCTTGCCTTGGACCAGTTTCAGGAGAGCTATAATCGCAAGCCAAATATTGGGTAATGTTTTCTGTTTTAAATAACGTTTTTTTTTATTATAAAAGCAATACTTTGGAAATGATAGTTTAAAAAATTTAAAAAGTAACTAAAGTCCCTTAATAGTTGCAGTACTACTAAATACACCAAACTGTATAAACCTTTATTATGACATCTTCTTTGTTCTGGGAGGAGTGGAAAGATCAATTTATTAAAATGGATTTATGCTAAATAAGAATTTTCCCACTTTGAAGTCTTCAGAAGCTACAACTTTAAAATAAAAAAATCTGGGAATTACTGAGTTATGAGTCCACTATGTAATTTTTTCCTTTCTAGCCTATTAAGTCAGAAGTATTGTTGCAAATAGTTTCTTTCTTGTCAATTTAAAACTAAATCCTATTTATATAGCATCATGATTTTTAATTAATGCACTTATTAATCAACTACCTTCAAGTCAGGTAAGCACTTCGTGCTACCTGGTGCAAAATTCCACTTTTTTTTCTTAACACATTACTTAAATTTTAGTTTTGAATATGAGTTACAATTTATAGCATTTCAGAAAATTGAAATTGGGATCCTTCATTTTGAATCCTAGATGCCAAAAAGATTCTGAAGAGCTTTTGAAACTAGCAACATCTATAAGTGAGACCTTGGAAGAGAAGGTGAATATTCAAAGTTAATGGCCATCAAAAAAGGTGTAACATAGATACATTCTATATATTAATATTCTCTTACCTTTCAGATCCCAGCTTTGCTGCTTATTGACTCTGTGACAGTAGGCAAGTTACTTGAATTTGTTCTGCTTTAGTTTATAAATCTATAAAATAGCATTTACCTACCTCAGGGGTTTATTATGAACATCAAGTGATTTAATTTTGTGATGTGCTTAGAAGAGTATGTGGCATATAGTAATTACTATTTGCTATTGCTGCTATATTTTTAGTATTAATATTATCTCTGCTCATTTACTTAGTTTGTTAACCCACAGAAACTCACTGTATAAAGTTGTAAGCTCTCCTATAAATCATCTTTTATCCATTATATATTCATATTTCTTAATTGCATTTTGCATATCATGTTTGGACATTTCACCTAGAAAATGTCTTTTTCATGTTATGATGCCGTGCCTGCTGGCCAATAGTTTTATTTTAGCAGATACCAAAATAGCAGTGTTTGTGCAAATTCATTTTTTTTGTTTTCGTTATTATACTATAAAAGTAAGAAGGAAATGAAAAGTCTTCACATTTGTGGTTAAGTGAATATGATCTCATATTTTATGTGATTAAACAAAGAAAGAAATAATGTACTGAAAACAGTGAGTCATTAACCACAAGTTAAAGACCTTTTATGCATTTAGTGGTTACTGAAAAGTGTGAAAATCTAGAAATAGATTGATGAAGTCTGATTAAAAGGATGTTAAGAATTCATCAGGTTTATTGAGATAAAACTTAAAAGAAAATTAGACCCTTTTTAGATACACAGTACACAAAATTCTTTATGCAGTTAAACTGTGCACAATTAAGTCAAAGTGTACAGTCATGTCACCACCACCAGCATCAAGATCTAAAACATTTTTGTAGTGCCAAAAAATTCCCTTATGCCTCTTTATAATCATCTCCCACTCCCCCAACCAATCATGCCTTTTTCTTGTAATGCCATATAAATGGAATCATGTAGTATGTAGCCTTTTGAGTCTGGATTATTTTACTAAATGTAATGAACCTGAATTTCATCCATGTTGTTGCATTTTCATTCCTATTTATTGTTGAGTAGTATTCCATTATATGGGTATACCACAATTTGTTTTCCCCTTTAGCAGTTGGTGGACCTTTGGATTTCCAATATGAGCAATTATGAGTAAAAATCCTGCAAACATCCATACAGATTTTGGTGTGGACTTTTGTTTTCATTTCTCTTGGGTAAACACCTAGTATCGTGTTAGAGAGTGAAATGATGGGTATACGTTTAATTTATAGAAATTAAAGAAGAAACCGCCAAATTGTTTTTGCAGAGTGGCTGTACCATTTTTGCATTTCTACCAGAAATGTATGAGAGTTTGAATTGCTCTGTATTATCTTCATAATGGTATATTATCTGTTTGTTTGATTTGAGCCATTTTAAAGTTTATGTATTGATCTTGTTTTGGTTTTAATTTGCATTTCATAGTTAACTTTGCTTTTGGTGTCTTTTCATATGCTTATTTGTCACTCCTATCTCTTCTTTGATAAATTGTCCTTTCAAATCTTTGTTTTTTAATTAGATAAGTTGTTTTCCCATTGATTGAGAAAGGTCTTTATATGTCCTGGATTTCAGTCCTTTATGGGATACATGTTTTACAAATATTCTCTTCCAGTCCATGGGTTGTCTTTTCATCTTATTACAGTGTGTTTTAAGGAGTTTTTAATTTTGATAAACTTCAAAGTACCAGTTCTTCTGTATGTGGTTTGTATATCTTTTTAAATCCAAGGTCATATGTTTTCTTGGAGAATTTTTCTTTGTCCTTTGTTTTCTTTGGAAATTTTTATGGTTTTATGAGTTCATTTTTGTATACATGCAAAGTATGGGTCAAATGTATAGAATTCATATTTTATATTCATTGGGTACAGTTTTGTGCTTTTATGAGATTTTTTATACCCTGCCAGGCATAGATTAAGGTTAATTTTTAAATATATGAATATCTAGTAATTCTAGCCCACTTGTTGAAAAGGTAGTTCTTTCCTAATTCAATATTCTGGGTATTTTTCAGTAATTTATTGAACATCTATGAGTAGGACTACTTCTGAACTCAGTGTTATCTTCCGTTGGTTGTTTCTGTCCTTTTTCTAGTACCATCCTATCTTGATTACTACAGCCTTATGGTAAATCTTGAAATCCTAGGATATTTCTTAGAGCTCAGAATTATGTATTTTTCTGATTCTTACGTGTTTTAAATGTTTTCAGTAGTCTCCATGCTTGAAAGACAACTTGGCTGAATATAAAATTCTAGGCCTTACTTTCTTCAGTGGTATCTTGCTTTGTATCTTACTGTTGACAAGTTTTGTTAAGAAATGTAATGCCAGCTTAATTTTCTTATTCTTATAAGTAGTTTGGTATTTTTGCCTCATGACTTTTTATATTTTTTATCTATAAAGTGTAATAATTTTACCTGGTTATATCTCAGAATTGATCATTCAGTCCATTTTCTCAGGTATACTGTGAGCCCATTTTGATACATGGATATAAATTTTTTTTATTTCTTCCCCCTTTTGATCAGTTAGGGGGTGTTTGCTGGTGGGATGGATTATTTTGATACTTAGTTATTAAATTTCTAATTCAAAGTGAGGTGTTTTGTGTTTGTTTTCCCACATCTCCCAAATATTCATTAAGGATGTATGATTCACTCAATCAAATTTCATCTGCCTTGTGATTAGTTTGGAGGAGAAATTTTCAGTAGCTGAAATGTTTTGATTCTAATTTTCTGTTTCCTTCTTACATTACTTTGGTATAGTAAATTGATTTTTCTCCATACTTTTGGTTCAGGGCAAGGGTTTTGGATTCTTTTCCAGATTACTACTTCTAAAACCCTTATTCTCTTAGGATACTGGAGTTTCTTTAATGGATTCTTTAATGGGTTTTTGTTTTGTTTATTTGTTTTAGAGGATAGGTGTTGGTGTCTTGTGGATCTCTTTGATTTCTGTTAAATCCTTAACTTCCTCTCTTCCTGTTTTAGCCTTTTGTGTCAAAGGATGTCTCCCTATTTCTATTTATATCATTCTCTCCCAGATAAATTCTTACACCATAGTCAGTGCTGAGATCTGCTAGATTTCATAGGTTTTCAGTAGTTTTTGCACTTAGTGTGGGGCTTTCTGTTTTCTCAGAATGATTGTAACTTTTAGGCCTTTCATTCTGTTTTCTGTGGTTACACACTTCCTGCTCTCTCTGCAACTTTGCAGTAGTATGATGTCCAAAGTAGTTTTGTTGGAGTTTAGTATTTATTTTTCTATTTACAGGTAATTTGAAGTTCATAATGTTTTGTTTCTTAGTAATACTGAAACTCTGCCACTGGTTTATTTCTCTTCTTATGGATACATACCTGTTTTTAGAGGTTGTGTGGGGAAATTTAGATTTAGGCTGCTGTCATTATCCTGAGGCAACCAAATATTCCCCAGATTTGGCTGTTTGTTAATTAAATAATAGTAGAATCTTGGGAGATAGTGTAACCTAATGGTAATTTGCACTTTTGGGGTTCAGATTCTATTTTATTAGCTATAAAATCTTAAGTAAATTCCTTTATCAAAGTTTCAGTTTTCTCATTTGAATGATAAAAATTATATTTCCTAGGATTATTTTATAAATTACATGTGAATTTAATATAAACTCACAGTAGGTGCTCAAACTACCTGCTTCTATTCGCATTCTCATCGTTTTTACTATTGTCACTACCACCAGTATCTCTGCATTCAGAAATGGCACAGCTTAAATGAAATCATAATCTGAGTTGCAGTTAGTGCTAAGTAGTTGAAAAATAATGAAATCTAGAATACTGAAATGGATGGAGTGGGTCGAATAGTAAATAGATAGTAACTAAATAGATAGTATCCTCTTTGTATCACAGATGTCTTGAAGAATAAAGAGCTTTCCCTGTTCCCCCCACCAAATGTACAAGTAGTGTTATTTTACATAGGGTTTCAAAGCAGTTGAGCCCTATTTGAATTTTAAGGTTAAGATTAAGGTTATTGCTATTGAAAGAATAGGAAGAGAAAGAGAAGCCAGAGCTCATGAAAAGATCTTTCTCACAAATAAATTGTGCTAATAATCGCTCCAGAATCCAATTCCCCAATATTTCCTTAAAAATACTAATAAATAAGTCTTATTTCAAGAAACATCATTTCAGTTTTTTTAAAGTATGATAATGACAACTTCATGGTGATTGGTTCTTAAATTAGTGTGGAAAATTGCCTTTACTCTCCATTTTTTTTGTTTCTAACAATGTATTGCCTCATTATTTTTGACCCTTTTACTATTTTTTCCTGTAGTTTTCATTAAAACACTTTTCTTAAAATTCTGGTTGTTCACAAATATTGACTGATATCACAGAACTGCTCTTTAACAAAAACTGTAATGGTAGATATTCCAGTTAATCTTAAACCTTGCCCTAGTGAAACATAAAGATTCAAAAACTAAAAATGGGCAGTTACTGATATAGAGAAATACTGCTTATGGTAGCTAACATGCAGTTGGCTCTTTTATTATGAGATTGGAAATTTTTTAGGACTTAATATGTATTTAGTAGGAAAATTGAGTAGCTTTTTACAAAGTTAAGCTACAGTAATTTAATAATTCTCACAGTAAGCCAATGAAATTTTAAGTGTCTCTGTAAAAACTATTAAGATTGTCATCTTTCATGGCTTCTGTTTCAGCCAGAAGTAAATGCTGACATTGTGCATTGGCTGTCTTGGACTGCTCAAGGTTTTTTACCCCCACTTGCTGCAGCAGTAGGAGGTGTTGCCAGCCAAGAAGTATTGAAAGCCGTGACAGGGAAGTTTTCTCCGTTGTGCCAGTGGGTTAGTTCTGTATTTTAATGTTGTTTTATACTTAAAAGGTTGAATTTCCCACCCATACAATGATTGTTTGTTATGAATTATAGTATTAATATATTATAAAAGCAACCTTAAAATGTTTTTTGATGCATGAGTTAGATGTGATATTCCACCAAAGTTTAATTCTCTAATTGAAACTGACAATATCATTGGTTGAGGATAGTGGAATATAACCCAAAGTTGCATTCTAGGGTATATTTCCCTCATTTGTGAGAGTGAAGGAATGAATTTTCTTTATACTTAGTTTTTAGTACTATTAGCTTAGTATTCATGGGTTCTCAGGACTTTTATAAACAGTTCCATGGAATCTTTGGGCATCAGGAATCTTTAAAATTCCTTCCTAGTTTTAAACTAAAAGTAAAAGCATGGGAATGGTGTAAGTATGAGAACGATCTATGTATAGGGTAAAAATACCTCAAAAAAGAACTAAAAAATCCTTATTTCTGTTACCAAAAGGAATAATTGGCAGAGGGTATATCAAAGGATACCCTTCAGGCCCTTTCCTTTTTGAAAACGCTGTAACATTTTGAATATAACATTTATGTGTTAAAAAGTACCACATAGTTCTGTTTTGCTGCTTAATTACTTGATTTATTTTAACACAGAGTACAAGTTCAGTTGTAAATGTCTAATTTAGATGCAGCTGTTAACAGTATGGGGAATATAAGTTGTTATTAATATGGATTCTGTGTTGTTATAATAAACAGCCATTTAGTTATGTTCAAATTTGCCACATAAGTTACTTAAATGAAAATGAGAGTGAATTCTTTTTTTAATAAACGTTAACATGGTGTTTTTTTAAATGTTAAAATTGTGACTTCCTAAATCATTTCCCTTCTGTTATATGTAATTATAAATCACATAATATACCCAAACTGGAAAATAAAACAGAATAGGTACTTTCTTATCTAAAAGTAATCAGATTATTTATTCAAACGTAGCTGAAATTGAATGGGGCTTCCAGAGTTTTTATGTAATTATAAATAGATTTGGAGGTGAAATTTCCTTTGGTTTGTTAAAATTTATCATTTTTAAGATGGATAAGTGACATGAATCAAATTATATCTTTTTAACAGTTCTTCAAGTTTAACCATTGTTTTAATAAAGTAATATAGGGATGTATATTGTAAAAAAAGCAACAAATTGTTTTTTAATGTATTGTTTTACTCAGGATTGGTATTTTTATCATTGTTTTCCTTAATGATTATTCGTAACTACTGAAGAGAAAAACTGCTTTTCTTTTTTTTTAGCAATTTAATGTTTATACGTAGTAAGTTGTGTTTTTATCTTCTACTTTAAAGTTATACATTGAAGCAGCAGATATTGTCGAAACCCTAGGTAAACCTGAACGTGAACAGTTTCTCCCACGGTAATTCTGAAATTTTTCTTGCATTTTTCTTAGTTGAATATTTGTAAGAGACAACAAGGCTAAAAGATTTTCTGCTCAAATATGCATTTGTTTTAGATGTCTTTTCCTGTAAGTTGCTGACTTCTACAGTTACTTTTTTCTCTACTTAGAGCTTATTTTTAAGTGTCAGAATAATGCAGAATCTCTTTATCACTTTATAAATAATGAACATAAAGTTTTAAATTATATGCCATGAGAATAGTTAGCATTCAAAGTACCATTCCGAATTTAGATGGAAACAGGGGCGCCTGGTTGGCTCAGTGGGTTAAGCCTCTGCCTTCGGCTCAGGTCATGATCTCAGGGTCCTGGGATCCAGCTCTCTACTCAGCAGGGAGCCTGCTTCCCCTCTGTCTCTGCCTGTCTCTCTGCCTACTTATGACCTCTTTCTCTCTCTCTGTCCAATAAGTAAATAAAATCTTTAAAAAAATATAGATGAAAACAATTGCTATCTGCACCTTTTATTTGTATCATTCTTCATCTTTGAGTCACAGAGCTCTGAGAATCTGATAGAAGCTTATGGATTATTCCCCCCAAAATTCACATGTCCCAAAGTTCTGCCTTCAATTTAAGTGCATTGACAACTCCAAAGCCCTACCATAGACTTCTCTAGGAACTTTTATTAAAAGTCCCTACCTGGGATGCTTGGGTGATACAGTCAGTTAAGTGTCCAACTCTTGGTTTCAGCTCAGGTCATGATCTTAGGGTTGTGAGATCAAGCCCCACATCAGGTCCATATTCAGTGTGGAGTCTGCTTGAGATTCTCTCTCCCTTAAGCCCTCCTGTTCATACTCCGTCTCTCCCTCTATCAAATAAATAAATAAATATTTTTAAAAAATTTTCCCTTACTTGATCTCAAGATCATGAGATCCAGCCTGGCTTCAGTCTCCGCGTTGGGTATGGAGCCTGCTTAAGATTGTCTTTCTCCCTCGGTCCATCCCCTCCATTTGTGTGTGCGTGCACTCTATTTAAAAAAAAAAAAAAAAAATCCCTGCTTTAGAAAATTGTCGTTTCTAGATAAACTGAAGTCACCTTTACTTAAGTCATTTGAATATAGGATATTAAATGGAGAAAGAAAAACTGATTTCTTAATAGGGCATTTGTCTTTCAAATAAGATAATTTCCTTTCAGATTGGAGGAAGTTCAGAGTATTCTATTTAAAGTACAGCATTAAGTTGGTATTAACATTAAGTTGGTGAAACTAATCTTAATAATGTTTTTATGCCTTTCTGGTTTTTGGTATATGTTATTTTCCTCAGAGGAGATAGATATGATGCCTTACGAGCTTGCATTGGAGACACTTTGTGTCAGAAGCTACAAAAATTGAATATCTTTTTAGTAAGTATAAATAATGATGAGAATATACAGTACAACCAAACTGCTATTGTGTATCCTCAAATTCATTTATTAAAGCAAATTTGAGTCTAAGTGAGTATAATTCCTGACAGAATAGACATTCAGTAGAAATTTAAGATAAGCCAAATCCATTCTGCTGCCTGTTTTTGTAAATAAAGTTTCATTTGGAACACAGCCAAGCTTGCTCATTTATGTATTGTGTGTGGCTTCTTTCATGCTATAATAGCAGAGGTGAGTAGTTGCGAAAGAGACCATATGGCCTACAAAACAAAAAATATTTACTATCTGATCCTTTACCAAAAAAAAAGTTTGCCAACCCCTAGTATAAAGAATTAATACATTCAGAATTAAAATATGAGTATGATAAGTTTTGAAAATTAAATGATTTTCTAGAAATACATTAAAAATTAGATTTGGGATGGGATTTTTCCCTCCACCATTTAAATTTTTTCTTACCGAATCAAGGAAGATGTAAATAGAGTCTGTCTTTCTTAAATCTTAATTAGTGCTTTGGCAGGATATGGTACCCCAGTACCATAAAATTCCTTTTCCTGCCATTAATGGGGTTGTTTTTATTATTACAATCGGTTGTGAAAATATTGCTGATTTTGTAGTAATTGTTTTTTAAATAATGTTTTGAGTATTAATAGCTGTTGTTGAACTATGGAAAGTCTTAGAGTAGGTAACTTCATCAAATGAATTTTGAAGATTATCTATAAACAAGGAATGTTTTTTATCTAAATGTTGCACTGATGTTTTGTTTTTGTTTCTATTTCATACAAATAATTAGCTCAATTGTTTGCTTTTGTTAGAATAGTAAAATATCTTCTGTTTAAAGGAATTGTAAATATTAAGCTTTTCCCTACTTAATTTATACCTTTTTTCCTTTAACTGAAACCATTAAAATAGTATAATAAACTAGTTGTGTACTCTAAATTGAATCACCAATGTCCAAATTATTTTAGAAATCATATGTATATATTAAAAATTGGCATTTGAAGAAAGTTAAGATGAAATTTCCTTGTAGTAAGTCATCTTAATTGTATTTAATCTGATATATTTCATTTTTCCTCCTCTGTAGGTGGGATGTGGAGCCATAGGCTGTGAAATGTTAAAAAACTTTGCTTTACTTGGTGTTGGTACAGGCAAAGAAAAAGGAATGGTAAGATATAAATCCTTGAGAATTAAGTTTATATTTCTGTTGCTGCTCGCTTTTGTACTATATTTGACTGCATAGATCTGAAATACTAATTTTTGAGGAGAGAATATGCTAGAAATTGGGAGATTCTGATTCTATTCTGACAACTTTTTGAAAGTTAGTGATCTTGTGGCAAAATAGTTTTTAATTCTCTGTTCCTCCATTTCTTTTTCTAATACTATGAAACTGATATCTCTACTTTCTACCTCATAATGTAATTATGAAGATCAAATTCTTTTGAAGTGGGTTTGCAAACTATAAAGCACATTAGAATTGTTATTATTTCTGTTAAGATTTCTTACAAATTATTAAATAGGGACGCCTGGGTGGCTCAGTTGGTTAAGCAGCTGCCTTCGGCTCAGGTCATGATCCCGGCGTCCTGGGATCGAGTCCCACATCGGGCTCCTTGCTCCGCAGGGAGCCTGCTTCTCCCTCTGACTCTGCCTTCCACTCTGTCTGCCTGTGCTTGCTCTCGCTCGCTCTCTCTCTGACAAATAAATAAATAAAATCTTTTAAAAAAAAAAAAAAAAAAAAGATTTCTTACAAATTATTAAATAAATCTTTAAGATGGGAGCAGCTAACATTAGAAAATGGCAGAGTTCTCAGATAAATTTTCAGTTAGTGATTATCAAAAGAAAAGGGAATAATAAAAACTTCGGTGTAGTTTAAATTCTTAAGATGATAAATGTGAGTTAATTGGGAAGCCATGTCATATATTTAAATAAGAATATATTTCACTAATTTGTTTTGCCTTTGATATATAAACTAGCTTCCAAGAGTCATAATTTCATATTTTATCATAGTGATTAATAGTAATGAAATGACTAAAATTTATATGCTAGTTCACAGTTTATAGTTTTTTTTTTTAAGATTTATTTATTTATTTGACAGAGAGAGATTACAAGTAGGCAGAGAGGCAGGCAGAGAGAGAGAGGAGGAAGCAGGCTCCCTGCTGAGCAGAGAGCCCAATGCGGGACTCGATCCTAGGACCCTGAGATCATGACCTGAGCCGAAGGCAGCGGCTTAACCCACTGAGCCACCCAGGCGCCCCACAGTTTATAGTTATATTAACATTGTCTTCATATTCCACTTAAAAACTTAACTATCACAGTTGTAGACTGATATTCTTACATACATATTTTTCCTGCTTAACATTTCCTAAATTGTGTTTCACAAGCCACTGTTCGTTCTAGTGGTTTTAAAAGGTATTTCTAATTAAATAAATAAATAAAGGAATTAAGAAATCTTGGTTACCTAAGTTTGGGAATCACCTGAATATCTTAACTCCTGGAAATTCATAATGCGTATCAGCATATAAAGGTACTATAGTAAATAATCCTATTGATTTCAGATGACAAAGCACAGTAAGTTAATGTGCACACATTTCTATCCTGCAAATACATAGACTTGCCATATAAATTATTCCCGACTAACTGGGAAGAAGGAAGGAAATATCCCCAGGTTCCAGGAACCAAGAGAGAAATTAATTTCTGAGCTAAAAGCTGTGGTTATTCACAAGTGTATATGAGTATATGTCCCAAACATTAAATAGAAAAGGAAGTAACTCATGAGAAACTGTTATTGAAGAGTATGTACCATACTGGTGTGTAGAATCCAAAATTATATCTTATAAAAACTTCAAGGAGAGAGATGAATATAACAGTTAAGACCATTGAAATCTTCAGAGCACTGACAATAACAAATGTGGAACTGCATTGTGGTGATAAATAAACACCGAAAGTACATAGAATTATGCGAAGAAATTAACACCCATTCAAGATAATTCACAATAAAAAGTGACAATCTATGAGAAAAAAAGTACCACCTGGAAGAATAATAAGTTAAATGAAAATAGACGAACTAGATTACAGGAGTGCTACAAGTAATAGATCAAACAAACTTTAAAATAAACTTTAAAATGACCAAAGATTTTTTTAAAAAGGGGGGGGGGGCGCCTGGGTGGCTCAGTGGGTTTATCCTCTGCCTTCAACTGAGGTCATGATCTCAGGGTCCTGGAATCGAGCCCAGCGTCAGGCTCTCTGCTCAGCGGGGAGCCTGCTTTCCCCCACCCTCCCGCCTCTGCCTGCCTCTCTCCCTACTTGTGATCACTGTCTGTTAAATAAATAAATTTTTTTAAAAAAGGAATAGAAACATGAGAGACAGAAAGCACTAAAATTTTTACAGAAAACCAAATAAGACTTTATTGTGTAGTCAGTGAACCTAAAATTCACATACAACTGAAATGAGAATTGATGCATAGACGTTAAAAACCCAGAAAGCTATCTTTTTTTTACGAAAGCTGTCTTTCTTTAATGAAAGAGGATTCATTTACATAGTCCCAACAGAAGTGTAGTAGAATTTTCAGAGAGAAAATAGTATACTATTTAATATTAATTATATAATAACAATTATTATTTTATATATAAATATAGTTATATAAGTAATAACAATTATATAATTAATATTAATATACTATTAATATATTATTAATATACTATTAATATTAATAGTATAGTAATTAATAGTATATTATGATTAGTATGCTAATTACACTAATAGTATATTAGTATATTATGCTATGCTATATTATAATAGTATATTATAGTTATACTATTAGTATAATTAGCATACTATTTATAATATACTATTAATATGCTATTTAATAGTAATACTATTTAATATTAATATACTATTTAATAGTATACTATACTTAATATTATAGAGGGAAATAATTATCAACCTGGATTTCTATACCCAGCTACATTATTTTTCAAGAGAGGTAAAGATAACTGACAGGTGAAATGATGAAAAATGATCATTTATTGGTTCTCACCGAAAGAACTATTAGATAATATGTGCAGTGCTTGAAGCAAGGGTAAGTAGAGGCATTTGTCAGCATTCTTAGATATAAATAAACATTGAGATTTTTTAAGCTTTAATTAAAATATTGACATTGGGGATGGGATGATTAAAAATAAGTAAAATGTTCACTGATATTAAAAGAGAGAGTTCAAATATCCTCTATTCGAGAGGAAGATACTGTATTAATTTTAGAGCTTAGGTCACATGTGTGTGTGAAAATTTTGAGTATAACCGTATAAAAATAGGTGGTTAACTTCCAAACCAACTTAGTAAGGATTGAGGGGGACTGGAGTTAAGAAAACTTAAGACTTCCCCAAAAGGGAGTGAATAAAAAAGTGGTGTGGGGGAGGTAGGAAAAAAGCCTTATATCAGTAATCACAGTAATCATATATTGATTATAAGGTTTTTGTTAAAAGACATTTTCTATTTGATGCCTTTTGTTTCCTATTTTAAAGAGACACTCTAACACATAATTGTATAGTGATGTTGAAAACAAACCCCCCCAAAAAACTGATGTATTCAGGTAATACCAGCTAAAAGAAAGTGAATGTGAACATCAGTCAATACCTAACAACTCAAACACAATATAAAGTTGATATATAAACTGGCTTCTAGCAATACTGCTCCTAGTCAGATCTTACACAAATGCTAATCTAAGTGACAAATGCATGCTTTTCAGATTATCTTGGATCCGTTTATTTTAATTTTGCATCCCTTAGAATGTCTGCAAACTTCTTCTTAAGGGACCAGATTGCAGCTATTCTAGGCTTGTGAACCAAGGATCTTTGTCACAACAAGTCCGCTGTCCCATTACAACATGAAAATAGCCATAGACTGTACTTAAAACAAATGGCATGACAGTGTTTCAACAAAATTTATTTATAAAAACAGGCAGGCGCCTACACTGTAGTTTGTAGACCTCTGATGTAGCAAGAGTTCTTTCAAACTGAAACATGCAGACTTTCTTTCCAAATTTGTTGCAGTTGAAAATAAATGTTTAGAAAGAAGCGCTAACTCCTTTATGGCTAGTCCATCACATGTTTCTAAAATGTGGTGACGTTTTAGCCTCTTGTTATGAACAATTAGAAAAAAGTTTTGAACATGAATTATCATCAGTTTTAGCAGTTTTGTTTGACATGTTCCCATGCTGAGCATTAATTATAGATGAACATAGTATAAAAATATTAGTATTGGTAACCGTTGGAATATTTGTATTATAACTTCTACCAGCTAAAATAATTTAGAATAACTTGTGGGAATTATTTTGGTCTTTCTGAGAAAAGCTAAATAGATGTAAATTTTTCTCTTACCTAATGTTAGCTTTTTTCTATTCTTGACATTAGGTTACAGTTACAGATCCTGACCTGATAGAAAAATCCAACTTGAATAGACAGTTCCTATTTCGTCCTCACCACATACAGGTTTGTTGCTACTCTGTTTCAAATTTAAAATATTTGTTGTGTTATACAAAAAAGAGGGTTTCCATTTTATAAATAGAAAATGGTGCATGAGCAAGCATAAGGTGTTTTTGTATTATTAGACTCTCTCAAACTGTCAAACATTAGGAATGACATTTGCGACAAATATATAATTATTTTTTAATGTAAAAATTGGTTTTTATATTGATTTTGGATATAAAATCTTAAGTTGTGAGTCATGGGAAGTATTTCTTTCATAATATAATCAAGATGTATCTACATATTTAACTTTAGAAATGAAGGTTACAGATTTCCTAATTTAAAGTTTTAATAGCTCACACATTTGACAGTGTCTTTTTTGGAGTCTTTATTACAAAATAGGTAAAATTTAGCACTTAGAATTTTTTTGCTCTTTGATCTTACTGTTTAATGTCCTCTTTATTGTAAAATAATGCCAGTTTTCAGTCTTTTTATAGAATTCAAAATATTTAGGAAAAGAAACATTTTAGTCAGTGAAACATACTTGCTTTCACTTTAAAAATGTTTTTGCAGTTTATTTTTCAACAACCCATTGATAATCTTGATCAATTAGGGAACGTAATTAACAAAAAAGTAACTACAAAAGCAGGTGGCATAATTCCCTCACCTGTCCAAATACAAAAAAAAATTAACAGCGTATGTCAGGAACCAAAATGTATGTCACACGATTCATTCACTCTGCATTGTATTTATAGAAGAACTTTTAAGGCCTGTTTATTTTACTGAGTTCTGACAAAACTTACAATTTGTATACTTAAGAGCACTGAGAAGTAAAAATGTGTCAGGGGAACTCTTATAAAATTGAAACATATATAATAGTTTTTAAAATATTTTCATCCAGAAATAGTAATATATTTATGATTTCAGTACCAAAGTGTTAACTTCCCATACCTCTTAGAGCTTATTTTCTGCAGTTAGGATTGCTAGTTAACTGAGTATGTTCTTATTTTTTTCTAGGCACTTACCAGGTTCTTAGGAAAAATGTACTTTTAATAACTGATATTTTTTTTTTTTTTTTTTTTTAAAGATTTTATTTTTATTTATTTATTTGACAGAGAGAGATCACAAAGCAGGCAGAGAGGCAGGCAGAGAGGAGGAAGCAGGCTCCCTGCTGAGCAGAGAGCCCGATGCGGGCCTCGATCCCAGGACCCTGAGATCATGACCTGAGCCGAAGGCAGCGGCTCAACCCACTGAGCCACCCAGGCGCCCAATAACTGATATTTTAAGAACCCTAAAGCACATGGCCAAAATAGAAGTTGTTTAGGTTTCCATTAATAATGTGTTAATTATTCAGACTAACATGGGTTATTAAATGCAATGTGACCATGGTGAATGTAATTTCCACAAACTAAAGATGAAAGCTGATGTCATTACTCTCATATGAAAAATGTGTAAGTTCAGTGATGGCCTGGCTTTTCTGCTTAACATTTATTTCTTCTGATCTTATTTGTTACTTGTTTAGAAACCTAAAAGCTATACTGCTGCTGATGCAACCCTGAAAATAAATCCTCAATTAAAGATAGATGCACACTTGAACAAAGTATGTCCAGCCACTGAGGCTATTTACAATGATGAGTTCTATACTAAACAAGATATAATTATTACAGCACTAGATAATGTGGAAGCCAGGAGATACGTAGACAGGTAAGTTCTTGAAATTCAGGTTTATAAAAATTTTTTCTTGTTTTCACTCTTTTCCACACCTGTTTATTAAAAAGTTACCCATTTTTCTGAACATTCATTGTGTTTCTTTTATAGTTATCAAGCCCAGGTCCTTTTTATGATTTCCCATTATACCTAGGATAAAATTCAAAAGTGTTACATGGCCTAAATGTTTCTCCTGGAGTGTCTGCCATCCGTCTACCACTCTAGCTTAAAACTGACTGTCTTCGCTGGCTCCCCTGTCCCAGCTGTACATTCCTTCTTTCAGTTCTTATAAGGCATCCAGCACTTTCTCACCTCAGACACTTCTACATACTCTCCTTCAGACTCAGAAATTATGCTTATCTTGTTCTAAAAGTCCCAACCCCAAATCTACCTGATTCGGTTTTTTGGTTTTTTTGTTTTTTCCTTCCAGCCTTCCAGTTTCATCCTAAATATCTTTATGCAAACAGACTTTTGTTAACCACTAAATTCTGTAGATCCTCCTATGGCAGTCTTTCACAGCACTCTTGTTTTTTCTATTATAGTGCTTAATTTTACTGATGCACTTGTTTAATTAATACTTGTTTTGTCACTGAATCATTTCTTCAGGGACCATTTTTTTTCCCATCACTCTATCCTCAGTGCCCAACATAGGTCATTCAGTAAATGGTCGTTAAATAAGTAGATGAGTGAGTGACTATAATGTGTACATCTTACATAATTTATCTTACATCTTTTTGTGACTTGAGCAGATTTATTATCAGAAAAATTTGCCAGTGGAGAGTGTACTTGAAAGTTTTGTTATCTTGGGCAGAGGAAGGAAGAATTAAAACTTTAAGAAATTAAAGTATATAGAATATAGGTATTATAAATATTAAGAAAGAATGTTAATATTGTTTGAGGTAAAGAGAACATTGAGAAGATATAGTAGGACAGAACTTGTAGTCAGAAAATAACCAAAGAAGAAACAGAAAGCAAGACAAGAAGGGTCGGTACATTAGTTAAGAGTTAACCTAGAGTAAAAGAAAGTTGAAGCCCAAAATCTAGTAGTAGTGGTAGTAGTAGTAGTAATAGAAGAAGAAAAGGACAAAAATTAATAGGTCGAGCAACAAAATTTGTGGGAGGAGGGGGACAGAAATGATAAATGCATTATTTGGAGGTAATGTATCTATTCCCTGATATTACATTTAATAAGTGATCACTGTGTGAAATGATTAACAGAAGGTGGTAAGATGTCCCCTGCTTACATTGTTACTGCTCACTTAAATGTTACCTTTTCAAATAGCCGTTGCTTAGCAAATCTACGACCCCTCTTGGATTCTGGAACAATGGGCACTAAGGGACACACTGAAGTTATTGTACCTCATTTAACTGAATCCTATAATAGTCATGTAAGTGAACTGACATTTTTAAATAAATGTCTCTCTTCTTTATATCTCGTAATTTTTATATCTCATTTTTTTCTTCATTAGTCAGCAGATTTGATTTAGCTTTCCTAATCTGTTGGTCAGTCTGTCAGTAATTTGCATAAATATGTACATCGGTATTTTTTTAAAGAGGTTAAGTCATCAAAATTTTGTTTATAGCCTTTTTGCAGTCTTATTCTTGTGTTTACTGTTCATTTCTCAGAGGTGGTTAATTGATTTTCTAACAGCATTTGGACTGACCCATCCACAATCTTACTGAAAACTCAGTTGATCCATGGGCAGAATCAAGCTCTCTATGTATATACCACACATATAGATGTAATTTTTTTTAGCCTCCACAAGTGATTTTGATACACTGCCAAAATTGAAAAACCCTGGCCTAGGAAACAATTGTAGGCATTAGGATTTTAAAAAAGACCAATCCAAGTTGTAAAATGGAAAGAGTATTTTTTCGTTTACAAGTATAAATGTCACTTTAATAGTTATGTTTGCTTTAGTAAAATTTTTAAATATTTAAAAGTTGTTTTCCCATTAATTCTCATGAAATCAGAAGTTTATATAGTAAAAACATTATAGTAGACAAAATTTATAAGTTTAATTTGAAGGAAGTTAGAGAAAATCATGATAGGCTGAGGTCATAGTAGATGATTTTCAAAATAGGGAATGCTTGATTCTGTCATTCTACCACATTTTTTCCAGACCTTTTCCTATCTGACTTTATATTCAGAAAAAAATGGAATTCTCTTCTGGCTTTCCTCTTTGGTTTATAAAATATTTTTTGGTATTTCTTATGAACAAACTGAAATATAAATCTCTAGGTAAAAAGAGATATAGTGAGTCATTTTAGATTTGTTAAACCAATAAGCCTAAGCCAAATGTACCCTATAATAGAAAATGGGTCTTTTTCCTGATATGAAGAATTTGAGAGCCAATGTGGGAGGTTTGGGGAGGAGGGAAGGAAAAAATGAAACAAGATGGGATCAGGAGGGAGATGAACCATAAGAGACTCTTAATCTCACAAAACAAACTGAGGGTTGTCGGCGGGGTGGGGGGGGTGGTTGAGTTATGGACATTGGGGAGGGTATGTGCTATGGTGAGTGCCATGAAGTTTGTAAACTGGCGATTACAGACCTGTACCTCTGGGGCTAGTAATATATGTTAATAAAAAATAAAATTTTTTAAAAAAGAAAATGGGTCTTTTTAAAGATTTTTTTTACATAAGAAACATAGATATCTGCTGTTTCTTTTATTTTTTGAAAGTTCTTTTTTTTTAAATTTTTTTAAATTTTGGGGTTTTTTTTTAAGTTTTTATTTAAATTACAGTTAGTTAATATACAGTGTAATACTAGTTTCAGGTATACAGTGTAGCACTTTATACAGCATCCTGTGTACATCCAAGTGCACTGCTTAATCCCGAACACGTATTGAACCCATCTCTGCACCCCCATCCTCTCTGGTAACCATCAGTTTGTTCTCTATGATTGAGTCTGTTTCCTTGTTTGCCTCCCTTTTTTTCCTCTTTGTTTCATTTCTTAAATTCCACATATGAGTGAAATCATACAGTATTTGTCTTTCTCTGACTTATTTCACTTAGCATAATATTCTCTAGCTCCATCCATGTTATTGCAATGGCAAGATTTCATTCTTTTTTATTTGTTGTTTATTTATACACACGATCTGTAAGGGACTTACACCACGCATCAAGGACATACGATCCTGCTGCTAATTTTTTTTCTCCATGGAGAAGGAAACTCATGGTATGCTGAGAACTGTTTGGGGAACTCTTAAATTACTTTTCAAAGTAGGGAATTGCAAAGTTTTCAATGTTACCTTGATTCTTGGAGAAATATATATGGGAGCCTGCTGTAAGTACCACATGGTACCAAATAAGTGCACAGATAAGTCATAGAAAATTCATGATTTTTGTTACATTGCTGTTAGCAAATGGGTTAAGTGTCTCAAGAATTCACTTTTCCTCTTATTTGCCTAGGAGAAAGAAGATATAAAAATTTTAGATTCATTTTATTAATTCATTCTAATTTTTAATGGTCTTAAAACACTGAAGTAAATTCAGTCAACAAAAAATTGCCATTGCTTAACTATCTGTTGTCATATTTTATAAATAAGCGGGATCCCCCAGAAGAGGAAATACCATTTTGTACTCTAAAATCCTTTCCAGCTGCTATTGAACATACTATACAGTGGGCAAGAGATAAGGTAATTAAGATCTTTATTTTGTTTTTATTTGAAGTAGAAAAGAAGGTATTTCCGATTTTTAATCAGACTTCTATTTGTAACTTTTTTCTTTTTTTTTCCTTTATAGTTTGAAAGTTCCTTTTCCCACAAGCCTTCATTGTTTAACAAATTTTGGCAAACTTATCCATCTGCAGAAGAAGTCTTACAGGTAAAAATCAATACATTTTAATATAATCCAACACTGTGTCGGTGTAATCTTATTTGCAAATTGCCTGTAAAGAGTTTATTTTACCTCTTTAAAGAAAGTATAGCATCATTATTGTACATAGTAAGTCCATGAGGAATCAAATTAGCAAGTCAGAAATGATCCCCATTTTAGTTTGTATGAACTATGCAGAATTGCCAGTATTTGACCATGTTTGATCCACAGAAAAGAAATTCACATGATTCAACCTAAGAAAGATAACATAATAATAAAATAATAAGTAGCTTGTTAAACTCTTTTGGAAAAACACTGATGTGAGTTCCAGTGAAAATTTCATGAGTGGACAGGAATGTCTGAGACTTGAAGACAACTTTAAAGATGTTTTCTTACATTTATTCCTGTACTAAACAGGTCAACTGTTTAGTATAAAATGTTACTCATAAGCACTTCTTATATGAAGTACATCTCTAGTACTAACAACTTACAGCCAGCAAGACATGAGGCTAACTTGTCAGATAAGAAACTACCGTTGAAATTTCATGTGCTGTCTTTTCCCATTCTCCCTCCCCAAAAAAAGGAAAGAAAGAGGGAAAAGAAAAAGGCAGGGACAAGGAGCTCTTGGTGAAAAAATTAAAATCACAGGTCATACGAGCTGGCACTTCAAACTTTAGCTTATACTTCCTGGGAATGATGTGGGTGGTAGGTAGGTGTTCTTTGTTTAATTGGAAATGTATTTATTTGGGTTTCTTTTTTCTCACATTCTAGAAGTTACAAACTGGACACAGTTTAGAAGGCTGTTTCCAAGTTATTAAGTTACTTAGCAGAAGACCTAGAAATTGGTCCCAGTGTGTAGAATTAGCAAGATTAAAGTTTGAAAAATATTTTAACCATAAGGTAAGTATGCATTATAAAACATTAGGTGGCTCAGTAGGTTAATAAGCCTCTGCCTTCAGCTCAGGTCATGATCTCAGGGTCCTGGGATCAAGCCCCGCATCGGGCTCTCTGCTGAGCAGGGAGCCTGCTTCCTCCTCTCTCTCTGCCTGCCTCTCTGCCTACTTGTGATCTCTGTCAAATAAATAAAATCTTGCGGCGGGGGGGGAACCATTAGGTAAGAGATATGACCTTGGGGCATTTAATTGCTACCAAATTAATGTCATTGGACCAAACATCTGTTCTTTCCTTTGGGAATCTTAAGTGAAAACAAGTGCAGGGCACACAACTGATTTCTCTTTGCATGTTAAAAGAGTGCACTTAATAATCGCCACCGATTGGTATGTCAGTCGTACATTTACTTGATCCTTGTCCTTGTGCAAAAGTCGGTTTAAAATAGGGCTTCCCTCTGGAGAATAAGGAATACATTTCATCAGTAGTCTGAAAGAAGTTTGTTGTTCAGAATAAAGCAAGAAACTGAGAAAGTAGAGATTTTGAATAAGAAATTTTGTTGGATTTTGCCTTGCCCACCGATACCCAAAATCACATTTTATATCTGTTTTGTGTCTGTTTCCTAATTTGTAAAATGGGGATAATAAATTGGTACGTAGTACATAAGGTAGTGTAAGGATCAAATAAGTGAATGATACATGCACAGCATTTTGAGCAGAACCCAGCCCATAAGTGCTCGCTAAATATTAGCTGTTACTCTTATCTCCCATTACTGACAGTTGCTAGAATGTGTTCTCCACTCTCTCTTGAGTCTCTCCCTCTCTTTAGGCTCTTATCTATTGGAATATAAAGTAAGTTCATCTTTTCTAAAAAGTCTTTTGATTACACTTATCCTTGCTTTTCACTTCCTTCTTGTCTCTGCTGCTTAGAAAAGTGGTCTTATACTTACTGTTGCTACTTCCTCACCCAGTAAATGCGTCTTCTTTCCTTACTCCTATTCAAATTATTTTTACTGTAATTACTAATGACCCCTTGTTTCAAAATCTAAAGGACTCTTTTTAAGTCCTTACCTTTTGTACTTTTTTTTTAGCTTTTGATTATGGAAAAATTCAACCATAGGAAGTGGAAAAAATAGTATAATGAACCCCAACATAATTTTCACAAATCCGTCACCCAGGTTTAACATTTATCGTCTTGTTGATAATCTTGTTTCATCTATATATCCTCCCCAGATGGTTTTGAACCAAATCTCAAATATCATTTATCATTTCAAAATACAGAGTATGGTATATTTTTACTGGTTCATGTTTATTTTAAATTAACTCTTTGAAAGGAGCAGAATGGTATGTAAGATACGCCACTGTCTGTGTAAAAATTGATAAAATAATGTATCTTCATTTTGCTGTAGATATAAAGAAAAGAAACAGCTGTAAGTGTTGATTAAAAAATAATAGTAGAGGTTATTCCACATGTGGAGGGGTGGCGATAAGAGAAACATAGATAGAGTACAAAGGTAGCTAGAGGCTTCACTGTGTATCTTTTTATGCATTTTGATTTTTTTTTTACCTCAGATAATACTAAGTAGCGATTTTTATAATTGATTGTTTTTTCTTTAGGCTCTTCAGCTTCTTCACTGTTTTCCTCTAGACACACGATTAAAAGATGGCAGTAAGTATGACCAAGTGTTGAGAGGAATGTTTTATATAATTTATTAGTAGGTCCCTATAATGAAAATAATATTTGTATCTTTTGTTAGGTTTGTTTTGGCAATCACCAAAGAGGCCCCCTTCTCCAATAAAATTTGATTTAAATGAGCCTTTGTAAGTATTTGTATCTAGTCTTATATGCCTCCTTTATTGTAAATTTCTTAACTGTCTTACCAGTTGACATTGCAGGGTGAAAACCTCAGGCTCTGGCAATGTTAAATTATTGCATCCCTGTTACTCTTAAGAATTAGTGTATTAGTCTGGCCAACAAAGCCAGCCACAGTCCTCTTCCCCACACATACATGAATCTGTTTGTTTAAATTGTAAAATAATTCCATTATTTTTATCTTAAATGAAACCAAAGTATTACCTCTCTGGCTTTATCCATAAGCAAAAACCATAAAATGACAACAAATGTTTTCCTATTAAATGAAGCCACTATTTAAGAAATTTTTGTTAAATGGGGGGAAAGATTGTCACTACTAAATGCCTCCCTAAATTATCTCAAATTAATTTTCAAAGTAGTTAATGTTTAGATGGACATTTTTGTACATTCACACACACACACACCCATACTTCTATGTTTGTTTTCCAATTAAACACTCTCCTTCCTATCAACAAATAACTCCCATTTAGTTTTCTTATGTGATATTTATGTTAGGCTTCCAGTCACCTTATCCTGACTGCTTCTCCTGTAAAGCTTACCTTACTTGTGTTTTTAAACAAACTTCATTTGCTTAATTTGAACCTAATGTATGCTTTTTAAAACCAAATTTCTAATTTTTTATGAATTAAAATGAATTTTCTTTCGCTAGTCTAATTTTTCTCCTTTTTGCCACTCCTCTCCCCAGGCAGTCACAATCATTTCCTAAATATCTGTGCTTAGAAGGATAAATACCTAATGTTTCTTATAGGTTCTGTAATTTCTTTGTCTAAGCCAGAAGTTCATTGCCTAACTTTTAAATATTCCTGTATCAAAAGTTCTGTGATTACTTTTTTAAACATTTCAAAGGCTGTAGTTTTTGGTGAATTAAACATCTTTGAAACTGTACATTCACACTTTGCCTTACTTTTTAATTTCAAAAGGCACTTCAGTTTTCTTCTGAATGCTGCAAAACTATATGCTGCAGTCTATTGCATTCCACTTACAGAAGAGGTAAGATAACCTTAAAGCTCTAGAAAGTGATACAAAACCAGATAAAAATTCAGTGACCTACCAGCTAATTACATCATCAAAATATGTTTTTATGTTACAAGAATCAGAATTCCGAAAACAGAATGTGAAGGATTTCATAATAATTTTTAAATATTCCTTAGAGATTCTCTTTGTTAACATTTCTTTGATTTATTTAGTGATAATAACTTACATCTTCAGATTTCAAGAAATTTAAAGTGCTATCCCATATCGACATTTCTTAACCCTTATCTTACCTATTTCCTTAGACATCATCTTTATTGACTAACATCTAAATGGTCTAATACAGTTTTAATTGAGAGGCAGACGTGCATTCGTGGTTTTTTTCTTACAAATACAAAATAGAGCCAAATTAATTGCTATCCTTTTAGATAGGCTGAATGGGGAAGTAAGAACCAGAGCCGTAATTAACACTGGCAGTTTTGGACCCAGATAAAAATGCCTACTGTAAATTAATCCTTTTTGGAGTATAATGATAAAATATACTATAAATGTCTGGTAAAATAGTGCCATTCAGTCTGGTATTCTTTTTGTAAAAAGAATAAAAATATTTGTGGCAGTTTTGTGATGAGTGTAGGTGACTTCAAAAGCAGTATGTCTCAGTTTTTCCTAAGCAGCTTAATAATGAATATAGATCTGATAGTCTTGAATTCATCTAGGTTCATCTTGAACCATTTAAATATTTTTCTGCTTCCAAAGGTATGAATTCCATTTACGTACATATTTTATTTATTCAGTATAACTTTGTTCAGGAAACTTTGTAAAACAGTGACAAAATAGTCCCTGATCACAGAGCACTCAGTCTGATACAACCAGCCCTTAAACCACTTTTTAAAAAATCTATGGGAAAAACTAAGATTTCAGGTTTGTTGACTAGTAAGTAATTTTTCATATACATCACCCTGCCTCCCACCCTTTATGAATGGTATTTTGTAGAATAAGGGCTAACGTCACAAGTGGATGTGGTCTAAATAGTCTGATGATAAATCATCCAAATAGTTTAGTATGCTAAATGACCTTTTTAGCATTTAGCTTTAGAATTCAGAATTTTTAAAAGTGTTTGTTCATAAAATTACTCTTTAAAAAAAACAGGACTTATCAGCAGATGCCCTCTTGAATATTCTTTCTGAAGTAAAGATTCAAGAATTCAGACCTTCTAACAAGGTATGTTTAGAAATTTATTCACTCAGCAAATAGTTACTGAACTTTTAATTGTATCAGGTCCCATTCTAAACCTGCAGAATCCCACATCGAACACAACAAAAGTCTTGTTCTAATGGAAGTTATAGTCTACTGGGCCAGAGATGGACTGTTGAAAAGCAATGCTATTATATAATATTACACTATGGGCATAGTGCTAAGGACTAAAAATAAAACAAGGAAAAGAAATAAAGAGTTTTGCAGCTGGTGTCATTTTATGTTGGGCTAAAGAGGAAAGCCTCTCTGATATAATACCATTTGGGCAGAAGTCTGAAGGAAGTGATGGAGTGAGCCATGCTATTATGTGGTGAAATAAAAGCAGGAACAAGTTCAGAGAAAGGCCTTGGAAGACTTAGAAGGCCAGAATTTTTCTGAGGGAGAATATGCAAGAAGAATGGTAGATAGTGAGATAAGTGAGATACTTGGGGTTATGATAAGTACTTAATGTTTTATTGTGAGATAAACCAGTATGATTTTAAGCAGAGTACGCAGTCTGGCTTATATTTAGAAGGATGACTGGGGGGGCACCTGGGTGGCTCAGTGGGTTAAGCCACTACCTTCGGCTCAGGTAATGATCTCAGGGTCCTGGGATCGAGTCCCGCATCGGGCTCTCTGCTCAGCGGGGAGCCTGCTTCCCCTTCTCTCTCTGCCTGCCTCTCTGCCTACTTGTGATCTCTCTCTCTGTCTCTATCAAATAAATAAATAAATAAATGAGCCTGCTTCCCCTTCTCTCTCTGCCTGCCTCTCTGCCTACTTGTGATCTCTCTCTATCAAATAAATAAATGAAAGAAAGAAAGAAAGATGACTGGGGGCACCTGGGTGGCTCAGTCATTAAGCGTCTGCCTTCAGTTCAGGTCATGATCCCCAGGGTACTGGGAACAAGCCCCACATCAGGCTCCCTGCTCTGTGGGAAGCCTGCTTCTGACTTTCTCACTCCCCCTTCCTGTGTTCCCGCTCTCACTGTGTCTCTCCCATCAAATAAAATCCTTTTTAAAAGATTTAAAAATAAAATAACAATAAAAGGATGACTCGTTGTTGCGTTAAGAATGACCATATAGGACACAAGAGGGGAAACTTGGAAAGCTCAGTTATGGGCAAAAGATGGTGGTGTTTTGAATGAAGTAGTAGGTAACAGGTAATTTGTGATAAGGGATTGGATTCTGGTATATGTTGTAATAGTCCTGACAGGATTTGAAAGGGATTAGAGTTGGATTGTAAAAGAAAAAAGATTATTTGCTTAGTTGAAGTAAGAAGCATGCTTAAATACTCCACATGATGAAGACGTGAAGTTAAAGGAAGGAATTTGAACAGAGGGAAAAAAATGTGTGAAATAATTGCTCCAGGGGGTGGGAAAGTTACTTGCTAGAAGATAGAGTACAATTTTGAGACAGCAGTGAGAATCCACTTAATATTAATCCACTTAATGTATTACGCTAAATGTGGCTGGGAAAAAAAGAAATTTAAATGTCTGGGTGCTGCTTTAGAATAGCTGGAAAATTGGATAGAATGAAGGTTGGGGTTTTGCTGGGCAAGTATATTGGAAGGAAAAAGAGGTAAGGAGTATTAATAAAGATAGAACATGAAATTTAGGCAGGATAAATAGGAAAGTTTTAAAATATTAAGTATTTTTCTTGTTCACATGCTTATTATATGCCTTTTTCATACACTTTAAAAATCATGTACAAAACAATCTTTTGTTCCCCTTACCCTCTAGCTGTATTGAGAAATATGGAATAATGATTGCTTCCCTATAAAATTCAAGCAGAAGCTGGTGTGTGCAGTCTTCCACTTGCACTGTTATTTTAGGGAAAAGGAAAATTTGTAGCTGTTTGATATTGTACAAGTAAATGGGTGTGCTGAATGAAATGTTCATGACTTGTAGCTTATCAAGAATTAAACAGAAAAGTAAACAGAGTTCTTATATTAAGGAGTTTCCAATTATGGAATGAATAAAGCAAGGGAATAGAAGATAGCATAGGGAATACAGTCAGTGATTCTGTACTAGCATTGTATCGTGACAGATGGTAGCTGTACTTGTGAGCATAACATAATTTATGGAGAAATTTAATCACTATGTTGTACACCTGAAAGTAATGTAACATTGTGTATCAACTATATTCAAATATTTTTTTTAAAAGTTTCCTACCACATGTTCCTAATAGACAGAACTGCTAGACAGAAGCCAAAGAAATATGTATGAATAACTTTACTAATTTTTATTGCTCTTCAGTGTTTTGTGGCCTGAATTGCTTCTTTCTCTATCAGAGTTTTGGGGTAATAAATTAGCCTGAGCAATTTAGCTATGGTTTTAGTTTTAAAATGAATTATGAGTTTTTCACAACTCCCTGAAGCAACTCATACTGAAACTTCAGAGTCTAGCACTGTTAACAGATGCCAAAAATGTCAACTAGACATTCTGGCAGATAAAAGTTTCTGCTTCCTTGACTCTTTACTATTTCTTAAATACTCATAAGAATACTTAATCTGTAAAAACACAAGTTGAATGTGTACTATACAAAGAAGTAGTATTTTTAATTAGTACCCTTGTAGAATGTCAAATAAGTAATTTCTTAAAGATAGGTTACTTAGGGGCACCTGGGTGGCTTACTAGGTTAAACCCTCAGCCTTCGTCCTGGGTAATGAATGATCCCAGAGTCCTAGAATCCAGCCCCGCATCGGGCTCTCTGCTCAGTGAGGCGCCTGCTTCCCCCTCTCTCTGCCTGCCTCTCTACCTACTTATGATCTCTGTCTGTCAAATAAATAATCTTTAAAAAGATAGGTTACTTAGATGTGCTGCTCTGAGTATGCATCTATGTGAAGGAAGACATATTCTCTAGGAAACAGCTTCTTGTAAGCAATCAATAAATATTTAAAGGATGCCTATCATATATATTTTATGGATTTCTTTGGAGATAGAAAACAGCTCTGTACTAGTTAGAGCTATGCAGTTTGGTTTGAGGTACATTTGTCAGAATTAAAGACTGCTCATTAATATTAACTGTATTCTACTGTGGAATTTTAAAAGAGATCTGTATGAATGCAGATCTTACAAGCTATTCAGTGAATATTTTATTTTACTTTATTTTATTTTTAAAGATTTTATTTATTTATTAATTTGACAGAGACACAGCGAGAGAAGGAACACAAGCAGGGGGAGTGGGAGAGGGGGAAGCAGGCTTCCCGCAGAGCAAGGAGCCCGATGCGGGACTCGATCCCAGGACTCTGGGATCATGACCTGAGCCAGAGGCAGACGCTTAATGATTGAGCCACCCCAGGCGCCCCTCAGTGAATATTTTAACACAAGCAAGTTTGTTTTAAATACATTGAAGTCCTCTCAGTGAACAAGGTAATGATCCCTCTTCTAATTTACATGTCAGTGTGAGGAGATAGATAATAAAACAAATATTTAAATAACAATATTATTTAACAATGGAAGGTGTAAAATAAATTGGACCGTAATGATTAATAATGTGTTTAAATTATGGACACCTGGTTGACTCAGTCATTAAGTGTCTGACTCTTAGTCTAGTCTCAGGTCTTGATCTCACCATTGTAAGTTGGAGCCCTGTGTTAGGCTCCACACCCTGATTTAGTGATCTTAAAGCCATTGTTTTCATATCTTTCAATAACTTCATTTTCCTGAATTTTTCTCATATATTTCAGTGATTTAAAAACATATGTAAAAAAATAATGATGTGGTTAAACTGGATAAAAGGAATATCTTCTCTGTATGACTGATTTGATAAAACAGGCTAATCAAACTTAGGTACAGGATATGATAACATTAATGAATATATGTCCATGTATTTAAAGGTTGTTCAGACAGATGAAACTGCAAGGAAACCAGAGCATGTTCCTATTAGCAGTGAAGATGAGAGGAATGCTGTTTTCCAACTAGAAAAGGCTATTTCATCTAATAAAGCTACCTCAAGTAAGGGGAAATCTTTATAAAAATGCTTTGACCTGGAGGGAGTTTTTATTTTCAATAAACTCTATACCCAAAAGCTTTGGGGACTAAATAATAACTATTATAATAATAATGATGTTAGTTGATTTCATGATCATATGAAAGTCACTGTTCATCTTTAACTGTGACTAAATTCATTATTTTTTTCACCTTTGCCCTACCCTCAATTGCTGAAATGTAGTCTGCTTTATTGTCATTGTTCTGATCGGTTTAGTCCTTAAGAATCTACTGTGTGATTCCTTTTTAACTCATGGCCAGCATAATGAGCAAAAAAATGGAGTTCCTATATAGACTAACACTTAGACCCAGTGAAATCACTTTAGAATAAAAAACCATAGACAGAGTTCTTTTGGCTTATTAGTCTCCATAGTTACATACAGGGAATACAACGTGACCTGTATACATCCTTGTTAAATGGTTTTAAACTGAAGGAAACCAAACTTGGATTCCTTAAAAACAGCACCATTTGATCATTTTTAGACCTGCTTACCATCTTTTATTACATAAATCAGTAGTTTCCAGACTTTCGGGATATTTATGCACAAACCAGTAAAATTCAGGAAAAAAGAACCTAGGTTAACCAACTATTTATTTTGTAAATAAAATATATGTTAATTTAAGCATTACAATTCTTTAAAAATTTCCATTTCTGACTTTCTCATTTCATAACATATGAAACTACACCTATCTACAGAATGATTTTTGAGAACCACTAATCTAGAAATATTTCAAATAGATACATACTTTTATTAGACTAACTGAGCCTGTACTTAGTTATCAGAGGCAAAATGTTTCAGACTATTTATGGAATCAACTTTAGAACACTACCCAACATTAACATTTTTTATTCATAAAGAGTTTAATAGCAGAGGTGGTACATAGCTTTCTTGCTTTCCGTGTTTTAGAAAGAATTTTTTAATATAGAAACTTCTCTGATTTAGTGATATCAGAACCATCATTTTCATATCCTTCAATAACTTCATTTTCCTGGATTTTTCTAATATATTTCAGTCATTTAAAAACATAAAGGAATATTTAAGAGTAATGAATCCACATTGCTTTTTACCTAATAAAATCTTTACAAATTATTACAAAACTTTATTTTTCTGGTTGTTATGATCAGGTGATCTTCAGATGGCAGTGCTTTCATTTGAAAAAGATGATGATCATAATGGACACATAGATTTCATTACAGCTGCATCAAACCTTCGTGCCAAAATGTATAGCATTGAACCAGCTGACCGTTTCAAAACGAAACGCATAGCTGGTAAAATTATACCTGCTATTGCAACATCTACTGCTGCAGTTTCTGGCTTGGTGAGTTTATTTTTCTTTGAATGGAAATACTTCTTTTTCATTTATGTCTTACCTGTTTTCCCCATTGTACCAACCTAGCAAGTCCCGTAGAGGTCTTAGAGAAGGAGAGATCCATATTGATTTTAAATTTCAAGAAATTTCTGAAGATTCGGTAATTCACATATTGAATTTTTACAGCTATATAGATATTTTAACTTAAAAATTAACCTGTGTGAAGGCAGAGTACAATTTTTCAATCCTTTACAATTTTTACAATCCTTTTAGTCATTCTTGTATCCTCCATTGAAAGCAGATACTATATTTTTCTTGAATAAGATGAACTGCTCGAATGGTTGCTCTTTGATTGTATTAGATTTTAGTTCTTTGGCTTAAAAAATATAATTCCTGTTAGTGATTAATATTTCTTACAATTTAATATTTTCTTAATGATTCAAAACCTTTAGGCTGACTCTAGCTGTTTTGCTGTACTGTAGTGTTATAGTTGGAAGCTGTGTAATTATCTGCCCTTATATTAAGTGATTTTAGACTGTTGTATTTCTTGAATTCTGGTATCTTTCAAAACAGGAAGATTACATGATCAAAATAATTTTTTAAGTAACTTTGCTCACCCCATGTAGAACAGATGAAAAGTTTGAAAGTATAAGATATGCTAAAAGTGGACAGGTTTATACAAAATTCCTATTATATCAATCCATTAGCTGCTTTTATTCTTTATAAAGAAATGCTTGAGAATAATTTAGAAAAGTCATGAATAGGTTTAGGCTCCTTATATAATCAGATCACCTTCTTTTATCTAGGTTGCATTGGAGATGATCAAAGTAGCTGGTGACTATCCATTTGAAGCTTACAAAAATTGTTTCCTTAACTTAGCCATTCCAATTATAGTGTTTACAGAGACATCTGAAGTAAAAAGAACTGAAATCAGGTATGTGTGAAGTTCTTTTTCTCTTGCATAATGAAAATGAAATAAAATTTTTACCTTCTTAAAGGAAAAAATTGTAGTTTCACCTCTCCCTTTCATATATATATATATGAAGTGATCCTTGCCATCACTTCAAGACTATCACTTCAATCCCATCTTCACAAAGCATCTTTTTTTAATTAATTGACAAATTAAATTTAATTAATTAAAATAATTGATAGGCATTAGGTTAGTTTCAAGTGTGCAACACAATGATTAAGTACCTGTATGTACTACGAAATGATCACAACAGTAAAGCCAGTTAACATCATTACCATACATAGTTAGCTTCTTTTTTTCTTTATAATAAATTCTTTTAAGATCTGCTCTCTTAGCAACTTTTAACTGTGCAGTATAGTATTATGAACTGTAGTCACCATGCTGCATATTACATACTCATGATTAATTTTATAAACTGGAAGCTTGTACTATTTGACTCTTTTCACCCATTTTGCTTACTCCCCAGCCCCACTTCTGGCAGTTACCAATCTGTTGTCTGTATCTGTGAGCTCAGTTTCAGGGGTTTTTCTTTTTTTTAAGATTCCACATATACAAGTGAGATCATACAGTTATTTATCTTTTTCTTTTTGACTTATTTCACTTGGCATAATGCTAACATTGTTCCAAATAACAAGATTTCTTCTTTTGTGGCCGAATTGTGTGTGTGTGTGTGTGTGTGTGTGTGTGTGTGTGTGTGTATCACGTTTTCTTTATCCATTCACCCATTGATGGACACTTACTTACGTTTTTTCTGTATCAGTATCTTAGCTACTGTAAATAATGCTTCAGTGAACATGGGGGTACTGATATGTTTTGGAATTGTTTCTTTCATTTTCTTTGGATAAATACCCAGAAGTAGAATTGCTGGATTGTATGGTAATTCTGTTTTTAATATTTTAAGGAACCTCTGTACTATTGCAACACTTACTATTTCTTTACTACTAGCTGTACTAGCAAGTGTTAGGTGATACCTCATTATGGTTTTGATTTGCATTTCCCTGGTGTTTAGTGATGTTGAGCACCTTTTCATGTGCCTGTTGGCCATCTGTATATCTCCAAGTTCCTTATATATTTTGGATACTCACCCGTTATCAGATACATGATTTTCAAATATTTATTTCCATTCCATAGGTTGCCTTTTTTTATTTTAATTCAGACAGTTCATTACTTCTGGCATGGCAGGTAACATGTGCTTCATGTTTGCATCATTTTCTCTTGCTCTCTAAGTCCCCTGGGGATAATGCAGAGGAACCAGGTTGATAGTGCACATACAATAGATCTAACAGATCTGTGTCACAGCTAAGGAATACTGAGCTTAAGAACACACCAATTTTATACAAAGACTGCTGGCAAATCTGAGCAGTTGCTGTCCAGCAGACAGGTCTTATCTTTCATACGTTGCACAGGAATCAAAACTGGCTCCTGGCCTTTAGGGAGTTACTATTTCATCATTTAGGGCTGTTTATTCTGAAAACATCTTTGAAAAGGTATTTCTATTTTTAGTTTGGTTTTTTTTTGGTTTGTTTTTCTTTCTTCCTTCCTGTCTTTTTTAAGATTTTATTTCTTTGTAGGGCGCCTGGGTGGCTCAGTGGGTTAAGCCTCTGCCTTCGACTCAGGTCATGATCCCAGGGTCCTGAGATCGAGCCCTACATCAGGCTCTCTGTTCAGTGGGGAGCCTGCTTCCTCCTCTCTCTCTGCCTGCCTCTCTCCCTACTTGAGATCTCTCTCTCTATCAAATAAATAAACAAAATCTTTAATAAAAAAAAAAAAAAAGATCTTATTTCTTTGCAAGAGAGAGAGAGAGCATGAGCCAAGCACTTGGATGGCTCAATTGTTAAGTGTCTGCCTTGAGCACATGTCATGATCCCAGAGTCCTGGTATCAAGCTTCACATTGGGCTCCCTGCTGAGTGGGAAGTCTGCTTCTCTCTCTCCCATTCCCCCTGCTTGTGTTCCTGCTCTGGCTATCTCTCTCTCTCTGTGAAAGTAATAAATAAAATCTTTAAAAAGAGAGAGAGAGAGAGAGGGCGCCTGGGTGGCTCAGAGGGTTAAGCCTCTGCCTTTGGCTCAGGTCATGATATCAGGGCCCTGGGATCGAGTCCCACATCGGGCTCTCTGCTCAGCAGGGAGCCTGCTTCCTCCTCTCTCTCTCTCTGCCTGCCTCTCTACCTGCTTGTGATCTCTGTCTGTCAAATAAATAAATAAAATCTTTAAAAAAAAATAAAAAGTAAAAAATTTAAAAGAGAGAGCATGAGCCAGGGGATGGGGCAGAGAAGCAGACTCCACACTGGACAGGGAACCCTATATGGGACTCAATCCCAGGACCCTGGGATCATGACCTAAGCTAAAGGCAGCTGCTTAACCAATTGAGCCACCCAGGCACCCTGAAAAGATCTTTCTAGATAAAAGTTGTCATATGACATATAGAAATGTCATGAAAAATTACCTCCTAATAGTGAGTGCAAGAAGCCTGGATCACTAGGAACTTTATAAAACGAATGAAACACCCCTGCTTTGCCTAGTTCTAGATTTCTTCTATACAAGATTATTAGTTTGTACAGTTAACCACTGTTCATTTTTATCTGCCCTTTTTTTTTAAGATTTTATTTATTTATTTGACAGAGAGGGGGGCAATCTGGGGAAACGGGAGAGGGAGAAGTAAGATCCCTACTGAGCAGGGAGCTGGATGTGGGGCTCGATTCCAGGACCCTGGGACCATGACCTGACTCAAAGGCAGATGTCTAACTGACTGAGCCACCCAGACGCCCCTTGTCTGCTTTTCCATTTTGTTGATGGTTTCCTTTGCTATGCAGAAGCTCTTTAGTTTGATGTAGTCCCATTTGTCTACTTTTACTTTTGGTGCCAAATGTGAAAAAACTGTCACCAAGACTGACATCAAGAGGCTTATTACCACCTTTTGTTTTCTTCTAGGAGCTTTACAGTTTCAGGTCTTATATGCAGGTCTTTAATCTATTTTGAGTTAATTATTTTTTAAGATTTTATTTTTAAGTAATCTCTACACCCAGTGTAGGGCTCAAACTTAGAACCCCAAGATCAAGAGTCATTTGCTCTACCAACTAAGCTAGCCAGGAACCCCTTGAGTTAATTTTTGTATGGTGTAAGATAGTGATCCAATTCTATACTTTTGCTTTGTGATAGCATTTCTGACTAAACTAGCTATAGAACTCTCACAGCATTTAATCTGCCACATAATTTAGCATTGTACTTTCTTACGGTTTTATCTGTTATCCTAATTCAGTTGAGTTAGAAGGCATTATAACGTCTGACTAATGTTATGAGATTGAGAATCTGGTTCCAGAAATTATGTGACAGAGCAAAACAGTTCCCCTGGACCTCCATTTTTCACTTTTAAATTGACAACCACCAAAAATTTAAAAATACCTATCTTGGCAAGAGTGAAACAGCACTCTCCTCATACCTCAGTACTCATAGGAGTATAGAATAGTATAATCCATAACAGAAATATAGTGTAATATTTCAGATTTGCAGACACATTTGTACTCATCTCAAATGATATATTTATAAAGATATTCATTCTGGCATTGTTTATCATAGCCAAAGATTGGAACAACCCAGCTGTTCAGTAATAGAGAACTAGAACATCCGCACAGTGAAACCCATGTAGCTATTAGAGAACTCTTACTAAGACATGCTGGTTTATTGTGAGAGACTGGAAGGATCAATAAGGTGTACAGATAAAAGTGGTTACCTCATATAGTGTAATGGAGAAATAAGTTGTATTTTTCTTTTTCCCCTATGTTATTATGTAGCTAAATCACAAATAATGGACCTCTGGGGCTTTTTATTACTACTAAAGAGAAAAATACTAAAATGTTTTGTTTTGAATATTTTTCTACAACAGAAATGGAATATCATTTACAATTTGGGACAGATGGACTATACATGGTAAAGAAGACTTCACCCTCTTGGATTTCATTAATGCAGTCAAAGTGAGACATTTATTTACTTAGTTCATCAGTTGGAGGTTTTTATAAATCATATTTAGCAGAAATTTGTCTGCTGTGTTTTTACTGGTTGTAAAACATTGTCACCCAGCCTTTTATATCTGGACATAGCTTTGATTGTTTCTCTTTGGGCATTTACTTTTAGGAGAAGTATGGAATTGAACCAACGATGGTGGTACAGGGAGTCAAAATGCTCTATGTTCCCATAATGCCAGGTCATGCAAAAAGATTGAAGTTAACGTAAGTATTGAACTTTATATCAGAAGATTCACAAGGATTAAAACATAAGGTGGATGCACACTGGGAAATCAAATAGATTGACCTCTGCTAATTTAACCAGATTGTTAATAGCGCTGTCTCCTAAAAATCAGGATCTTTGTTGATAGCATCAGTGTTACAACCATGAGCAGTAAGTCAGATGATGCATGTTACCTTGTATTAAATAAATAAAAGCTAGGATAAAAATATTTGTCATATGAATCTCTGCATGATAGGTGCTTTAACATATGCACATTTTAACTATGATTATCAATGAGATTAATCCCTTTTAATTACTATAATCCAGGCTTAATGATCTATACTTTAAAAAAAACAAAATTGCTATTACATAAAATAAGGCACTAATTTATCTTATATTATTGTCATTAGGATCCCTGAGTATGTCTTGGATGCATAAATAATGGTATTTCCTATATAGTACATAGATGAGAGTGAAATGTGCAGTCCTGAAGCATACTGATTAGTGGAATTTAAAATTTGTTGCGAGTAATTCACAATAGTGCTTTATAACTTGGCCAGTATTTGGAATCTCCAGCATGATATACTTTTTGAATGGTATTTTTCATTTACCAGATATTTACTAAGTACCCACTAAGTGGCTGGATGAGCTTGGCTTCAGAAAGATCTGGATTCACATGTCCAGCTACTTCTTTTGTCACATTGAGTAGCTTATTGAACTTTTTTGAAACTCAGTTTTCTGTCCACAAATAGGAATGATTGTGCCCATAACTATTGAGCATTAAAATAATAGTAAAGATTAGTAGTATAATTGCAACTGAGAGGTAGCCCATAAATATTAATCCTATTGATATTTTTCATGATACATCTTTATCAAGTAACCTGTACCCTCAA
This sequence comes from Mustela lutreola, assembly GCF_030435805.1. NCBI lineage: Eukaryota > Metazoa > Chordata > Mammalia > Carnivora > Mustelidae > Mustela > Mustela lutreola. Next base: position 13,047,811 of record NC_081290.1, read on the forward strand.
GGAATTCACAGTCTCTTGTGACAAAGGGACATGTTAATCATTAAAATGTAATTGAATAATTAATATAATAAAGGTTTTTACAGACTACCTTAGGCACTATTAACTCAGACCTTCCCTGTAGGTAGATTTCATTTGAGCTGCCTTTGAAAAAGGGTATCAGGCAAAACCAACAGTTTATGCAAAAGCATACAGCTAACAATGAGCACACATGATCTGTTTGGGAAATCAGTATTTTGGAAGAACTTAAGAATGAGGTGATAAGAATAAATGGTAGAAAGAATAACAAGTTATAAATGGGACGAATTTCTTTGTAAAATGGGAAGAGCTATTATTGAGGTTTAAATAAATCACATAGTTCAGAGCCTTCCATGAGATAGGTACATGGCATATGATATATAACATTATTAGGCAAGAAAGTAAAATCACATTTACATTTTAGAAGGATCTTGGCAGCAGAGTAGATTGGAGGTAGGAGGCAGTGGGCTCAAGGCTAATCTACTAATCTAAGGATATACAGATAATAACTTGATTTAAGGCAGTTTCAATGACAGGGATGCCTGGGTGGCTCAGTCTGTTAAGTATCTGCCTTCAGCTCAGGTCATGATCCCAGGGTTTTGGGATCAAGTCCCACATCAGGCTCCCTGCATAGCAGAGTCTACTTCTCCCTCCTGCCTACCACTCCCCCTGCTTGTGCCCTCTCTTGCTTGCTCTCTGTCTCTCTCTCTGGCAAATAAAATAAAATCTTTAAAAAAAAAAAAAAAAAAAAAAGACCGTATCAGTGACAATAGCAACAGCAAAGTGGTTTTTTAGTGAATGGGATATAAGAGAAAAGTAAAACTTAATGTCTTTCACTGTGATTAGCTTGTATTTGAAGATTTCAATCTAGTTTGCTTTTTACTCTTTACATAGAAATGCTTGAGAAGAATTTATGATGCCTCCACACTTTAGGGAATATGAGGAGTATCTGTTTTTAAAAAACATTGCTTACATTTTGGATTTGTGGGTGGGGATTGTCTTTTAACAAATGGTCTGTATCCTTTACCAATACTATTAGTAGTCCAGACTGATTCACTGTTAGATAAATGAATGTCTTGAGTTTAGAGATTTTAGTAAAGAAAAATTATAATATATGAAAGCAGGTGGATTATTAGATTTAAAAATAAATATAAAGTCTAGGCACACAGGTCTGGAATCTCTGGGCAACATTAAACAGCAAATCTCTCATTTTATAGAATTTACCAAATTATTTGTCGTTGATTATCTTTCTTAGAATGCATAAACTTGTGAAACCTTCTACTGAAAAGAAATATGTGGATCTTACTGTATCATTTGCTCCAGACACTGATGGAGATGAAGATTTGCCTGGACCTCCAGTAAGATACTATTTTAGTCATGACACTGATTAACAGAAGTTGTCGTAAATTTACTCCGGAACTACTTGATTTTGGAAAGATTGCATTTAATTCAGGAATCAATTCATAATACTATGGATTTCTCTCTGATGAAGCTTTAATTTAAGGGAAACATCAGTAGAAAACTACAGTGAAGAATTTTAAAGCATTTTGGAATATAATCTGTACTTGTCTAGTGCTTCATATGTAGATATGATCACAAGCAATTTTGAACTGGACTGACGTTTTATAATGCTTAGAAAAAATGTGTGTATTAACATCTCTGGATAAGAAAAAGGAAAAAAGTATGTATCCATCACCAGAAGAGATAAAAGATCAAGAAATTGAAAGTAACAAATACAACTATCCAAAAAGTTTAATCTTTTGTGAATTTTGTTGTTCACTATTTGAGACCCAATTTTTCTACACAAGTAGTGTTTGGCACCCCGCACCTCTTAAAATTAGGCTTTTGAGTTTAACACCATTGAGAAGAGGAGAGATGGTAGCAGTAAATGAAGAGCAGCCATTTTAAATTGTACATACAGTTACAGTTTACTGTCCTGCTAATTTAACTGGCGTTTGTTAATATCACTATCTCCCAAAAATCAGGATCTCTGTTGATAGCATCAGTGTTGTAACCCATGAGCAGTAGGTCAGATGACACATGTTAACTTGTATTAAATGTTAACAGTATTATATGAACTCTGACAGCCTTCTTAGAGGATCCATGAATGTGAACAGCTAAATGTGGCTAATCATTTGATTCTTCAATATGCCTTCTAATGTAGCTGTTTTATTTATTCGGAACTCTAAACCTGATTGTCATAGTATATAAGACTAAAAGGTTTTGTAAAGGGAGTGTCCTTAGAAGTAGATGAGAACTAGAAATTAAAAGAAATCATTACTAGTTGAGTCTTGATTTTTTTTCTTCCAGCAACCTAATGGATAGAAAAATAAAATTATTTTAAAGGGAAACATTTATTTTATTCTGCATTCCCAGAAAGGGAGTTGACAAAGATAAAAATTTATTTTTTTAGGTCTTTATTGATAGAAACTGTTTTTTGGTAGGAAATATTACAGAAAATTCATACAAATGCTTTCATTAAAATGATGTAAAATGTACTCAACACTGTAAATTTGGAAAAAACAGCAAGTATTTTATTTCTAAGGCTGTCATGCATTCTAAAGCTACTGGCATTTTGTAACCACAGGAAGTCACTTCCTTCTAGCTGCTTTTAGTCTGATCTGTTGAGGCCATTAGTAGGTACTTTGATAAACTCAAGACTAGATTTACATCAGTATTACTCCTGTTTTGGTATCTTTTTATACTCCCTACTTAACTTCCCTTTTATTTCATTTATAAATAGTTGAAATTACTTTGTCAACCAACTGTATTGTTTCATTCTTTTGTAAAAGTATTATCCAATTGGGAAAATTCTATTTGGGATTGGAAGGTGAATTTGTATGAATAAAAAAAAAAAAGATACTCTGCATTGGAGGCAAGGATAGATGGACGGGATGAACTTAAAGGAAATGGATACTCTTGAAATAAGTAATGTTTATTCAGGTATAATGTTTAAAATTACTTAAAATTGAATTCAGGAACATCAGGGTTCTCTGTCTTGGAACTCTTGATGCTAGCAATAATAAAAGGACTTTTCTGTAAGAAGCCTTTTCCCCATTTTCACTTTGCTTTGTACAATAGTAACTGATGTTTTCCAGGTACCCATTCAGTAACCCTCAACTATGATCTAATAGCTTGCTTATATTTTATCTAAGTCTCCATACCTTTTCAGAAGTAAATTTGGAACCATGCTATCAGTTCTTATTTATAGTGATCTGTGCTTTAATAGACAAAACCAACAAGGATTAACTTTATTTTGTTATTACACCTGAAACCATTTTATCATTGCCTTTTTTTCCCCCAGTAGGTAATGGTAATTGCCATTAATAATCTCTGTTCAGTTCTACTAAGCTTGAAAGCCAGGTGTGAAGTTAATGACGGTTTTTTTTTTCATTATGTTTTATTTCTGTACCATGAGATCACTTTTGGTGAAAATACTAGGTGCAAAAATTATTTGATTTTGTATGGTACCACTGAGTGATTTTTTACTTATTAAAAATAAATTAAGAAATTTGACAGTATCTTTGTAAATCCTATTCCATGGTTGACTCCAGAGATTCCAACTTTGCTGTTCATTTTGTGGGTAATGTAATTCTTTGGTGTTTTCTGATTTTCAAGTTTTGCAATCATGCAGATGTAATAGTCACTGAGGATAGAGGAACATTACTTAAAAGTGCTTCTGGAAATTCTGTTAAAACAATTGAAAAATGGTGACTGTGTAAAACCATATATATTTGGGGGAGGGTATTTTTTTTAATTTTATTTTCAGGCTTCACATCCAGTGTGGGGCTTGAACTCAAAACTCTGAGACCAAGAGTCACATGCTATACCGACTGAGCCAACCAGGCACCCTTAAAGTATAATCCTTTTTAGAGTCAAAACTTTGTTGACATTTGTCAGTAATTTCCTCTAAATTGTCCCAAAGCTAGAACTTAGAAATAGATATATGTCTTCATTTTTATTTTTTGTCTATTATAACACTACCTGGTGCTGCCAGTGACAAGGCATAAAAGTCAGCAATGTTTAGAGTCCACTTTTTTAATAATTTACAATTAGTAAAATGAAGACAGAAAATGATTCTTCTGAGATCTTAAGGAGAAATCTTTTTTTTTTTTTTTTTAAGATTTTATTTATTTATTTGACAGACAGAGATCACAAGTAGGCAGAGAGAGAGGAAGAAGCAGGCTCTCCACGGCGCATTCAGCCCAATGCGGGGCTCGATCCCAGGACCCTGGGATCATGACCTGAGCTAAAGGCAAAGGCTTTAACCCACTGAGCCACCCAGGCGCCCCAAGGAGAAATCTCTTGACCTAATAGTTCAATTTTAATGAACAAAAATTAAAATGACAAAAATTCATTGTGATTGTAAGTAAATAATCATTTTATATACAGTCAGTAGGTATGGGTTTAACTATTTTATTTTCAACAAATCCAAACCGAAGTGAGGAAGTTGAAATAATGGGGATTAGAGTATTTAATAGGTAATTTTTAGTGTTCTTTTTTATCTTGCCATCTCTTAACTTTGTTTTTTTAACTTGAGAAATATATATATATACAAAAGAGTATATAGAATATAAATACACAGTTTAAGAATTAATTTTAAAGTAAGGGTTGTATAACCACCTGTCAAATTAATAGAACATTGGCAGCAGCCCAGAAATGTACCTTGTAGTCCCTTCTCAGTCGCCACCAGCTTCCCTACACATATTCTCTAACTTTTGTGATAATTCTTTGTTTTTATTTATAATGTTAACCACCTGTCATGTACTTTACTAATATAGTTTACTTTTTGTTGGTTTCTGAACTTGATGTAAATGGAATCAGACTGTATTTTTGTGTGTGTGTGTGCCTGCTGCTTTCTTCAACATGAGAATCATCTGTATTGCTCATAGTCACACTTTATCCATCATTAGTTTACTTTTACATTAATATACCACAACTTATTTATTCATTGTATTGACTATGGGATGTTTTTATTTTGGGGCAATCACAGTTCTTCATTGAACATATTGTATGTATTTCCTAATGCAACTGAGGTAATATACCTAGGAATGGAATTACTTGGTCGTAGGTATTCACATCTTTAATTTTACTGGACAATAACAGAGAACTGCCTTAGCAGTAGAGATAGCCTGTATGTCCACACCTTGCTTGACACTGGTTTTAACAGATTTTTTTTTTTTAATTCTGTGAATCTGGTGCACATGCAGTTGTATGTCATTGAAGTTTTACTCTGTATTTCCCTAACTGCAAGATACTGAGTGAAATTGAGCACCTTTTTCTAAGTTTTTTGGCCACTTATACTTTATTTTTTTTGCAAAGTGTCTTCTCAGTTGTTTTTCCCCTTTTTCTATTGTGTTAGTCTTTAGTCTTTTTCCTCGTTGCTTTATAAATCCTGTTTTTAGTTAGCTATACATTTCCAAATACCTTCTCCCGTTCTGACTTCCCCTTTCCCCTCTTTATGATGTTCTTTGCTAAAAAGAGTTTCTCAATAGTTAGGTGCTAAAAGAGGTATCACTCTTGTTTTAAGGTTAGTGTATTTTGTGAGTTGCCTAAAATATTGTACTCTATCCAAGGTCATGAATGTACTTACCTATATATTGTCTTCTAAAGGCGTTAGCTTTGCCTTTCACATTTTCAGTTTTCAGTTCATGAGGAATTAATTTTGTGTATGCTTGGAAGTGCCTCACCACTATTTATTAAATTATGAAATATGTCCTTTTACTGAAGTATGTTCTTTTTTGCATTGCCACTCTTCTACATTACCGCCAAAGTCATATATCTATTTATGTTTTTATCTCTGAATTTTTGTTTCTTTTTCCTATCCCTGTACTAGTCTGGTATTTTCATCACTGTAACTGATGTATTGTTTTTATATTGGGCAGAACAAGTCCTCCCAACTTACTGTTCTATAAGAGTATCTTGGTTATTCTTAGCCCATTGTGTTTTCAGTTCTCCAGTTTCTAATTAAAAATATGCAAATTTTGTCACTCTTGCAGTTTCCAGTTATCTTGCTAAAATTTTTAATCTTTTATTTACCTGGACATAAAAAGCATTATTTTATTATGTGTGTTTAATCCCAAATCTGGAACTGTCCTGTGGGCCTCTTTTTATTTTTCTTTTGTTTGGGCTAATCATTATCTTACATTATTTCTAAACATAGAGTTTAGATTTTAGGTGTTCTTTTTAACCCAGTCTGATGATCTCTACCTTTTAACTGAAACACCTAGGCCATGTACATTTAATGTAATTGCTGATGTATTTAGGTTTAGTTCTGACATTTTATTTTATGGGATTTGGTTTGATTTTCTTGGTTTTCTTTTGTTTTTTGTTTTGTTTGTGTTTGTTTTTGTTTAGCCAGTTCTATGATTCTTTGTCTCTATTTTCTGGCCTTTTAAAAAATTTTTTTATAGTTTTTTTTTTGTTCCATATGCACCGATTACTAATATTACATCTTAACTCTAGATACCCTTTCATATTCTGGAACTTTGCAAACTGCATTTCTGTTTTGCCATTTGGCTTCCTTTATGTTCCATAAATAGATGGCACTAAGAGGAGGACTGGGAAGCTGGCACAAGGGAAAAGAGATTTTTACCCTTGCCATTTGCTTCCTGACATTGTCAGCATCACCTCAATAGAGGCTTTTTCTCTATAGAGGTTCTTTTTCTCAATAGAGGTTCTTGGGCTCTAGCTTTTCTCTGGCACTCAGCCAGGGTATCTCTTCTAGGTTTCCAGGTTCTGATAAGGTCACCCTCTTCCCTTTAATAGCTGTGTCCCTTGCTGCTATTTTCCCAAACCTGTTTAACCAATTCTTTATGTTAAACTCTTTCTTAATATACATGATATGGTTTCTCTTTTCCTAAGCTGTACACATTTTTTTTCTCTTTTCTAGTTCAGTGCCTTTTGTCTTTTGACGATTACCCTGTATTACAGTTTGCACATTCGGGTTAAACCAGATGAAATTTTAATTATTATCTTTACTTTGGTGATGACAGTTTTCAAAAGTGGCCACAACAATATTTCCAGTCTCACATGCTCTTCTAGAATCTTGCAACCTCCTCAAACCTTCATAAGAGACAGTCGTCTATTTTCACTCTCCTTTGAACCTGAACAAGAATTTATGATTGCCCTAACTAATAAAACCAAATGCCTCATACGTAACTACAATTTTTCAGGTTAGGTCACAGAAGGCTATATGGCTTCTGCTTTGCGCTCTCCCTCATGGAAAGCTCACCCTTGGATTCTAGACCTCATGTCACAAGGAAGCCTAAAGTAACCCACATGAAGAAACTGAGGTCCCCAACCTGCAGCCAACATCAGGTGTCTAACATGATTAAGCACGTTCAGCTGATTCCAACTCCCAAGCTTAATGGAGCATAGACAAACCATCCTTTCTGTCCTGCCAAATTCTTGACCCACAGAATCCATGAGCATGCATGGTTTATGTTAGTAAATTTGGGGGATTATTTGTTACACAGTTGTTGTTATAATAACTACTCTAATTCCTAGTTTGGCTAGGAATGATCATGTATTTTATTTCTGTTACTACTTTAATTTTGTTTTCATTTACATAAATGTCTTTTAATTGTGTTATTTTGTTTATGAAGTCAATGTTTGTATTTACCCATATACATATTTCACCTTCTTTGCTCTTTATTCTTCTTTTGTATCTCAGGCTTACCATCTGGGCTGAATTTCTTCCTACCTGAAATGCTTTAGAATTTCACTTCGTGGAAGTACACTGGTTGCATACTTGCTTATGATTTCTTTGTCTGAAAATAAATTTGCCCTCATTCTGCAAAGATACTTTTGCTGAATGTAAAATTTTAATTTGACTTTCATTATCTTTCACTGGAGATATTTATCTATTCTATTTAAACTTCCCCTGTTGCTATTGAGTCAATCATCAGGCAAATTAAACATTGCAGCTTTAAAAGAAATACCTATCTGCTTTCATTTTACAAAGTTTAATTATTATATATCTAGATATGGATTTCTTTTATCAATCTTGTTTGGGATTTATTCAGCTCTTTGAATCTAGATTTGGGTTTTTGTTAATTCTAAGAAAGTCTCGATACTTCTCCTTCGTATATTGCCTCTTTAACCATTCTCTTCTGTGGGGGATTCTCATTAAACACAGAGGACTTGGGGCACCTTAGTGGCCCAGTGGGTTAAGCCTCTGCCTTCAGTGCAGGCATGATCTCAGGGGTCCTGGGATCGAGCCCCACATCGGGCTCTCTGCTCAGTGGAGAGCCTGCTCCCCCCCTCTCTCTGCCTGCTTTTGATACCTCTCTCTCTCTCTCTCTCCCTTTCTCTGTTAAATAAATAAATAAAATATTTTTAAAAACACAAGAGGACTTATTCTGCCTTCTGTGTTTAAAACCCTCTTTTCTGAATTGGCCAGTTCTTTTTGTCTCTTCATGCTTTATTTCTGCATCATTTCTTCTGCCCATATTCTAGTTTACTTCATCTATTTTTTTATGTTACGGCCATCTGTTTTGCATTTTTAATTTTGGCTGTATTTTTCAGTCCTTGAAGTTCTGTTTAGTTCTTTAAAAAAAAAAAAAAAAAACCTGCTAGATTACCTTTTATAGTTTTCTATCTCCTGCAGAACTTTTCTAATGTCTATTATTTAAACTGTAGGGGCATCTTATGGTCTTTGTCTGCCAGTTTCAATTTCTGCAGTTTTTGTGGCTCTTTTTCTGCTGTTTGTCCCAGCTCACTTTGTTGGTGGTCCTCTTTTAGATTCTCTCCTTGGCCAGACCCTCAAGTGTTTCTGTGTCCCTCATCCATTCTTTTTCACTTTATTGCTGTGAACGACATTGCCTCATCATCTTCAGGAGTCTGTTTTTTTTTTTTTGTTTTTTGTTTTTTGTTTTTTTTTTTTTTTTTATTTATTTGTAAGAGAGAGAGTGAGAGCGAGCACAGGCAGACAGAGTGGCAGGCAGAGTCAGAGGGAGAAGCAGGCTCCCTGCGGAGCAAGGAGCCCGATGTGGGACTCGATCCCAGGACGCTGGGATCATGACCTGAGCCGAAGGCAGCTGCTTAACCAACTGAGCCACCCAGGCGTCCCAGGAGTCTGTTTTTTTTAAGTATTCTATATTAAGCCCTTTATTCTCATAAAATGCAAGAATTTACCCTTAATATTTTAAGATTGTTGCAGTTTGGAGTTCTTCAGTCTCTTATTTATCAATATTTGGACTTAATCGTAAGGCCCTTTAGAATATAAGACAGATTTGATAGATCTTTTGTAATCTTTGCATCAGTGAGTCACTTGATATCACAGTAGATTTTTTTTTTTTAAAGATTTTTTTATTTATTTATTTGACAGAGAGAGATTACAAGTAGGCAGAGAGGCAGGCAGAGAGAGAGAGGAGGAAGCAGGCTCCCTGCTGAGCAGAGAGCCTGATGCGGGACTCGATCCCAGGACCCTGAGATCATGACCTGAGCTGAAGGCAGCGGCTTAATCCACTGAGCCACCCAGGCGCCCATATCACAGTAGATTTTTAAAGAAATAGTTCACATACTTGATGTATAGAACAGACTTTTTTGTATATGATAAAAAGGCAGATTTCTGGATCAATAATCCCCAAAAATGAACTCTCTCAGTCTGAGAGAGGCTTAGAATTCTGCATACTTCCAGGCATCCTATACAATTCATTAAGTTGGTTTGCTAGGACTGCTACAATACCACAGACTAAGTGGCTTAAACAACAGAAATTTATTTCTCATGAATTTTGGAGGCTAAGCCTGATCAAGATGTCAATAGAGTTGATTTTTTTTTTTTTTTTTTGAGGCTGCATTAGCTTGTACATGGTCATCTTCTCCCTCTGTCTCACATTGTCTTCTGTGTATGTGTGTCCTGATTTCCTCTTCCTTTCAAGACTTATCTGTATAAATTATTGGAGCTGAGAGGACCTTAGGAGTCTATCCTAACTCAATTTTTTTCAGATGAATCAAAGAAGCCAAATAAAACAACCAAATAATTAGAACCAGGAGTAGAATATAAGCCATACCTTTTGACTCTTACTTGATTGCAAAAGTGATTCTCAAATTTGATGACCATCAAAATCAATTTAGAAGCTTGTTTTTCAAGAAAAAAATTAATGAAAATATATTTAATTCAGTAGATGTAGTGTGGGTCTAAGGAATTAGTATTTTTAAAGAATTCTGTGTGATTAAAGTCAGTCTGCTATTGTGTTGTACTTGTGAAATGGGTGATCACATACCCTTTTACCATCTTTGTAGATTTAATGTTTTTACAGAAGTATGGGTTGATTTTAAGCTAGCGAAATGACAGCATCAGGGAAAACATGTAAATCGATCATTTTTATTTATTTCCAGTAAGAGGCATAGTTTTTCGGTTAGAAAAGAGCTTCTAGTACATTTAATGTCTCTGATTTCTAACTAGATATTATAATGATTTATATTTGATAAGTTCATCAAATCAGATGTCACCAAAAGCTACTGAGGCTTTTTTGGCATTGCTAGAATTTAGGAGAATCTGCTATGGAAAATTGTGTAGAGGGAAATGCATTTAACTGAAGCCTAAGAAAAAAAAATTCATTTAGAAAGGACCATATGTTTCCAACTTCTATCATTACATAAAATGTACGTATCTGTGAGTTACCCTCACAGCCATATTCTGTGGTTTCCCCTATTGATTAGACTAATCAAGATAAATAATATCAATAATTCAGATAATGAAATTAAACAATGTTTAATTTTGCTGTTGAGGTAAGCAACTTGATCAGGAAAATAGAGGTAATTTTCTTTACCAGCAAGATCTTCCTTTTAAAAAATAAGCTATCAAGATACTTAAAGCTAGTTTTCCTATTTTACTTTCATGCAACATACAGATTTTTCTCCTTTCTCTCCTCCCTTCTTTGGTGGTTTCTTAGCCTAAAAATTGTGGGTAGAAATGCTTAATTAAAGAACCAGTTTCAAGGCACCGGGCAGTTCTTTATTTTTAAATGTGAATGGATTTTCCTGCTGTACTTAGAACATTGGTGGTGTGTTTAGGAAATGTTGTTAATTAAATAATGAATATTCATATGCTTTTTAAATTTTTATTTTATTCGTGACTTATGATTTGGCTCCTAATAAATTTTCTCTAGGGAACATTTTTTTTCTTCCTGAATAGCTTAGTACCATTTACCAACCCTACCATATTTTAAAGTGGCTTTTGGTTTTATTGGTTGGTTGGTTGGTTGAAGATTTTATTTCTAAGTAATCTCTATACCCAATGTGGGGCTCGAACTCACAACCCCAAAACTGAGTCGCATGCTCTACTTACTGAGCCAGTCAGGCACCCCAAAAGTGGCTTTTATTTAAACTGCTGAGTTCTGAAGTTGAGAAAAATAAACTGAGGAAATATCTTTGTTTTGGTTCTGTTTTTGTTTTTCCTTTTGGTGTTGAAGAAAAAGCTGAATGCTGACATGGGTTAACATCAAGGATCAAAGAGAGAAAAAAATCTTATTTTCTTTTTGATAATGTGTTTTTGGAAACTCTTTAATTTTCTCCAAGTTTCCAGATTTTAAACCTTACATGCTCTACAACTTCCGTTTCCTAACTCAGGGCAAAATAAAGCTAAGGGCTCCCAATCCCCACTGTGCCCAATCAGCTATGGAGTCCAAACTCCCTAAAACAATTGTACATATCCCCAACGTTTCCTTGAAGCTTAAGCACTGTTTGTCAAGATGAGTTTTGGTGTTTTGTAGTTTTGGGGTTTTTTAAGTCCTTTCTCCACTATCATGTACTCTTCCAGTTTACTGTTCCATCATCTTTCTGCTTTTCAAAGAAAATATATCACTCTACAGAAGATAGTCTGATTATTTGAAGTCTCTCTCCATGTGATCATGTAATTCTATGTGTTCATAGGTCACTTCCTCACTCTTTAATAAGGGAATCTGAAGTGCAGGGAGGCTGAATAATTTGTTTCTGATCACAAAGCTAACTCAGTTCAGCCAGCAGAGCAATAGTAATCTGGTTGTTTCTAAAAGCATTGACATTTAGGTGCCTCGTTAGCGCAGTAGGTAGCACGTCAGTCTCATAAAAGCATTGATGTTTTACATGAACAGCCAATTTTTGGTTATTAATTTCCATGCTCCCCCCACCCCCCACTTCTGGCCCTGCTCTGAGGGTGGCTCCGTCTCACGGCACTGCACCGGAGCGACAGAGGACGGCATAAGCACCCCCAAAGAAAGCTTTTCCTGGCCAGAGAACCTGGGAAAATTGGACCCTGTAGCCTAAAGAATGAAGGGGTGGGGTCTGGCAGGGAGAAGGGTTGGAATTCCTACTAGTTTTTTCTTTCTCTTCTCTTAATGTCTTTTCTTCCAAGGGCAGTTCCAGTCTCCACAGAACTATGTGGTGGCACAGGTGGTTACAACTCTTAAAAAACCCCATCTTTGGAAGACCAGGAAAAGGACCTTTTTTTGTTTTAACGATTTTATTTATTTATTTGGCTTAACCCACTGACCCACCCAGGTGCCCCAAAAAGGACCTTTGATAGCAGAAGAGGGGGGGAAACCCTGGAGAGGTGAGAGAACTGAAAAAGCACCCCCTAGTTCTGTGTATGAAGTGACTTAAGTTCCAGGCTTCCCTCTAAGCTGTGCACACACACAATATATAAAACATACCGAAGCCTTTGATAAGTAAAAAGTATTGAACTATATAAGGTATATATAGTTTATCTATACACGTAGCTTATTGTATATATGAATAGTTTATAACTAAACTATAAACCACTGCCTAAATCCTAGGTCAATCCCTGATACATACATGCATTGGACAGACCCAAACCAATATAACAAAGGCTTGGAAAACTGAACTGATACTGGATCTTCTTCCCACAAAGAGTAAGGCAGACTGAACTGGTGCAATCTAATCAGGATGATTGTCTGCTTTAAAATATTTTTTAAAATCTCCAGGGGCACCTGGGTGGCTCAGTTTGGTTTAGTGTCAGACTCTTGATTTCACTCAGATTGTGAGTTCAAGGCTTGCCTCTGCAGGTGCTGGGCCTGGAACCTGCTTAAGATTCTCCATCTCCCTCTCCCTCTGCCCTCCCTACCCCACCCCCTCTCAAAAAAAAAAAAAAAAAAAAATGCAGAAGACCCACCTAAGGGAGGCCCAAACTCCCAACTGAAAGAAATAGGAAAGGATTAGGGGCGGGGGGGGGGGGGGGGGACATGAATATCTGTTTACAAATATATAGCGCCGGAGATGTGAATCACGAGTTTTTAAAAAGGCTTCAGAAATAAACATGGGTTTGGATTCCAACTTCATTTACTAGTTGTGTTTCTGCCCTAACTTCTTTAACCATATGTGAAAACTACTTGGGTGGTAATTATATGAATCATCTCATTTTTATTTCTCTCAATCTTATAAGGAAAGTGTAATTATCCTTGTTTTATGACAATTCATCTAATCTTGGCAGTTCACACAATGCCCATCAGAGAGTAAATGTACAGTCACCCAGGCTCTAGTTACTTACAATGGTCCTTCCCTGTTTCTAAACGTGACAGTTTTCTTCTAGGAAGAAGGAAGGATTGTTTCCTCCTTCCCTAATGTTTTGCTTATTCATTCATTTATCTCTTCTACCACTGTCCCTCAGCTTCCATTCTGTGCCAAGCTCTAGGCCAGAAGACTAATTTAAGGACTTGGAGCGGGCTGGGGGACAGTTCCTTAAAATAAATTACCAAAATTCACTCGAGAAAAAATAGATAATCTGAGTTTCCAACATCTATTTAAAGAAATTGAAATCATAGTTAAAAACCTACACCAAAGAAATCTTCAGGTCATTATGGCTCATTGGATGAATTCTACGAAGTACTGAAGTAAGAAGAAATACCAGTCCTACACATATTTTCCACACCACAGAATAAGGAATGCCTCCCAGCTCTTTTTTTAATGGTAGCATTACATTAATACCAAAACCAGACAAAAGGAAACTTTCTCAATCTGATAAATCATCTTTTTAAAACCTACACCCAATATTATACTTATTAGTGAAAGATGAAATATTTTGTTTTTTAAAACTGGAAGCAAAGAATCACTGCATGGCTCAGTCAGTTAAGCATCTGCCTTCGGCTTAGGTCATGATCCCAGAGTCCTGGGATCAAGTTCTACTTTGGGTTCCTTGCTTAACAGGGGCCTGCTTCTCCCTCTGGCTGCCTCTCCCCGCTGCTTGTACTCTCCATCTCGCTGACAAATAAGTAAAATCTTAGGAAAAAAAAAAAAAAATGACAAGGAATCTAAAAAAAAAGAAAAAAAGCTTTTAGAAATGAATGAAAGTCTAGCAAATAGAATCCTGGAATTAAGATCAATAAATAAAAAGTATATTTCTATATATTACAAAAAATTGGAATCCAAAATGTTAAAAACTACCATTTACAATAGCACCAAAAATTAAATAGGTATTATTCTAACAAAATATGTTCAGAATCTATATGCTGGAAACTATAAAGAACTGTAAAAGGAATTTTTAAAAAAACTAATTGGAAGGATATATTATTCCTGAATTGGAAGATAATGCTGTCAAGATTCCAGTTCTCCCTGAACTCATCTTAAAGCTTCAACAAAATCCAAATCAAAACTCTGGAGGATTTTTCTGTAAGTACCATGCCCAGGTGGCTCAGTGGGTTAAAGCCTCTGCCTTCAGCTCAGGTCATGATCTCAGGGTCCTGGGATCGAGCCCCACATCGGGCTCTCTGCTCGGCAGGGAGTCAGCTTCCCTTCCTCTCTATCTGCCTGCCTTTCTGCCTACTTGTGATCTCTGTCAAATGCATAAATAAAATCTTTAAAAATAAAAAAATAAAAAATAATAATAATAAATAAATAAAACTTATACTAAAAGGCAGAGAAGCTAGATTGGCCCAAACAATTTTGAAAAGAAGAACAAAGTTGGATTTTTATCTTCTGATTCCAAGAACTACTATAAAGCTACAGCAGTCAAGATAGTGTGGTATTGGCAAAAGGAGAAGAACGTATATCAATGGAAATTGATCCACAAAAATACAGTAAATTAATTTTTCACAAAGGTACAAAAGCTATTTAAATGAAGAAAAGATCATCTTTTTTTAACTAATGGTGCTCGAACAATTATATACCTAAATGCAAATAAAATGAATTCTGCCCTTAAAATTAATTTGAAGTGGGTCATAGACCTAATAATGTAAAATACAAAACTGACGCTTAAAGAAGAAATCATAGGAAGAAAAATTTTTGTGATCTTAGATTAGGCAAAGAGGGGTGCCTGGGTGGCTCAGTGGGTTAAAGCCTCTGCCTTCGGCTCAGGTCATGATCCCAGGGTCCTGGGATCAAGCCCCACATCGGGCTTTCTGCTCAGCGGGGAGCCTGCTTCCCCACCTCTCTCTCTGCCTGCCTCTCTGCCTACATGGGATCTCTATCTGTCAAGTAAATAAATAAAATCTTAAAAAAAAAATTAGGCAAAGTGTTCTCAGATACAACACTAAAAGTACAACCTATATACAGAAGCAAAGATTGATAATTTTTACTTCATTAAAATTTAAAACATGCTTTGCAAAAGATACTATTAAAAGAATGAAAAAGCAAACAGTATTTGCAAATTATACCTGACAAATGACATACTCTGAATATGTACTGAATAATCAAAATTCAACCACAAGAAAACAACCCAACAAAAATGTGGGCAGAGGGTTTAAAGACTTATTTTACCAAATGAGATATATGAATGTCAAATAGCACATGAAAAGATGCTCAACATAATCACCAGGGAAATGCATATTTCCACTACACATTTATTAGAATAACTTTTTTTTTTTTATGGTAATACCACCAGGGTTTGTGGTTGGCTCAGTTGGTAAAGCGTGCAACTCTTGATCTCAGGGTCATGAGTTCAAACCCCATGTGTAATGTAGAGTTTACTTAAATTTTTTTTTTAAAGGTAATGACAATACCAAGTGCTGATGAGCATGCAACTACAACTCCCCAGCACCAATAGCAGATGTGCAAAAAGGGAGACCTGCTTGTGAAGAGGGTTCCACAGTTTCTTACAAAGTTAGATGGACTCTTTTCGTATACCAATAATCTCCTTCCCAGATATTTTACCCAAGTGGAATGAAGACTTATGTTTACACAAAAATCTGCACTTGACTATTAATATAGTTCAGTCAGTAATAGCCAAAAACTGGAAACAACCCTAATACATTTTAATTGTTGGATGGATAAACAAACTAGTTCTTCCATACAGTAAAATAGTATTCAACAATAAAAAAGAACAAGCTAATAATATAACACTTACCTGACTCTAGACATTATGATGAATGAAAGTAATCAACCTTAAAAGTTTTCTATACTGTGATTCCATTTATACGACAGGTTGGAAAATGCAAAACTATAGGAGTGGAAAACATCTGTAGTTGCTAGGGATTGTGGGTGAGAAGGATTGACTACAAAGAAAGAACATCAGGACATTTTTTTGAGGTGATGGAACTTTCTGTATCTTGATTCTGATGGTAGTTGTCACAACTCATTGGACTATATACCAAAAAGTGAGTTTTATTGCATGTAAGTTAAATTTTTTAGAAAGAAAGAAGTTTAACCCTTGTACATAAGACACATCACACTTGGATCCATTTATTCAATTCACAGTTTCACCAATACTGAAATCTCCAGCAGAGCCATACTTGATCCTTAACGCTAAGAATTTCTAGCCCAAGGACTTGAGGTTTGCTTCATCTCTTAATAACTCTGAGATCTCACGTGAGAGAGCCTGAGCTAACTCCTCAAGTATTAGAGAATACGCAAGGAGAGTGGTTCAGCCAGCTTCAGCTGGCCACCGACACCAGATGTGTGAATGAGGCCAACTTGAAACACGCAGCCCCGGTCAGGCCATCAGCAGGTTACAGTTGCATAAGTGACAGCAAGTGAGACTAGCAAAGGAACTGCCCAGCCAAATCCAATCCAAATTGCCAATGCACAGAATCATGAGCAAATAAAATGGTTGTTGATTTAACGACCATGTTTTGGGGTGGTTTGTTACATAACAGTAGATAACTGACAAGAAGCAAATTATATCAGATTCACCATCACCTTAAACTTTTTTTTTTATTTTAGAGGTGTTACAGGAGATCCTTCAGTCTCTGAAAAAAAAAAATTATATCAATAGTTACCACTTCTTATATTAATAATCATATTAAGTAATACTTAATAGATTTCTGTAAATGGTGTTTTCCTGAATTAAGCCTGTGTAATATATTATTCTGGCCATGTCTATAGTAATGTGTTCATCCCCTATAATTCTATTTTAAGAGAGATGTTCGGAAAATTAATATACAGAAAAGCTAAAGATGTGATAAGAGGGCTGAAGGAACTAATAACTTACCGAGGACAGAGAAAGACTAAGGGAGGGGGGGCATTGTGGCTGCTTTTATATATTTGATGGGCTTTTTAAAACCCTGAGTTGTTCCAAAACCAGAAATTGGATTAATATATAGAAGTTAAAGGAAGAAATATTTCAGACTTACTATTAAGAAAGAATTCTCTAAGATGAGCAGTGATCAAAAGTGAAGTGTGCTGCCTCAGAAAGCAGTGAGGTGACCATCATTAGGAATTTTCAAACAAGCTGACTGGTCACATCTTTTTTTTTCTTTTTTTTTAAGGTTTTATTTATCTGACAGAGAGATCACAAGTAGGCAGAGCAGCAGACAGGTGGGGGGAGGGAGAAGCAGGCTCCCCCATGAGCAGAGAGCCCGATGCGGGGCTCAATCCCAGGACACTTGAGTTCATGACCTGAGCAGAAGCCAGAGGCTTAACCCACTGAGCCATCCAGGTGTCCCTGACTGGTCACATCTTAGAGATGCCTTCTGTACTGAGTGTGCAGGTGATTCCTATATACAGTGAGACACTGTACTGGACAATTTCCCTAAAGCTCCTTCAGACTCAGTTTCTTTATTTGGCATCGCAAGATTCATATGTTTTCAACCTTGGACTTTTAAAGTTGCTGGGTTTTTAAATGTAATCAGACTTTTCAGATATGCTGTGATGCAGGTAGCCAAACACAGTTGTTTTCCCTCATAACCTGTAGGAACAGAGACTTATTTTGTTATCTGACACTCAGGCCTCTGCCTTTACAGTGGAATTAGCCTCTCTCTCAAATCATCTACCCCCGGAGGGCTAATTCCATCTTCATCCATTTTAATCTGACGAGGGCATTTGATGTTAACAGATCATACTTTTAAATCCCGTTTGGTTTCCATCACTCTAATAGAGTATGGTTTTTTGTCTTATCTCTGAACTTATTTGATCAAGACAAGTAGAAGGGCACATGGGTGGCTCAATCAGCTAAGGGTCTGCCTTCGGCTCAGGTCATGATCCCAGGGTCCTGGCATTGAGCCCCGCACCAGAGCCCCTGCTCAGAGGAAAGCATTCTTCCCCTTCTCTCTCTCTCTGCCTGCCACTCCCCCTGTGCTCTCTCTTTCTCATTCTCCATATTATAAATAAAAAATCTTTAAAAAGAAACCAATTAGAATGATGATGAAATTAGACACAAAATACATGCCTATGACTTTCCTTTCTCTAGAATGGGCCACCAGAATATATTGGTCCTCCCTTATTTTCACAGGGTGAATGATAAAATGGCTTACAAATAGATAAATTTAAAAGCTGAACTACATTCCTACCTGGTTGGTATTACAAATCATATATGGGGGTTGGTGGGGAAGGATTGTTGTTTTGTTTTGCTTTCCTTAATACAGCAATGCAGTGAAGAACATACCAGAGGTTTCATCAGCTGAATATATAAATGGTCGTAAATTTCCTCGAGTCTCTTTCATGAAATAATCAACGACACTGAAAAGGTTTGGGAGTGTGACCTGTACAAAGAGAGTGAGAGAAGGCTCGGTATCATCCATGTGGAGAGAGTTTTAAAAAGCTTGTGTGAAAAAAAAATTTTTTTAAGATTGATTTTATTGGGGCGCCTGGGTGGCTCAGTGGGTTAAGCTGCTGCCTTCGGCTCAGGTCATGATCTCAGGGTCCTGGGATCGAGTCCCGCATCGGGCTCTCTGCTCAGCAGGGAGCTTGATTCCCCCTCTCTCTCTGCCTGCCTCTCTGCCTACTTGTGATCTCTCTCTGTCAAATAAATAAATAAAATCTTTAAAAAAAAAAAAAAAAAGATTGATTTTATTTATTTGACAGAGACACAGCAAGACAGGAAATATAAGCAGGGGGAGTAGGAAAGGGAGAAGCAGGCTTCCTGCTGAGCAGGGAGCCCGATGCGGGGCTGCATCCCAGGCCCCTGGGACCATGACCTGAACCGAAGGCAGACTCTTAATGACCGAGCCACCTAGGCGCCCCAGGTCATGTGAAATTGAATGAAGATTACTGTGAATTTCCTAATCTTTAGTAAAAACATGTCAATACTTCACTTCAACAAGGTACTGGATGGCCAGTGTTTCCCACCCATGCATTTTTTTTCTCTTTTATAGTATCTAATTCCCTGTTGAAAAATCCCCCCCCCAACCGTGGGATATATTTTGGTGGACAATAATTAGGTACTCTGCAATTCCCTAGTTATTGCATGAGAATGTGACTCAGGCCAGAAAATGCTCCCTTCCTGAAGTCTGAACTTGAGGAGAGGAACCTGGAAGAACAGCAGGTTCCTAATCAGAAGGCTCTCACTAGAACAACAGGAGTTAGGGATGCCACCCGCTCTGCACTCAAAAATCCGCATAATAACTTTTGACTCCTCCCAAAATTAAAGACTAACAACCTACCGTTGACCAGAAGCCTTACCAAATAACGTAGTTAATTGACACATATTTAGTATGTTATACATTATTCTATACTGTATCCTTACAATAAATAAGCCAGAGAAAAGGAAATATTAAGAAAATTCACAGGAGAAGTACATTTAGCAGTACTATTCTGTATTTATCAAAAGAAAAAAAAAAACACATGTAAGTGGACCCATGCATTTATGTTCAAGGGTCAACTGTACAAGTAACTGCTTCCTCGTCCCTGGAGGTCTTCAGCTGTCCAGTCATTTCATGGGTTTTCCTATGTTCTTAAATCTGTCTTTACTTAAGCTAGTTATTTGGTTTCTTCTGTTTGAAACCAAAGAACCCTTAAAGCCAGAGAATTTACCATTTTAACATCTCACTGTAACAGGATAGTTTACTTGGCCAAGAAATGGCTTGCCGCCCCCAAACCAATATTTTTATACAAGTAAAATCAGGCTAAACCTGAATACCCCTGGAATTCATAAAACGTCAACCTGGTTGTGGGCTAAGGGGGGGGAGTGTGAAAGGTGAAAAAACAGTCCAGGCAGTTAACTTTCCTTATATTGGGGCCTGTTCGGGCTAATTACAGAGAAATGAGCCCCGTTCACCAGTCACAGAGGCACCTTCTTCTTCCCTGACTGTTGCTTCCAGTCAGTTGGTTATTTGCGTTATCCTTCAGCAATCTAGTTGTTTGTTTCCTTCATTAGAATTTTTGAAAAAGCCCCAGCAGGCATGGACCTGAGAGCCGAGGAGCTCAGGGAGGCATTTATGGCAAAGAGGGAGGTGAGGAGTATGAGTCATCAGCTGCTCTCCTCTTGGCAAGAGTCACTAGTGCATTCTAAGAAGTAGGGTCTAAACATAAAAAATTCAGGGACGCCTGGGTCGGTTGAGCATTTGCCTTCAGCTCAGGTCATGCAAGATCCAGGGTTGTGGGACTGAGTTCCGTATTAGGCTCCCTCCTCTGTGGAGCCTGCTACTCCCTCTGCCCCCCACTCCCCCTGCTGGTGCGCTCCCTCTCTCCCTCTGACAAATAAAATCTTTGTTTAAAAAAAACAAAACAAAACCACCATAAAAATTCAGCTAGACTGCCCCTTTGTCTATCTGATCAACACAATGGGCTTGAAGAGGCAGAGGCGCTAAGAGCTCAATTTTAAAGATGTTAAAATAAATATCTTCAAGACTCATCAATTCCATTTATGTGATATCACTTCCCCCGTCTAGTCTTCCCACTGCGGCAGCCTAAGATCGCAGAACTATATTCCCTTTTTCTGGCACCTGGACCATAGCTCACATCACTGCATTTTCATTGGTTGAGATGAGTGTAAGTACCAGTTTTCTCACCTGTATCATGGGCATCCCTCGGGGTCACGGTGAAGATTAAATTAAGTGATACATGTAAGTTCCTTAGCTGTCTGCCTAATACCGTGACCTAGTGATTCTATCATGAGCCCCATGGTACTGTTGAGAGGAGTTGCAGACCAAGAAGGGACTGTTTCTTCATGATTATGTTGCTAGTATGAGGGGGATTTCTGAACTTCTGCATGACAGGTATTCGAGGACTAGGCATTCACAGATTTTTTGTCCCCCATTAGAAATAATCACATTGAAATACGTATCATTGGAGGATGGAAAACAGGCATTTAAGAAAAAAATCTTCCCTTCCTGAAAAAATCATATTGATAAAGATTACAGGGAAACAAAAGTAGAAAGAATTGTTAGCAGAGTCTCTCCTGAGCCTCCGATCCACCTGTTCTACCTCACGTCTCCCCCTGGATCTCTGCCACTTTTGGGGCTCCTTCACATGGCTGCTTCTCACCACACTATGTTCCTGGGCAAGGGGTCTGCTTTTCCACCTTTCATTGAATTCTATAAGGTAGATTTGGAAAAAAGCAAGAGAAAATTCCTCAAAAACAAGGAAATAGCTACTTACAGGTTTTTCCAGTTCAATAGTGTAGTTTTTCCCTACACTCATCACTTTGTAGTGCTTGATTCTTGGCATGCTAAAATGAAAAAAAAAAAAAAAAAGTTATTCTCCATTTGAATGTACTATTGGATCAAATCAAACTAAAGTGAATATAAAATATCTCCTCTATAATAAAACCCACATTCCCATTCCTGTAGTTAGGCAAAATATAATAATAACAATGACAAAAATGTAAAAATTTAAAATGGTGGTTTTCATTTTATTTTCCCAGTTCTCTATGTCTGTTTTTGGAGGGGTTATACATTAGGGATACTGAGTCACCGAGTGGGTGATGGATAACAGGAAAAAATCTTGAGTTGAAAATCCTTCAGGCAGAAATTATCATTTTTAAAGCCACTAATTTACAAAGCAGGCAACATTATAATATCCTAAGTAGGTACGTACAAATCAGATTTTTATTCTCTAGATTAAAAGGAAAGTAGAAAGAATTACTGAAAGCAAATTACTTTCTATTCTACGTCATCACTATGCCAATGAGAAATCCCTGAATGGCCATCCTTCCTGCTAGCTCACAGACCACCTTAGATACCTGCTCACTTCAGGCTGACTTAGAGATCTGGAAAATGCTCCGGGAGAAGGTGAGCACAGTAGATGAAGCGTAATGTCTTCCTCTTCTATGGTCACATAGCACTCTAAATTATTACCACCCTGAACACATATTTCATTAACGAGAATTGCTTAAGAACAAGAAGCACAATCTATTCACCTTTGTCTTCCAGCATTAGGCACACAATATTTATGAAACTGAATTTTGAAAATACTACAAGCCCGTCTTATAGTGCTATTGGCTACAATTAATTTATACTGAGAGCAGAAGTAAAAATGTTTGCCCTGAATTCTTTTGATTCACGTGATAACAGTGTCAGGACCAAGAGTTTTTCTAATGTTGAAAAATGTAAAGCATTTATTACTCTGCCATTGGCTTGAAAGAGAAACTAATTGAACATCTGTCCGATTTACAGAAGCGGTCCAAAGCTGTCTGTCAGGTTGAGTTTGTTGTCAGGGTCCCACCTTCTTTATCACCCGTCTCTCCACTTATGGGTCACATTCCTCTAGGACTGAACTACAATTCTTTTCAAGGGACTTTCTCCTCATCTACCATTCTATCCCAATATTCTCTCCATTGAATGTCTTTGGAAAACAGCTAATAATTTTATTCTAGTGTCTTATTCTAGAACTTTACTTTTAAGACATGATATAAAACCTAACTAACCTTATCCCCTCCTAAAAAATAATTAAAAATAAAAAGTATTCTTGATTGCCAGTCCCTCAGGAATCACTAGCAGACTGGTAAAGGAAACATTTTTGGACGAAGGACTTCCAAGTACCTTCTTTTGGAGTGATTGGCTCTGGCTTTATTTTTATCCCTACCTGAAAAAGACTTTGACAATCACATAGTTACTTTTGAAATCTCTCATCCTTAACAATTAAATCTCCTATATTTTTATGAAACAAGTGATTCTTACTCCTTGAAAGACTGACAGAAAGCTTGAAGGGCATGATCTTTATCACCAGAAAGATTGAGGTTCAAATTCTGGTTCTCTGTGTAAGTTCTCAGCCTGCATTTCTTCATCTACAAAATGGAGCTGGTAATCCCATTCCTTTTTTTTTTTTTTTTTTTTTTTTTTTTTTTTTTTTTTTTTTTTTTTTTCACAGGACTGTTGTGAATTAATGTCTGAAAAGTCCTTAGTACAGTATCTTGCACATGTAGACACGCCGCAAATTATAGCTCTTTTTACTGCGTTTTAAATTTATCACTTTAACTTAGTAGCTTCTTTAAGGTTTAGCTGCTTCATTTATAAAACATGGAAAAAACGGTCTCAGTTTTTACTGTGCCTGGAGGAAATGCTTGTCAAGCACCACCTCAGGACCCCCTCATGGTACGCTGGAAGTGATGACAATGATTGTTGTTAGTAAGAACTGTTGTATCATCGTCATCGTTATTCATGACGAAGCTGCGGGAGGAAAAGCAGCAAAGATTTACAGAGTCTCTTGGAACTTTTGACTAAAAGGACTGAGTTCTGGAGCAGAAAGTAAGGTAGAAAAAAAAATTCCGTTGAAGTCGCTTAGGCTTTGAATCTCATTTAAGACCTTTGCTTTTCTTTCATATTTTGTTTTGTTTTTCCCAAGAAATAAAGATAGAAGAAAAAAGGATAAAATTTTCTATACTGAGGTTTCCTGATTATGACCTCAAAAAAAGAAGTAACCTGTCTTTCAACAAGTGTGTGGCCTTAAATGTGATATAAATACATGTATTTAGCTTCTTACCCAAATTTCTGCAAAGGCATTAATGTGGGGTCAGTATTTTCTACTGTTTCCTTGGCTAATGGCTTTCCAAAGTGTATATATATATATATATACTACTAGTTTGCCATGTAGTCATGACAATTTTAAGAAAACAAAGGCCAAACCACTAAGTTTGTTGTAAGAATAGCTCTGTCTTATGAATTCACACACCACTGGGTTGGGTAAAGTGAGGTTATTTTCCATCAGGAGAGGGTCACAAGATAATTGGGCACTGAATAACTTTTGCTTCTTCCCAAGAACTACAGTCTTCCCTCCTACAGCTGCTTTGTTAACTGATGGAGATAATTTTACTTTTTTTTTTTTAAGATTTTATTATTTATTTGACAGACAGAGATCACGAGTAGGCAAGAGGCAGGCAGAGAGAGAGAGAGGGAGAGCAGAGAGCCTGATGAGGGGCTCGATCCCAGGACCCTGGGATCATGACCCAAGCCGAAGGCAGAGGCTTTAACCCACTGAGCCACCCAGGCGCCCCGAGATAATTTTACTTTTAAGCACTGCTCTATAAACTAGTCTGTCCTTTTCAGTTAGTATTTTGCCAGACACACCTAAATTTGCATGGCTGCACATTTCTCCTACAACCTGTAAGAGAATGAGTTGGTTCGGTGGGTTGTTACCCACCTGTGTTCAGGTGCTTCCTAATCGTCTAGATTTTTTGTCTAAGTCTTTACATTAAGCTCTACAGTCTAACATGGTAACATTCTACTATTCTCTATAACGGTTACCCTGTTAAACAGAAGATATGAAATCTAGGCTTCTAAAAGTTCTCTTTTGAGGGAACCTGGGTGGCTCAGTTGGTTGGGCATCTGCCTTCACCTCAGGTCATGATCCCAGAGTCCTGGGGTTGAGTCCCACATCGGGCTCCCTGCTCAGCAGGCAGCCTGCTTCTCCCTCTCCCTCTCTCCCTGCTTGTGTTCCCTCCGTGTGTCTCTCTGTCAAATAAATAAATAAAATATTTTTAAAAAAAATATGAAGTTTTGTGGGGAGGAAGATTCGTTTAAAAAATGTTATGTTTTTAGGACCATCAGTTGTACAAAAGCATGAATTTTTAAATGAATTCAAAATGGAAGTGATTTTACTAAAATTACAATTCTAGAAGTTTGATATGAATTTCTTTGCCAGGCTCTTTCTTGGGAGTTTAAATATAGCTTAAATACCATAGAGATATAAGTAAAAACTATGACGGTCAGATCATATCCTAAGTATAGAAACTCACTGCATTCGGTCAAAAACCACATCGACATCAGAAAGCGCTGTTATTTCTGATAGCTCACGTTTACAGAAAATAAGGTGCAAAAGCTGGGCTAATTTAGACCATCTTAAAAAGATCAGGTTGCTATTGTGCAGAAAATATGTGGTCTTTAAAGAGTCATTAGGTCTCAGGGACTTTGTTCATTTCATACAGAATAATAATGCAGGGTTCACATGCTAATGGATCAAACACTCAATCTAACCAAGAAAAATGAGGGGGAAAAAGCTTATCACTCCCTTGTGTGATTTACCTTTCCAGCAGTTAAATTTCTTTTTAAAAACAAAATCTAAGAAATGGATTTTAATTCCGTTTTATATGCTCTTAAGTTTTAAAGGCATACTCAATTCAATTTCCTAAAACCCTGAAAAAGAATAAGCTCCTTGACCAGAATGTACTCAACAGAAAAATTCACTGTTTGCCCAGCGTTTCTTCTAAGCTCACTTATATGTGAGGGCAGTCACAATTTTTATTTCTTTTGGATTTATTTCGAAAGAGCCAATTGAATTATAAAGCAAGTAAAATTGAGTAATCTGTGATATTCTACCATATTAGCTGAAAATATATTAACTCCAAATGTCAGTCTTTATAATAAAAAATAATAAAACAACAAGAAGGTTAAGTTGACATAGGTATTCATTATGGAAAATCAAGCACATATACTCACACAAAGAGCTCTCTCACTTCACACACAGAACCGGGACCTGATCTGCCTCTGACACTCTTGCTGTCCATTCAGGGCACACGTCTGGTGTCTAAAGATGAGTTTCTGTTTATATGGAGTAACTGGCAAGTGAGGAAGCTTGTTGGACCATGGTGCGTTATAATTACTTTCTTTTTACTGCCTCCATCCATTGTCAGTGTCTTCATATTTAATATATTTAGAATTACTGATATTTATAGTGGACTGACTGGTAAACAGATGCACCGACAGATATGTTACAGCTAAAATAATTCATGGAATATTACCCCCAGAAAGAATAGCAAATTAAAGAGTCAAAGTTCTGGTTATGCTTTTATATGAAAGATAATTACTTACTGAACATTTTCACTTAGGACAAAAAATGTCCTATTGTTTTAATTTTATCATCATTTGTCAAAGTGTTAATAACGTGGAGTGCTTGTTTATTGACATGCAAGATTTCAAAGACTCAGAGCTGGAAAGGACCTTAGCAGATCCAACCACCTTAGCTACATGGAAAAATCAACTATTGCATGTAAGTATTTCTGACTTCATCAAAGGTAAACCATTTTACCAGAAAGAAATTCTTAACCTTGACAAGAGGCTCCAAGTTGTCCTTTATATGGATGTCAATTATGTCACTTCTTCATGCATCACAGTCCAGTGGCCTCTTGTGTCGTTCAGAGTATATAACTGTCCCTCAGCGACACGCATGACTCAGAGCGATCACTCGCTCCCCCACCGCTGGAATCTCGTAGGCACTGGTTGCCTGCTCACTGCATTGCAATCACAGGGAACTCTTTTTGTTTTTGAACAAACAGAGCCTTCTCCTGTCTCTAGGAGAGAAGTGCTGTTGTTGCCCAAAGTGCTCTTGTCCTAGATACTGGCTTGGTTTGTTCCCTCACTTCCTTCAGGGCCCTGCTTAAATGTTAGCCAATAAAGGAGGCCTTCTGTATTAAAACAATAGCAATCGGAAAATGTTTCTCTATAAATCATCTCTGAGTGTTCCCATCTCCCTCATCCTATTTAATTTTCTTCCATAGTCCTTATTACTATACATATGATTATTTTTAAGATTTTATTTAATTATTTGACAGACAGAGATCACAAGTAGGCAGAGAAGCAGGCAGAGAGAAAGGAGGAAGCAGGCTCCCCGCTGAGCAGGACCCTGGGATCATGACCTGAGCCAAAGGCAGAGGCTTAACCCGCTGAGCCACCCGGGTGCCCCTACATATGATTTTTCAGTTATGCATTTATTTACAGTCCATGTTGCCTTACAAGAATGCAAACTCCTTACATGGTTGTTTTGTTCACTACTCCATCCTCAGTGTCTAGAATATCACTTGTTCTCATAATAGTCGTTCAATAAAGATGTGTGAAGTGAATGAATGAGTAAGAGAATTATACCCAGGATCAAAGTAATTTGCCCATTCTTCCTACTGCAGATGTTAGCCTTGGCTCTGCTTCTATAACATTCTCTCCCTTTTCTTATGTTTGTATTTTTAGCCCCAACAGAACACATAGCAGGTGGTGATCTTGTGCAACTTTGCTTTCTAAAGTGATACCATGCTTTTAACAATTCCATACTTTTTTAAATTAAACATACTCTATCTCCTGCCGGATAGTGATGGAGTAGCTTTTGCTGTCACTACCAGGTCTCAGGATCATATTTCCCAAAGAAGGGTTCTTCTCAAGCATCTCAGTTGCTTCTTTTCGGGACACAGTATAAAAACATCTACAGAGGTGAGACAAAAACAAACAAAAAAAAAAGCCATAGGATTTTTTTTTTTTAACTGATGAAGATCATTACTTTGAAAAATGCTACAAAACTAATCCTAAGAGCTGCAGTTATTAACTTTTCTTAATTCCTGACTTTATTATTATAATTACAATTGTATAATTACTGTTATTACAATCCTGGCCACTATTAAATACACTTTATGCTTAACGCCTTTACTCCCTCGTCCCTCCAAACCTCTTTCTTTAACCAAAGAAGACCTGAAAAGTTATCTGGTAGTCAGTATGTAATCACCAGTGTCATCTAAAAATCTAAGATAAGAATTAATACTATATCCCCAGTTCTTAGTCTCAGTTTATAATAAGCTCTTGCAAAAATAATATTTATTGGTGGTTTCTCTTCAGGGACACAAAGCCTTTCTTTATATGTTTCTCTTGTATGGTCTGTTTTAACTAACTGGTATTTAAGGGTATGTCTGAATTCACTCCCTTGGGTATAATATGACATTCTAATGGCATTGGTGTTATTTTTAGTGTGTAACATTTTTAAGAAAGCCCTTCCCATTTTTATAGTAAATATTGTGGTCAGTGAAAGGTCTGTTTTATCAACAGAGAAATATCTGGCAGGATATGCCATGCCCTGAAATGTTAACAGTGAGTATGTCTGACTGGTAAGACAAAGAATGATTTTCACGTTCTTTTTATCTGGCTGTAATAGATGCATAGTCCTTGTATGGAGGAAAAGAGAAAAAGAAGCAGTCTCTGTGACTTCTAACCCATCAGTCCATCAGATGTCACTGGTTTCAGTCGAATGTGATGGTAGGCAGGTTTCGGCAAGTATGGGGCAGCTAGACTACATGTGAGAAGCTGACGCCACGGGTGGTACCAGGACAAGATTCCTGGACAAGAAGACCACAGTTCCAGGAGGAAAGACCTCACCATCTTAGTCACAATTTACAGCAAGTTAAGAGTAGAAAATAAAAGTGTTGCTGACTTGGGCCTGTCTGTGCCTCTTCATTTCCCCAACACCACCTTACACGTTTTACACTTGGCCTTCCTCAAGTACAAGTTCAGTGACCACTCAGTGACAGGACAAGTGAATAGAACATTCACAGACTTCAAATTCTTGGATATAATTTTCCGACAGAAAAATCAGTCCATCATGGAGTTGCATGGTGGGGGGAAAAAAAAATCTTTTCCTTCTTTCTACACAGCAGTTTTTATTTAGGTTTGAGCTTCGGGAAAAAATATTCAGTGTAGAGGTGTGGGTGGATCGGGGTTTCCTGTGTGGTCAGAGGTTGGCCCCAACCTACATTTCGCTTCTTGTTGATCATGACACGGAAGAGGAACTGTGGCATCTCCTCAGAGATGTAATGTTCATCCACAAGACAGCTTACTGTCCCCGCTAGAATGAGGTCAAGGGCTCACTCTCTTTGATAATCAGAAATTAACATTAACAATCGAGGGACAAACCCCAGAGTGGGCGGTGCACTTACGCTGGCATAGGGCTCAGTACATCTGCATAATCTTCGGTCGGTTCCTTCTTTTCCACAGCTGAGCTCGGGGTCTGCTCTGTCTCAATCCTCCTTTTTCTCTCTCTCTCTAGGACTTCGTGCAGTCGGATTACTTGCCCGGGGAGGAGGGACACGTGTTGGGGAACTGACAGCTGAAACCAAAGACAGCAGTAGGCAAACAAGGCCAGCGGGATGACTGACTGGTGTTAGCGACAAGACCGCTGGGGCTCTCAGGGGCTTCAGTTACCTAATACAGATGGAGGGACAGAATCATGCACAGGGGATCTTGGTGTCTTCACTGCCTCCAAACCAACCAAGGAGCTCTAACCTGTGCATGGTACCCAGTCTTCCCAGAAGTGTTCCTTTTAGCCTGGCACACAGCGCGGTAGACCCGCCTCGCGCTACAGGCTACTTCAAGTAACGACTGACTCTCCTTGTTCCTGCTGAGTTCACTAGTTCTTGCCGCCCGGGAAATCCCAGAGCACCTGCAAGGCGCCGTGTTCTCCCACAGCTAACCTGGGATTAGCTCCCCCAGCCACTCTACAGCACGGAGTAGAAATGGAACTCTTCATTAGATGACTGAGAATGGGTAGCCGGAGGTCCATATTCTGGTGTTTTTGTGTGTCTATTTCAAACTGACATTCACACATTAGGATTATGATACTACCCTACTTCATTTGGTTTTTGACCTTTTCTGGAGACATATTTTGGATTGAGCAATCTATGCCCTCCTGATATTCATACCCCGGGTTTACATCTCCTTATGACCTATTTACATGTTCTTATTAATCCTATTGTTTCTATCTTATATATATGCATATATATGACATTTGAAATAAAAACATAATAAGGGTATACAATCAAAAAGTTACTCTTCTGAATAACTAAACTAATAATCAGTAAAGTTATTTCCTTATATACCAATCCAGAAAAAAATAATAGAATGAGGTGGGGAGCGTCTGGGTGGCTCAGTGGGTTAAAGCCTCTGCCTTCAGCTCAGGTCATGTTCCCAGGGTCCTGGGATCGCGTCCCGCATCGGGCTCTCTGCTCAGCGGGGAGTCTGCTTTCCCCTCTCTCTCTGCTCTGCCTTTCTGCCTACTTGTGATCTCTCTCTCTGTGTCAAATAAATAAATAAAATCTTAAAAAAATAATAGAATGAGGTGAAACAAATGAAAAACTATTGCTTATTCATGACCTATTACGTCCCAAGCATGGGGTCATTCCAAATCCTCACAGCAATACTATAATAAAGATATTGTTATCTTTACTCCACAAGTAGAAAAAAAAAAGTTCAGAAAGATTAAATAACTAGTCCAGGGTCACACAGCTAGAAAGTTGTGGGCTCAACCTCCATTTTATTTAATTCAAAAGCAAATTCTCTGCTCTTTTAACTACAATCTGTGTTTGTCAAGCTTCTGGTAAAGTTCTCCTCTAACAATAGCAAGGTGTGAATATACACGGAGTGTTCAGGGAACACAATAAAAAACAACATTTAGGGGCGCCTGGGTGGCTCAGTGGGTTAAAGCCTCTCCCTTCGGCTCAGGTCATGATCTCAGGGTCCTGGGATCGAGCCCCGCATCAGGCTCTCTGCTCCACAGGGAGCCTGCTTCCTCCTGTCTCTCTCTCTCTGCCTGCCTCTCTGTCTACTGGTGATCTCTGTCTGTCAAATAAATAAATAAAATCTTTCAAAAAAATTTACAGAATACAAAATTAAATAATAATAATTTTTCTTCTCTTGGAAGTTCAGGTGAGTTGTATTTTGTATTCTAAATATATCTATGCACACGTTAATATGAAAACAATGCTTTTTATCCTTACCTCAAAAAAAAAGCTAAGAACATTTTTTTTCCCCAAAGTAATTAGTGTGTCAGGAAGATGCACCCCAAGGCTTTCCTGTGGTTTTAGTGTTCTCCTTCATACAACTCACATGCCCTTGGAGGACTTGGATCCCTGTGTAAGAAGGGCCATGCCACAAAATGTCTCTTTTCCACAACACTGATTCCATTTACCCAAGAGTTTCTTCCCCGTCACAAGTCCGCATGCCTTTCACATCTTCAGCCAGCCCCCTCTTCTAGCCTCCTGTGACTTCCCTGCATAGGGAAGTCCAACTTTTACCTGTTGTTGGCTGCCCTGAAGAACCAGCATCTATCATCTCGGTCAAGTGCGGTGTGTATTTCGTGGGACTGCAAAGCCTTCACTTAAGAGCTAGCTTTGGACAGCGTCTGGATTTAACTGACTGTAATAAACATACAAAGTTTTCTTCTCCTCTAAAAGTATCAGAACATGGTTCTCTTTCCGGGGCTGGCTCTCAAAGACCCTCACATTTATAAGACAGTCACTACAGTATCTTCATTTAAAATAATGGTGGCTATAGATATTAGCATTAGAAAGGGCCACTGTGTCAAGGCCCTGTTTACTTTCTACATAACAATCATCACAGTTTTAATTCATCTTGTTCATTTTCTTTTTTTTTTTTTTTAGATTTTATTTATTTATTTGATAGAGATCACAAGTAGGCAGAGAGGCAGAGGGGGGAAGCAGGCTGGCTCCCCACTGAGCAGAGAGCCCAATATGGGGCTCGATCCCAGGACCCTGAGATCATGACCTGAGCCGCAGGCAGAGGCTTTAACCCACGGAGCCACCCAGGTGCCCCTATCTTGTTCATTTTCTTTCTTCCTTTCCATCCACCTGATAAAAATATAAATTTCATGAGTAAGTGTAAGGGTTTATATCTCCTCTTTTCGGTTCTTGTATCTTTGACCTTTTTCACTCTGTATGGTTCATAGCCAGTGTCCAGTAAATAGTTGCTGAATTTATGAATCAGTCAAAAGTAAGGTCTTTCCTACGTACCTCTGTTACTGTAAGAATGAAGCCTCTCCATTCTTCCCCACTTTCTGTGTTCTCTGTCTAAAGAGGAAGACAAAAGACAAAGACAAAAGAAGAAAAGACATGAATGTAAACATTCATACTTTGAATTACTTCAAATAATTTTATAATTTCATACAATTATTTTCTAAGTCTCAAAACCCAGCAAGATTGACAGAATGCATATTCAAAGCACATTGTTTTAAAGATTTTATTTATTTATTTTTCAGAGGGAGAGCGAGCACAGGCAGACAGAGTGGAAGGCAGAGTAAGAGGGAGAAGCAGGCTCCCCGCGGAGCAAGGACTCGATCAAGGACTCTAGGATCATGACCTGAGCCGAAGGCAGCTGCTTAACCAACTGAGCCACCCAGGCGTCCCGAAGCACATTGTTTTAAAAAGTTACTTGTAATTTTTTAAAGCACTTTAGTCAAAAGGAAGAAACAAATCATTTTCCTTTTTGCTTAAAACTGTTAATGTGCATTTGTTATGAAATTTCAATACTATTTTCTTTCGTCACAAGTATATAGTTATGAGCTGTTTGCTCACTCAACAAGTAAAATTATACAAACTTACTTAACTCCAAAAAATGTAAATGTTAGGACACTTATTTCCACAATATGTCAATTAGTGGTCCCCCCCATCCCCCGCCACTGGTATTTAACACTGACTGGCTTTAAGTTTGGTGCAACTGGGTAAGACCAATGTAGTTTTTTTAAGGAGATTTTTAAGGAAAATTTTCTAGTTCTTAACTCTAAATACTAGTAATGCAGCCAATATTTGTTAAGTACTTCTACATGGCAGCTCTAAATACTTCCATGTATTAACTGATTTAATCTTCATGGCAACTTGCAAAAGTTTTAAAATTTTTATTTTGTGGATTTGCTCATTTAGCATATTTATTGAGTACCTTTAAGTTCTAGACACTGTTCTAGGTACTGGTTGGCATCAGAGAACAAAACAAAAATCCTTGTTCTGATGAAATTTGGGGTCTATCAAGGAATAATAAGTCATAAATATAATTGTGAGTAAATGGTATAGCTTCAGAAGGAATTAAATGGGAGACTAAAATGTGTAGCAGTGTAAAAGACCTTGGGAATGTCTTGAGGGGTTGGGACAGGAAAAGGATTGTAATGTTAATAAAGCAGTCCAGGCAGATCTCAGTAAGAGGGTTACATCTGAGTAAAGACTTACTTCTGGATGAAGAAACCAAGGCACGAAGAGGTTAAGTGACTTACCTATGATTACACAGCTAATGAATAAAATGAAATCAACCCTAGGTATCTGACTCCAATCTTGTGTTCTTAACCACCACATCAGAATCATGTGCGAAGCTTCTTAAGACAAAGATTCTGAGGCTCAGGGTTAGGGGCAGGGCCTAGATTTCCTAAGTAAAATTATTTCTAGTCCAGGGGCACCTGGGTGGCTCAGTGGGTTAAAGCCTCTGCTTTTGGCTCAGGTCATGGTCCCAGGGTCCTGGGATCGAGCCCCACATCGGGCTCTCTGCTCAGCAGGGAGCCTGCTTCCCTCTCTCTCTATCTGCCTCTCTGCCTCTTTGTGATCTCTGTCTGTCAAATAAATAAAATCTTAAAAAAATTATTTCTAGTCCAGTAGTGCTTTTATTTGTGTGAATACATTGCAAGATCCCCAGTGGAGGCCTGACACCCCAGATGGCACTGAACACTATATATACACCATGTTTTTTTCCTATAGGTACATACCTATGATAAAGTTTCATTTATAAATTAGACACAGTAAGAGATTAACAACAATAATGTAATAAAACAATTATAACAATAGTCTGTAATAAAAGTTCTGTGAATGTGATCTTTCTCTCAAAATATCTTATTGTACTGGGGTGCCTGGGTGGTTCAGTCCAGTAAGCGTTCAGTTCTTGATTCTGGCTCAGGTCGCGGGAGGTCACGGATCCAGCCTGGCATCAGGCTCCCCGTCAGTGTGGAATCTCCTTGAGGTTCTCTCTCTCCTCTCCTTCCCCTCCCCCCACTCGTGCTTTCTCTCTCTTTCAAAACACATAAATAAAATCTTAAAAAACAATCTTATTGTACTCTACTCACCCATCTCCTTGTGATGATATGAGCTGATAGAATACCTAGGTGAGGAAAAGCTATGAATGACATGGGCACTGTGACGGAGTGGTGGGCTACTACGGACCCTCTGATAACAGGCCAGAAGGAGGATCACCTGCTCCCGGACCACAGCTGACCACAGGTCACTGCAATCACTTCAAGTGGAGACTATGGTTCTGTGACGCTCATGACCAGAGCTCGCAGGACCAACTCCAACATCTTATTCAACGACAAGGCATTCTCTTTATGCTATTACTATAGTTGTTGGTTGATTTTAATGGGCTCACTTTGAATGTCCATTAAGAAAAACATTTTTTCTATGGAAGTTCTGGGTGTACAGTGACGACTTTAACAAACGAGATCTCTGCTCCTGTGAGGTTTAGAGTTAGATGAGTTGAATACCATATTTCACTGTGTCTATCTAGCACACAGTTCTTTTTGGAGTTTTCCTAACTGTAACAATAATGTCCTTCACCATTTTTTTCCTTTTCTAATACGGAATCCAGTCCAGGATCACACATCGCATATAGTCGTCACACTCCAATTTCCAAAATTGCCAACAGGTGTCCAGTGTTCCTTTGGCTTTTCTTACAGTGGTATTTTTGAAGACTATAGGCCAATTGCCTTGCAAAATTTGTCTCGATTTGTGAAATATGGGTTTTTCTAATTTAGTGGTTCCCAACATGTATCGTGTTGGACGTGTCTCAGATTCATCTGGGGAGTTGGTGAATGTCAATTCAAGAACAACTTTTTAAAAACACCAGATGGCATCCCTGACTTTGTTGGAGGACAGAAGTATATGGTTTCAACGTGCTTGTATACTAAACAAGGGAACATGCCCTTTCAAATCCCTATTTAGAAAACTGCAGTTTTTGGCAAAAGGCAAGAAATATTAACCAAGTATGAGACTTGGCAGCTCCTCTTAGAATTCCTCTTTATCTCAGCCACTGGGTTGTGCAGCGGCCAGTGCTATTTATAACTACAACTTGTTTCCAACTAAATGCTTCTTACTCACCTTCAGTTGCACTTCCTCTTTTGGCAAAACAAGGGTGAATTTTGCACAATTCTTTACAGTTGAATTCTGGTCCGTAAGACATGTGAGGTCTATTAGGTCTAACTTGTCAACATACTGCAAAGAGAAAGGCAATCTCATTAAATTATTTCATGGGTAACATGCATTAGGTCTGGCAGGCAGGAATAGAAGAAATCTCTTCCCTTGAGCCGATTTGTATCTTGCACGACATCCTGGTTTTCAGCTGGGCGTTGCGACCCTTCTGAACCGAGAGGGCGTCGGGAAAATGTATTATGTGGCAGTGTGCTGGACCTGACTCATACAGGTTCAAAAAAGCTAATTTTTGGGGCGCCTGGGTGGCTCAGTGGGTTAAGCCGCTGCCTTCAGCTCAGGTCATGATCTCAGGGTCCTGGGATCGAGTCCCACATCGGGCTCTCTGCTCGGCAGGGAGCCTGCTTCCTCCTCTCTCTCTGCCTGCCTCTCTTCCTGCCTCTCTGCCTACTTGTGATCTCTCTCTCTGTCAAATAAATAAATAAATAAATCTTTTAAAAAAAATTTATTAAAAAAAAAAAAAAAAAAAAAGCTAATTTTTTATTTTTAGGAATTTTGCAAGCCAGTCACTAAACACAGCCTTTATTAAGAATTAAATGATATGGGCGCCTGGGTGGCTCAGTGGGTTAAGCCACTGCCTTCGGCTCAGGTGATGATCTCAGAGTCCTGGGATCGAGTCCCACATCGGGCTCTCTGCTCAGCGGGGAGCCTGCTTCCTCCTCTCTCTCTCTGCCTGCCTCTCTGCCTACTAGTGATCTCTCTCTGTCAAACAAATAAATAAAATATTTTTTAAAAAAAGAATTAAATGATATAAACATAATCTATTTTAAAACAAAGGTAATCAAATTCAAAACTCATTATTTTCCAATTATATTACTGAATAGTATTCCTGCTACACTCTGGAGGTTGTTGACACCTACACCTCTATTTGATGGAAATGCCATCTAATGGTGCACTACTGTACGCTTCTTCCCAACTCATTGAGATCACACTGATATGTTGAAATCAGCTATGATGGTGGAAGTATTTACATCCTGGAAATTGGCAGATCTTACAAATTAGGGCTTGATCTACTCTTTTGTTAGTTGTCCTAAGGGCCAGCAAAAAAAAAATTTTTTTTTCCCCTGCAGAGGCTAGGTAGAAAATGCATCTGGATTTGTGGACCACATAGAGTCTCTGTTGCAAATTCCCATAGCTGTTGTTGTTTTAATATTTGGAAACGGTCAAAAATATCCTTAGCTCATAGACTGTACCAAGTCAGGCCACTGGCTAGATTGGGCTCAAGGGTCACAGTTTGCTTGGCTCTGGCTGAGACATAAGAAAGTGAAGGAGAAAAATGTTAATAATGCAGGTGAAACTTTAAAATTTGTTGTGTCTGAAACTTTTTCATTGTTAACAGAACAGAAAGTTGCCAAAATATTCTTCCATAATTCAGAAAGTATTGTTACTCAGAGAACTTGCCCATGTCATTGACAAAGAGGTGACATACATAAATATTGCTTTGCTTTCCTCTTATTCATTAATGTAAACAAAATTATCACCAACTTTCATTTCAAACGTCATATTTAATGACAATAAATTTATTAGGGAAAGAGCAGACTGGAAACAAGTTCATTCGTCAAATCACAATTGAATTACAGTCATAGTTAGCCGTGGACCCGAGTTCAGAAAAATCAATGAAAGTATTCTGTGAGAATCAACTGACTATATGGAAATTACAATAAAGAATATTGTGTATTTTATTTTTTTAACTGTGTGCCACACATTCTTTTTATCAGTAATATTTACAATATATTTATATACATATATACATATAAACAATTTTTTCCAGAATCCTGGACATTTATCACATGCCACTGGTTATGAGAATCCTATTAAGAAATTCCTATCTTATCCCAATACAATAAAAATACTTCTTCTGAACAACTGGTATATATGGATCGCTCTGTATGCAACTGGCCAAACTTGCTTTCTAGTATTAGACCAGAACCACCTCCAGTAAGTAACTCCAGTAAAGTTTTTATGGCATAATTTTTTTCTGAATTAGCCTTATTCCTGACGTCCTTATATTTGCCTCTGTTTAGCCCAATATAACTTATTTTACGATGTTCTTGTAGGTCTCATTTTATTTTTCCGAATAAAGTAAGGCATAAAAATAAGTAAATTTTTTTCCAGACCTATTCCTGTGTTGATGAAGTTAAGGGAAATTTGGGTTGGCCGACTCATTTTCAATGAACAAAGAGCTATTTAGAATGGAAGGGAAGGCATAAGGGAAGCCAGACAGAATTTCAAACTACACAAGATCTTTTTCTGATAGATTGTCTACATCAGGCTAAGTGAATTTTGCTGAGACAAAGGAGGAAGCAACAGAGGAAGAAGTGGGCAAATTAGACAGAGAGCTGTAAACGGATCTATTGATTAAAAGAAAGGAAGTTCTATCCTTTTTTTTTGAATTGTAGTTTTGAAAGAGCCTTAAAGGTCATCTGTCTAATCTACTGCCATCCGATGTCTGACTCTCCTTCAGGGCAGCCATCCATGCAGCCATCCTCCACCAGTATCTCAGACAAGAGCAAACTGACGCCTCCTATGCCACTCTAGCAAGTTCTTCCTTGTTTTAAGCCGCGTTTTTTTGTGTGTGTGTGTTTTTTTTTTTTAAGATTTTATTTGTTTATTTCACAGACAGAGATCAAAAGTAGGCAGAGAGGCAGGCAGAGAGAGAGAGAGAGAGGGAGAAGCAGGCTCCCTGCTGAGCAGAGAGCCCGATGCGGGCCTCGATTCCAGGACCCTGGGATCATGACCTGAGCCGAAAGCAGAGGCTTTAATCCACTGAGCCACCCAGGCGCCCCGCCACAGTTTTTTCTCTAGAGAATTTCCATCCATTGGTCCCAGTCCCCTTTCTCTGTAATAACATGAAACAAATCCATGGGTTCTTTCACATGACCTCCTGATAGCCTTTCAAATAAAAGCAGCTTTAAATTCTTCCCCAATAACCACTTAATATCTACAGTTCTCACCTGTTCTATCTCTGTGCTTTCTCCTGAAACTATCACCCAACACAGTTCCTAAGGCCTGCACCCTCTTTTAACAAAATTAGTAGATGGACAGTTCTGCGATATTTCATTGTAACAGTCTCTTCATGGCATAATGGTTAAGAATTCGGGCTCAGGGGGCGCCTGGGTGGCTCAGTGGGTTAAGCCTCTGCCTTCGTTCGGCTCAGGTCATGATCCCAGGGTCCTGGGATCGAGCCCCGCATTGGGCTCTCTGCTCAGCGGGGAGCCTGCTTACCCCCTCTCTCTCTGCCTGCCTCTCTGCCTCCTTCTGATCTCTGTCTGTCAAATAAATAAATAAAAATCTTAAAAAAAAAAAAAAAAGAATTCAGGCTCAGGAGCAAGATCCGGATTTTACCCCTTTCATTCTCTGATCTTGCACAACTTCTGAATCCTGAAACTTGACTACTCTCATCTGTAAGTGGTGATTGAAACACTACCCACTCTAGAGTTGTTACGAGAATTAGATGAGATATTGCATATAGATACCACCTGAATGCAGGTGCCTGGGTGGCTCGGTTAAGCATCTGCCTTTGGATCAGGTCATGATCCCAGGGTTCTGGAATCAAGTCCCATGTCAGGCTTCTCGCTCAGCGGGGAGTCTGCTTCTTTGCCCATCCCTTGGCTTGTGCATTCTCTCTCTCTCTCTCTCTCTCTCAAATAAGTAAACTTTTAAAAAACTAAAAATATTATAAAACATCCGAATGCTTATGTGCCAACTATTTTCTTGTCCTTACGTTCACTACATCGTTTAATCCTTTTGATAACCTCATGACACAGACTACCCTTTCCAACCTAATTTTAGAGATGTGAAAATATGCGTGCTGGACAAGACCTTTATTTGGTCCTCTAGGTTTACTTTTATCTACTCACCGCACAGTGCTATGCACCAGGACAGAGACTGATGTGGACAAAATCCACATCCTGGTTAACACTGGCAGATCAGAAGACCGAGGAGAATGAGCTATTTATGGTCCCATACAATTGCTTCGTCAGTCAAAGGTCATACTCCTCTCAACACACTCATTTTGCGCACCTCTGTTCACTCTTCTCCCGCTTTTTAAAATGCATCTTGGGCACAAGAGTAGGGTGCCGTTACTAGCCTCAAAGTTCTGCTCTACCCTTTGTGGTTTTCCTACATCCTGTCCACAGCTTTGAATATAGCATCAACATTATACTTCCTTCAAAAACGTCCAGTTTGAGGGGCGCCTGCCGGGCTTAGTCAGTAGAGCGTGAACTCTTCATCTCGGGGATTCGAGCCCCACGTTTGCTGTAAAGATTACTTAAAAATACAATCTTAAAAAAAAAAATGCCCAATTTGACATGTCATCTGTTCCTTACCACTTCCCTGTCTGGTAGACTGAGACAGAGAGAGGTTAGGTAACTGGCCTGAAAACCCACAGTTAATGGCAGCAGAGCCATCATCAACACCCCGGCAGTCAGCTGAAGAGCCGGCTGCCGTCCCTAAGTGGTACCGCCTCCGCCGGGGAGTGAGAGAGCAGTAACTGCAGGCTCATCGCCCACTCTCCTGCGCTCCACAAGGTGGAGGGCAGGGGCTGTCACAGGCTTACTGACATCAGTAAGCAGTTGGAAGGCACAACGGCAGAATTAGTTTTATTAAAATTTATTACGGTATTTGGAAACACCTTTACACAAGTCTTGCCTATCCAGAATTCCAGAGAAAGATGATTATTTTATTTTAAGTTTGCTTTTCGTTTTTGTTTTTTTTTTGTGTGTGTGTGTATGTGTTGTGTTGTTTGTTTTTTAAATGACTTCTACTGGGCGCCTGGGTGGCTCAGTGGGTTAAGCCTCTGCCTTTGGCTTAGGTCATGATCTCAGGGTCCTGGGATCAAGTCCCGCATCGGGCTCTCTGCTCAGGAGGGAGCCTGCTTCCCCCTCTCACTCTGCCTGCCTCTCTGCCTACTTGTGATCTCTCTCTGTCAAATAAATAAATAAAATCTTTAAAAAAAAGGAAAAAAGAAAAAGAATTAGGAACTACTACATCCATGGTCTAAAGTGTTTAAACAAGTGACTAGATCATAAAATCTTCTATGGGGCATAACATTCCAAGGTAGGCAAGAGTTTGGCATGAAAATACTACATTTTATCTGTGGAAAAATGAAATACACTGTTTTCGATTTTTGTGGGAAAGTTGAAATATAAATCAATTATTTAAAATTACTACTCATAAATTAATCCTGGAATCTATTGTTATTCTCATGCTTAAGCTCTTAGAAGTCCTCTTCAGTGGGTTATGTTTTTGTCTCCCTAGGACAATTAAATTGTGACATATTTTTTTATGTTATAAGGCTTTGGGGATTATCTAGTTCCTTTCATATGGTAACTGTGTGCTACAGCAAGATAAAAAGCTGGGGAAATTAAGGCTATCCCTTGGCATAAACAAGTTGTAATCAGATATTTGGTTAAAATATTCACGTTTCAAGGCACCCCAGTGGCTCAGTCCGTAAAATACCTGCGTTCAGCTCAGGTCATGATCTCAGGGTCTAGGGATTACAGCCATGCCGAATCTGCTTCTCCCTCTCTCTGCCCCTCTCCCTGCTTGTGCTCGCTCTCTCTCTCTCTCGCTCTCTCAAGTAAATAAATAAAATCTTTTAAAAAATAAAATAAAAATTTCACGTTTCAACCAAGTTTCTATTATTGGGATCAAAAAGAAAAAAATGCAAAGTTAAAGACATGAGTTTATACCTTTTTCCCAGGTTCCCTGGAAATTTCACCATAGGTCTTATACCTGATAGCCCCCACAGACATAATAAAAGTTCTTATTTGAATTGCTTTTACTAGAATATCTTTACTTTCGGAAGATGGAAAACCCCAAATAAATAGAACTATATGCCAAGTCCATATTAGGAAAAATCGAATCAGCTGAATATGTTTTACTACTCACTGTTGGACTTTTTTTGTCAGAATAAAAGAAAAGTGTAGTTCCTCTCAGCTCTGTCCAGTAATGTTTATATTCCTGTGGGAAATAAATTATAAGCATTATTTCATTGGTATATTCAACTCCTTTTTAATAATTTTCTTTGTAACTTTCTTCTTTGCTGTTTGATATAAGGTTCTTCTTTATCTTGAGATAAATCACCTAATTTTATGGCTTAATATTACATTTAGCTCTTGATTAAATCCTTCACAAATTTATTTTAGCATAATATGTGAGGTAAGGATGTAATTTGATGTGTGTTTAAATAGATCATTTTTCAAAATGTTCCCCATTGATTTAAGACACTTGATATTTTGTGTAGGTTTCAGTGGAGGTTTGTCTCTGTAAGAGGGGTCATTTAACGGACCAGGATAGGACAAGCATTAAATATCTACATTCCAGGGCAGCTGAAAGGATTGAATGGGTTGATAAATCTAAAGCACTTAGAGTACATGGCTCACCGTTTGGGTTCAATAAATAGTATATGTTTATATAAATAAAGGCAATGTGAACAGTTCATAATCATAAAAATAATATAACATCATCAAACCCAAACTTTGAAGTCCGAATTTCATTCACGTGGTGAACATTTCCTTATTTCTACATTCACATTATTATGGGTTCTATAGAAATACACATTTTTAAAAAATACAACTTTTTAAGTTTAAAAAAATTTAGATGACCTAGTCTCATTTCACTCAAGTGAAACTTCATTTATATAAGGGGAATTTACATTTTATATGAAGACTGGCTGTATTACAAAAGAATGACAAGTGGGGGGCTTGAGAATAAAATCCTTCCGCATCTAAAGACTAACCTTCATACCCAGCTCTTTCGAAAAGTATGTTTTTAAAAATTCCAGCTTCATAAGCAGGATGACCATTCCTTCCTTTAGGGTTTAATAAGCTCAATTTTTATAATATGTGGATTATCTCAACTCATATTGAGAGTTAATATAGGGGAATTACATGAAATTTTTTTCTTGTGCTTATAAAATGTGAAGATACTTGTATATATAATGGTATTTTGTGTCTCTTTAATACTGAAATATTGTTTATCCTTTTTTTGACCAGCAAAATGTTTGTCACCTCTTCGGAATTTATTTATGTCTTTTCTCAAATAATGGGAACTCTATAACCCATCTTGTTTTTACTTACCTTGGCTCCTTGGAAGCTCAAAATTAAATTCGTTTTCAAATTACAAGGACCATCTTTCTCAATTTCTTAGTAGAACTTTGCCCCCCTTCTTCTTCTTCCTGATAAAGTGCTATTTTAGTTATCCTTTACTGGGTGAAACCCCACCCTAAAATTGAGTGGATTAAAATAGCAAACGTTTTCTATTTCTCCTCATCCGGTGTCTGGTGATGATTCTTTGGGTATACCTCCCTGTGGCTGCTCTAGGGTGGCCTCACTCACTTGCCTGGGGTCTTAGCTGGGAATGCAGAGCTGAGAGTGATACAAGAAGCAATATATTTGGTCTTTGTCCCCAGTTCCCGGCATAGAGATCCTAAAACTCAGAACTTCCTGAGTGAT
This sequence comes from Mustela lutreola, assembly GCF_030435805.1. Classification (NCBI taxonomy): domain Eukaryota; kingdom Metazoa; phylum Chordata; class Mammalia; order Carnivora; family Mustelidae; genus Mustela; species Mustela lutreola. The sequence continues at coordinate 13,090,585 of NC_081290.1, forward strand.
AGGAGTGCTTTTATTATTCATAATGAGTCCCTTTACAGAATACCTGAATTTATACAAATGAGATAACATCGGTTGGGATGCCTGGAGAGCTTCAGGGTAGGTCAGGCCCCAGAACAACTGATTAATGGATTGGATCTTTCGGCCTCACCCCAGCCTCAGCGGGGGGGGGGGGGGGGGGGGGGGGGGGGGGGCTGGGAGATTTCAGTTTCGTAAAAACTCTTGAACGCTGTGATTTGATGAGATTCCTAATTAGTGAAAGCGTTCACAGGGTAAGAGGGTATTGCGGCCCAATTTAATACCCATAGGAACAGGTGGGCTTCCCGACCTTGCTCTCAGGACTCGTCAACTGCCTGTTCTTTTGTATCCTTTACTTAATATTAAAGTAAAGTGTCTTCCTGAGAGCTATGGGCCATTCTAGTAAATTATCAAATCTTAGGAGGGAGTCATGGGAACTTTTTCTTCCTCAAGATTTATTTATTTAGGGGCGCCTGGGTGGCTCAGTGGGGTAAGCCTCTGCCTTCGGCTCGGGTCAATGGTCTCAGGGTCCTGGGATCGAGCCCCAGGTCGGGCTCTCTGCTCAGCGGGGAGCCTGCTTCCTCCTCTCTCTCTGCCTGCCTCTCTGTGTACTTGTGATCTCTCTCTCTCTCTGTCAAATAAATAAATAAAATCTTTAAAATATATATATTTATTTATTTTAGAGAGCGAGAGAGAGCATGCCAGCATGGGGAGAGGCTAAGGGAGAGGAAGAGACAGAATCCCAGATGGACTTCCTACTGACAATGGAGCCTGATGCAGGGGTTGATCTCACAACCCTGATATGATGGCCTGAGCCAAAATCAAGAGTCAGACATTTAACCGACCGAGTCACCCAGGCGCCCAAGCACTCTTGATTTACAGTGAGTTGGTGAGGATTATGGGAGGCCTGGAACTTAAAATTGGTGATGGAAGTGGAGGGCAGCCTTGTAGGACTGAGCCCTTAAATAAGCTATGGGGTCTGCACTAAGTCTGGATGGGTAGTGTCAGAATTAAGCTGAATTGTTGAACACCCATTTGGTGTCCAGAGAAACAGAGAAGTGGTTGTTGGTGTTGGAAAACCCCCCACTGAGAAAACTGTAGTCTCACTCCATAGGGTCCTGGCTCCAGTCAGGGAACCTAGGCTAGTTCACATACCGGCAGGAGGATTCCCAGGAACAAGAGAGGGCAAGCCCCAGTGGGTGAGTACTTTGTAATCTGTTTCTGTCACATTTACCCAAGTGCGACCCAGCCCAGATTTCAAGGGGTAGGTAAAAAAATAAATGCAATCTCTTTATGGAAGAGCAGAAAAGTCCCATTTCAAATGGGAAGGCATACAGGGAGGCTTGAAAAAATTGGTCGTATTACTGTAGCATTCTACCCCAAGGGCAGAGCTGGAACATGGCGCAAGTTTCTTTGTTCAGGACCTGTGGTCTTTCCACTCCCTCCTACTTCCTAATTGACAGCTGGCTATAATGTAATGCCTCCTGCGCCAAGAACAAATTAACAAAGACTCATTCAAAGGGGCATAGGAGAGGCGCCTGGGTGGCTCAGTGGGTTGAGGCCTCTGCCTTCAGCTCAGGTCATGACTCCAGGGTCCTGGGATCAAGCCCTGCATTGGGTTCTCTGCTCAGCAGGGAGCCTGCTACCCCTTCCGTCTCTCTGCCTGAGTCTCTGCCTACTTGTGATCTCTCTCTGTTAAATAAATAAAAATCTTTAAAAAAAAAAAGATGTTTGGCTTGAGAAGTTGCTAATATCTAATATCTATGCTAATATCTAATATGCTAGTATCTCTATGATCAGGCAGATGTTCTGTAAAAACCATGAGAGCATCTAGTCACTGTGTTGAAAAATACTTGAATTTCCTCAGGTTTGACTTTTGAGGAGTAGGAAAACAATTCAAATTTGAGGACAGGAGCTTCTTTTTTTAAATTGTATCTTCTCTCAAGGCATTCACATTCTGCTCTAGTGGTAAGCCTCTGCAACATGAGCAGCCGGCCAAAGCTACACTGTGTTTTGGGACTGGGATGTGGGTGATGGAGACTGGGAAGGTATCAGAATGCAGGCATTGTAGCTGGAGAACTTAACAACAGGTTGTATCGTTTTACTGGAGTATGACATCTAAGATCAGATCTAAACTTGGAGGAAAAGAAAAGCAATTGAAACCCCTCAAGTCAAAGTGTACCACTCTGTTCATCTTCTTAATTAGCCTCATGAGTATTAACCTACTATAGATAGAAAAACTAAAATCACTCACAGCCAAAGTTTATTGAGTTTTTTCTGTATGTACAGACAGACATCCATCTGTGCTTCTAAGAAAAATTACAGAGGTGTTCAGTCATGAGAGAATGATATGAACTGAGTAGAAATAATCAGGGAAAAATAAGAGTTTTACTGATTGAGGCGCCTGGCTGGCTCAGTCGGTTAAGTGTCTGACTCTTGGTTTCGGCTCAGATCGTGACCTCAGCGTCTTGGGATGGAGCCCTGTGTAGGACTCCGTGCTTAGCACAGAGTCTCCTTGTGCCTCTCTCGCCTCCTCTGCTCATTTCCCAGCTCTAAATAAAATCTTAAAAAAAAAAAAAGAGTTTTACTGGTAAACAAACACACAGATTCATGGAAAGGATTAAAGAGGGTTTATTAAGTACAGGAAGAAGCAAGAACAAAGGCACTGAGTTGATAGTCAAGGCAGCCTGGAGGAAAAGAAAGATTACAAACAGCTGTAGGTCCTGTGGACTCCAACCACAGCCACAAACAGATCAAACTTGTATTCAGAATGCTGAGATCATAGTCCTGATTTAGTTTCTGATAAGCTCTTATCAGTATAATCTGAGTCATCTATAAATATCAATCTCAATAATCAATACCTTCGGTATGTATCTATACATATCATAGATATGTAAGTATTTTAAAAATTAATTTTGAATAACACAATTTTGAATGAAATACATTGAACACATTCTTATATTCAGGCTGATAAGATATAGTATACGCACTGTTTTTTTTTTTTTTCTAAAGATTTTATTTATTTATTTGACAGACAGAGATCACAGGTAGGCAGAGAGGCAGCCAGAGAGAGAGAGGGGAAGCAGGCTCCCTGCTGAGCAGAGAGCCCAATGTGGGGCTGGATCCCAGGACCAAGAGATCATGACCTGAGCAGAAAGCAGAGGCTTTAACCCGCTGAGCCACCCAGGCGCCCCCACACTGTTTTTAATTTAAGCATATCACAGACTGAATAAACGATGAGCTATTGCCCAAGCTTTCTCTTATTTTCAAGCAGTTCCAGAAAAATGAGAACTTTCCCCATTTGCAAGAACTGTGTTTACGTTGGAGTCCTGCCGTGGCACTTAATACCTCTTATTATCAAATAAATCTTCCTGATCAATCCAAAATTCTAGGGTGGCTTAAGTAAGTCTTCCCACATTCTCTTTTCCATGAAATTATCTATTTTTAATGGGTTCTTGACCTGGAATCCAAGGACTTCCTGAAATTGCATTTAAAATGGTATTTGTTGGCACCTTTTCCTAGGGGCAAAGTTCCTTAAATTTTTTTTTTTTAAGATTTATTTATTTATTTGACAGACAGAAATCACAAGTAGGCAGAGAGGCAGGCAGAGAGAGAGAGGAGGAAGCAGGCTCCCCACTGAGCAGAGAGCCCAATGTGGGACTCGATCCCAAGACCCTGGGATCATGACCCAAGCCCAAGGCAGAGGCTTTAACTCACTGAGCCACTCAGGTGCCCCTCCTTAAATTCTTTTTTTTTTTTTTTTTAAGATTTTATTTATTTATTTGACAGACAGAGATCACAAGTAGGCAGAGAGGCAGGCAGAGAGAGAGAGGATGAAGCAGGCTCCCTGCTGAGCAGAGAGCTTGATGTGGGACTCGATCCCAGGACCCTGAGATCATGACCTGAGCAGAAGGCAGCGGCTTAATCTATGAGCCACCCAGGAGCCCCCCTTCTTAAAATTCTTAAAAGTGCCCCTGACACCAAACAGCTAAGAAACACCTCTAAATGTGTGATCTCCTTAAAGACTAGGTTACTCCTCGGTTATATTTTCTCTAGTTAAATGTTTTGAATTCCTTCAGCAAAGACCCCAGCTGAATGCTCTGCAGAGCTCCCCAACTTCTTCGAACCCATTTTCTTTGAAGATAACCTTTTATTACCCCTGACTCACCCTCACTTTCAAAGCTTCCCTGGCACTTTACTTCTGCTTGCCCACTGTTTTCCTTAGCTTTTTCTCTCAGCTTTTGTTTTCTAGTACTCTAGTCCTGTGGCTCTCCTTTGAGCCATATTAACAGTTGACCCTTGAACAACGCAGGGAAGATTAGGGATGCTGACCCTCCTGCACAGTTGAAAATTGTGTACCACTTGTGACTCCACAAAAATTTAACTTCAAATGCCCACTGTTGGCCAGAGACCTTGCCAGTAACATAAATAGTCATTTAACACATACTTTATATGTTATATGTATTATATACTTTGTCCTTATAATAAAATAAGCTAGAGAAAAGAAAATGTTGGGCGCCAGGGTGGGTTAAACCTCTGCCTTTGACTCAGGTCATGATCTCAGGGTCCTGGGATCGAGTCCTACATGGGGCTCTCTTCTCAGCAGGGAGCCTGCTTCTCCCTCTTTCTGCCTACTTGTGATTTCTGTCAAATAAATAAATAAAATCTTTTTAAAAAAATCTAAGTGTAAGTGGATTGGACCTGTGCAGTTCAAACCCATGCTGTTTAAGGGTCAACTGTACTTACAGACTTAAAACTGATATTAGTATGTTATGTTAAGAAAAATTTGACAATGAAATGGAAGGAGAATGAATCTAATCTTTAGTGTAAACCAGGTATTTTATACATCTCTTTAATCCTTGAAACCACCCTGTAAGTCGACATTATTGTTGTCCTCTTGGTCTCTTCTCCTTGACACACAAGTAAAAGATACGTTGCTATGAATTCAAGTGGAAACACAACCCAATTTCATCAGAAATATTTATACCTATACTTTAGTCTTTCCATTTCAAAGCATACTAAGAACAGGCAGAGTAGCAATGAGGTCATGGAGTCTTCCCTCCTAACCATGAACTAAGCCTCTGGAAAGTAAGGTCTTTATGTTGTTTATGTTCTGTAGAAATCAGTATGATGCTTGGTGCATAGGAGACATACAATAAACGCTGCCTGAATGAATAAATTAATTGAGCACGTGTTGTGCCCCAAACATATTACCTTGTGTGGCAAGTTGTATTTTTCCCATTTTATAGTTTGAGAAAATTGAATTTCAAGGAGATAGAATAACTTGTACAAGATCACAAGCTGTTTAAGTGGCAAAACCATTAGGTAAAGACATATTTTACTGACTCTAAAATCCTTTTTCTTTTCTTTTTTTTTTAAATATTGTATTTATTTATTTGTCAGAGAGAGAGCGAGCACAGGCGGACAGAATGGCAGACAGAGGGAGAGGGAGAAGCAGGCTCCCTGCCAAGCAAGGAGCCCGATGTGGGACTCGATCCCAGGATGCTGGGATCATGACCTGAGCCGAAGGCAGCGGCTTAACCCACTGAGCCACCCAGGTGTCCCTAAAATCCTTTTTCTATTAACCATACCAGTAGAATGCCTTCTTTAAATATTTTTAATAACCCTTTAGAACAGTTATTATAAATACTTTGATAGATATTTAATGAATAACCAAATTTAAATTACAAATTAGAAGTTTTGCTTTCCCAATTCCAGTTTCCTGGCAAAGTGTAACAATGTGGCTAACCTGTTGTAACAAGATAGAATTCACTTTGAAAGCATAAAGAAGGGAAAAATATTCTAACGTAGCTGCCAAATTTACTAATACATGTTTAACACCCATAACAGAATGTAAACTACCATGTCTTTGCAAAAAACCCCGAATGTGCTATTATAGATATTTTTACACACACAATTTTTCTGTTAATAACTCTTCAGAAAATATATCGTATTACCATTATATTTCTTATGACATTCCTTGAAACACTTAATTTTTTCTACTTTGTTGCTATTAAAATTTCATAAAATTTGACCTAACTTAATTATTTTGCTTTTTGTTAGTAACAAGGACTTTCATGTTTATTTCTTTAATTTCAAATCTCCATAATTAGTATTATAAAAACTAATTTTAACTAATTATAAGTTTTTATTTTTACATTTTAAAAATATGAAATGCTTTCTGCATTTTCTTAGAGTATATGTATTTATGTTGCTTAGTTTACATGTTACCCATACTGTACCTACATATTAGCTTTTCAAGTCACTATGTTAATGTTTTTAGAATATAGAACTATGCAAAATGCTAATAGTATCGGCTAATCATTTTCATAATTTTTTTACAAAAGTTAACTATTAAAAATAATGTTATCATTATTTATAAACTTCAAATAACTGAGAGTAGAAGCACACAGCTTAGCTTCAGACATAATTTGTTATCTTAATGGTACACATCATTGTGGAAGCATACTAGAAAGTTGCAGAAAAAATACAGGAAACAGGGGTGCCTGGGTGGCTCACTGGGTTGGGGCCTCTGCCTTCGGCTCGGGTCATGATCCCGGGGTCTTGGGATGGAGCCCCGCATGGGGCTCTCTGCGAAGCGGGGAGCCTGCTTCCCTTTCTCTTTTTGCCTGCCTCTCTGCCTACTTGTGTCTCTGTCTGTCAAATAAATAAATAAAATATTTTTTAAAAATACAGGAAACATTTTAACTTCTAAGCTGAAATCTGTAATATTTAAATAAATTCTTTGGAAATGTGGCTTTTATTGAATTTTTTTTACATTAGTAACAACACTAGAACGTTATATTACATATAACACAAATATATATGTATGTATGTGTTCAAGCCATACATTGACTTTAAATTATGCAAAATTGACATCATATTTCTTAGCTCAAGGAAGAAGGTTTAATCGCAACAGAAACAAGGAGGACCTTGTCACATCATATCAAATCACCATGAAATAACTTTTTTTTTAAAAGATTTTATTTATTTATTTGACAGAGAGAGATCACAGTAGGAGAGAGGAAGGGAAGAGATCACAGAGAGAGAGAGAGGAAGGGAAGCAGGCCCCCCGCTGAGCAGAGAGCCAGAGGCGGGACTCGATCCCAGGACCCTGAGATCATGACCTGAGCCGAAGGCAGCGGCTTAACCCACTGAGCCACCCAGGCGCCCCATGAAATAACTTTTATATTAAGACAGAAACCGCTAGTTTAACGTTATCATCTATGGACTTACCTGGTATTCTGACCTCTTGACTAACAAAAACCCTTCAAAATACAAAGGTAGAGCAGTAATCTTTAACCTTTCTTGAAAGATCCTGCGAGGGGCTGGTTTCGGGGGGTTCTTAGCCATCATACCCTCTCAGTATGTCGTTTGATTTCAGCTCTATCCAGTCTCAAAATGAGATCTCCTGTGTGAGAGGAAAAAGCAACTGTTCAAAGAGGAAGTCCCAACTCGATATTTAACCACCAACAGTACACACACACACACACACACGCACACACAAACACTTTTTTTTTTCCTTTACTTTTCATAAGGTGAGAAAGAACAGGCATAGACCAACTTTGAAAGGGCAACTTCTGGTAAACTTAGAATAGGATTACAGTAGCAAAATAAACAGAAGATTAATGTCACCAGGGGATGAAAAGAACCAATGTGGTCATTATGGACTTTGGAGGAGTCATCAAGGTCACACTGTTTTCTTCCACCTTTTTTGTTTATTGCTTTCCATTTTCATCCCCAGAAGACAAGAATGGAGTTAACTCCACTTGATTAAAAATCACTTAACAGGATAATTTTATTACTACTTTTTGTGTTGTTAATCTTTTAGGACTGAGCTTGTTTACATTTTTTTTTTTAAATGTAGTTCCTTATCCTATGCCCATTTTCATGGTCCTCTAAATACAAACGACAGGCATGGGAACATGGGATTTTTTATATTTTGTCAGTTAGGATTTTGAGTTTGTGGGGCAAAATGTGTTTGGCAGAGAAAACTGTAATATTTCACACTTTAATTTTCTTCTTTTATGCTTTCTGAGTTGTGGGTCACTGATGCTATGATGCACAGATGGGGTCTGTACAATTATCTCGTGTGATTTAGAAAGCCACCCTGGGTACAAAATTCATTCAGTCATTGCATGTGAAAAAGGGTCTGCGAGAGACCGGATTTGGCTCAGCACTGTGCAAGAAATGGTGGGAGAAGGGACCAGTGGGTGGAACACTGACTGGTATGTTTTGCAAGGATCCTGAGAAGTTCCACCGTTTCTTATTTCACCTTCTGTATTTCAGATCTACTCTAGATTTAGTATAGATCAGGCCTGAGCATTCCCTCCAGGTAGACCAGCTGATTTCTGGAACTCAAAATAAGGCAGGAATCTCCAGTCTCTTCTTCCTTTCCTAGTGGAGACATCACATGGTTTCCCCCCACCAGTACGGGTATCCATTGGGTAGGCATCTATAGATGTGTGCAGCCAAATTGTCTACAAAGTGCGGTATCACAGTACAGACCAATTATTTGTAAACTAGAGGAGAGTGTTAAATGCATCATCAAAATGAAAATAGATTGAAACAGAAATTCGGAGTTGAAGTGTCGGAGGCAGGCCCCTGGCCAGGGCCGCCTCCGCCATTAAAAGATGGCGCCTGGCTAGTTGCCAGGTTAGGATTGCCTCATGAGACTAAGCGGAACGCCCAAAGAGGAAGTAAACAGCATTGGTTGCTAGCGAAGTTGTTCATTTAGGTGCACAGCCTGATTCGCTCCCTCCTGTACCCTGCTCGCTGATTGGTCATGTAAGCGTATATAAGTGTGTAGACTTGCGGAAATAAAGAGAGAGAAGAGAGAGAAGATGCATCCGAACCAGGGCGTCTTGTCGTCCTTGTGCGCCGAGGGCGATATTGAAGATTTAAAATTACTCCTTTGCTTTTATATTAAGTCAAGACCTGCTTCCTAGTATTACCAAACCTTCTAATGATAAAATATAAGTCCAGTTTTTTTTTTTTGAGACAAAGCCATGCTATTTTTTAATTTCAATGTAATAGGAAAATGAATTGATTGACAAAGGAAAAACCACTTGATTTTGATAAATGACCTAATCCACCTTTTGGGACCTGGGAGCTGGAGTAACAGGGAGGAAAGGATAGGAGGGCTGAGAACTGAGAAAGGGGAGGGAGGCAGGATGCTGTGAGCTAGCAGTAGCTGAATAGGAGAAAAGCGGTCACTGGCGTTAAGGCCAGAGTGTTTCATGGGAGAAAAGAATGCCTCTGAGAAATGCAAACATAGCAATATTTCTGAGAAATAATCATCTAGTTAATTATGTCTCTCCTACCTTTAAAAGTTAAACAAAATTAAAGAAAAATGGGCTTATCCACTTAAGTTACTTTGGTTTGTGATTTGCAAGTTACAGTAATTGTTGATATACCAATGTTCAAATTGTGTCTCCTGAAAAAAACAACTCCAAGCTGGCAAAACTCCTGCTGAAACATGATTAGCCAGTTAGACCTGTCTGTAGTTTCCAACATCATAGTACAACTGCATCGTTATAATGGAAATGCTCTTAGAGAGACCTCAGATTCTAGGTGGTGAATAATGGATTTGTACGTAAAGAATCATAGCAGAAAAAGTAGTAGTCATAGTAGAAAAAGTAAAAAAAAAAGTATCATAGTAGAAAAAGTAGAAAAAAGAAAAGAGAGAGAAAAGCCAATTTTGCTATTAACCATCTCTGAGCCCTTGACCAAACCATCTAACTTACCTGGGCTCACAGCTTCTTTTTCTTCTTGTCTACAGAACTGCAGTAGGTTTCTCAGTCATCTACTTTTCACACTTTTCTTCTCTGATTCATTTAAAATGCAGTCTAATCAAGTCACTCCCCTGCTTAAAACACTTCGATGAATGTGCTTTTGAGAGTCATTCGTTCATTTTGTCGTTCAACGCTATATACTGAACACCAAACAATGTGCTCTAGGAACTTCAGTTACTCCCAATTCTCTCAATATTTCATGGTATCTCCCATCTCACCATAACTTTCCAATCACTATATATCTTGTTTGCATGCTCTTATTCTTGTTAAAAATGACACTTCCTACCCATCCTTCAAGGCTTCCATTGAATATATCCTTGTCTGCTAAGATTCCCTAATTTCCTGAAGCCTTCTTCATCTCCAGGGAGAAAGTTTATTGCTCTCCTCCTGCATTCCATAGCACCTTACAGATTTTTTATTACAATATTTGTTCTGTTGTATTTTAGTGATTGGTATATATTCTGTATCAACAGGAAACTGAGTTTTTCAAATATAGGGATTGTGTTGAAATTGAAGTTGATAAGAAATAGGTTGCAGTAACCATTTGTTAAATGAATAACTCTAGCTAGAAAATCTAATTCTAATTTGGGAGTTTTTAGCCTCTGCTGTGCAGATGCTTCTTTTTTTTCTGATATGTGTAAACACTGGTTGACATAGGATTCTTTTGTTGCCATGTAGATCATGGTACCATCAAAATACTACACCCTCACTAAGTGCAATTATTATAGCCATCATCAGTAACTGTGCCACAAGAGTTTGTTATACGTCACATAGGTGGCTAATACAATGTAGCAAGTTTGATTGGAGTATAAGATTAACTCATATAACACCAAAATCTCTGTGCTCTTTGGAGACATTTATGTTATAATGCAATTCAAGTGAATGCACATTTTTACAACAGTTAAGGTTCTCTAAAGTACTTTATCATCCACTTATTAGAAATGATTCAATCAGTAAGTCTTTTTTTTTTTTTTAAAGATTTTTATTTATTTATTTGAGAGAGAGACAGTGAGAGAGAACATGAGCGATGAGAAGGTCAGAGGGAGAAGCAGACTCCCCATGATGCTGGGAGCCCGATGCGGGACTCGATCCCAGGACTCCAGGATCATGACCTGAGCCAAAGGCAGTCGTCCAACCAACTGAGCCACCCAGGCGCCCCTCAATCAGTAAGTCTTTATAGGAGCCCCCAAAACGTCCTCTGTACCTCCAGATTTCTGATTTGTTTTACTTAATGTTTATTGCTGCCTTTTGCCATTTTCATCACAATTCATTGCAGTAAATTTTGGAGATGTTTGAACTGAATACATTTGTGTTTACAATCAATAACTGAAGAATACAGCCTTAATTTTAACAACTATGTGGAATACTTTGTGCCATGGTGAGTCATTATTATTCAAGAAAATATTTTTACTAGGTCTTTTGGAACCAGAAAAAAAGGGGGGGGGTAGGAATCACTGTTGAAGAAGTGATATTAGTAGGTCTGTCAGAGTGGTTTGATTTGCTAACACAATTTTTAGCACAAAGTGTTGCATCTAAGATGTATATCTTATATCTAAGATATAAGAGTTTTTCTAGTTATATGTTCTCACTATTTTTGTAGTGTAGGGTGTAACTCATATTACTGGGAAACATTTCTTAGATGTCACATAGATATAGGAAACACACTGGTTTCTAAATGACTTGAGTAATAACACAATGGTAGCTTTAAAAAAACTCAAATCTCAGGGTGCCTGGGTGGCTCAGTGGGTTAAAGCCACTGCCTTCGGCTCAGGTCATGAGCCCAGGGTCCTGGGATTGAGCCCCACATTGGACTCTTTGCTGGGTGGAGAGCCTGTTTCCTCTCCCTGTCTGCCTCTCTGCCTACTTGTGATCTCCGCCTGTCAAATAAATAAATAAATAATCTTTAAAAAAAAACAACAACAATTCAAATCTCCAGATACGATGATGGTCTGGGGGGGGCGGTTAAGAACAATAATGAATTCGGTTTTAACCACGCCAAGCTCAATATACAGAAAGGTTAGTTCTACATTTTTTTTCCTTTTGGCTTCATTTAAAATCCACTACTGCTGTTTTATGGGATAAGGTAGATTGGTGCTCAATATCCGTTTCCAGCCCCTTCCAGTGTGCCATTCTTTACTACAGAGGCTGAAAGTTGAAGACTACCTATCCAGAATTTTCTGCAGCTAGAGCTGGGATGCATTCCATATTAGCAAGGAAGAATGAAATCAGAATTTATTCTAAGTTTGGCTTTTTTTTTTTTTCTAGAGGGAAGCATGGTCAGTGGACATCTGATTTTTCTGTGGCAACACTATCAGAAGCCCCCACATCTGATCACTGGTTTCATAATGGTGATAGTCAAAGCATGAATATCATGCTTTTTTCTGATACCTGTCATGACAGGGATGGTGTGTTCCTGGAGCCAGAAGCTATAACGAGGCTTCCTGCTCATGGAGACTTCTTATTTGTTGTGTCTTCCTAGACATGGTGTTTTGTAACTGCAGTGACTTCCTGATGATACAGTGGCAGTACGGCTCTGAAGGCTGTGGCATCAGCATCAGCTTCCCAAGTTTTCAGTTTGTAGCAGCAGCAGGCTTTTGGTGGTTCAGTTCCATAGTGTGTCTTTGGGGATGATTCCTGAAAGCCCCCAATACATTATTTCTCCATCCCTCCCAACAATTCTTGTAAACAGATAAATTATTAATAGAGCCCCCTTTTGGCCCAAGTTAGCTATTATGAATTCTATTCTACAGAATTGACCCCTATCTATACAGTTCGGCACTGTCTATGGGAAGAAGTGAAAAATTATGTTAACATTGAAGGTGCTCCGTAATCTAGTTCCATTTTGCAAACATGAGCCCTCTACAGTATCTGACAGTTTTTCTCTGTGTCAGCAGCACGTCATTTCTGATTCGTGCTTTTGCTAGCAGTTTATTTTCCTACTTCTTTCACCCCTTACATCTCTTATGACTAGGTAATGCCTGGAAGCTACAGTGTGGGCACTTTATTGTTTATGAAACTCTACAGGCACTTGAATTGACAAACATCTATCATGCTCTATAAATACTTAAAATAATATCTTATTTTTTCCCTCATAAATGGAAAACTCATATAAGCTTTAGAAAAACAAAAACAAAAACAAGTCTTTGGGCAAAAGAAGAAAATGAAAATCACATGCTATTCCACCAGCCACGGAGATCATTGTTTGGATGGGTACCACAACTTTTTGGACACTTTTTCTCTAGTTGTGTGTATTTATATGATCAGATTAGTACATGCTGTTTGATAAACTGCATTTTTCATATAATGTATATAGCACATTTTCATGTCAATAAATATTAACATTCATTATTTAAATTTTTGCCTAGTACCACCAGAGTAATTGAAGTCTTTGCAAGGTTAAAATTCTAATGCAGAAAGTATATCATTAAGCTTTTGAAAATGTAATTGTGCTTTTTTTAGTTTCTTTTTTAAATTGAAATATGATTGACACATGTTATATTAGTTTCAGGTGTACAAGATAGTGTATCTAAATTAAATGTGTTTTAAGGGACAAAAGCTCCTTTTTAAGAATTATGCTGATCAGAAGTAAAAATAGGTTGCAAAACAGAGATCCAGAGAATAGTGCATTTGTTTTGTTCCTCTTGTTATTTATTGATTTAAAAAAAATTTTGTAAGTAAATTCTATCCCCAAGGTGGGGCTCTAACTCTCAACTCTGAGATCCAGGGTTACCCACTCTACTTAACCCAACCAACCACTCCTGTTTTTTTCTGTTAAGAGCAACAATGTATACATAATAGAATTCAATTGCAAGTAATAGTCAAACACTTGGCAAGAGATAACTGTGCTTTTTAAACAGCAGTCTTTGTGGGGACCTTTAAACCAACCCAGAGTAAAATTGTGTGGGGTTTTGTTTTGTTTTGTTTTGTGAACGTTGCTGCCACCTACATGCATATTGCAAACACACTTTATTAATGTGGCAATTAGAGTCTTAGTAGAGCCTTTCTATCTGAGGATGATTTTGTCAGAAAAGGATACTTAAAGAGAATGTACTTAACACAAGGAATAATGTTTCTCAGTTAGGAATTTTAAAAATTGAAATGTTATATTAAAAAATACATTCCAAAAAGTAAACTCCAAAATTATTCAAATAAGTTTATTTCACTATAGTAAATTTTAAGTTATAATTGCAACATCTTTAATTTTTACAAATTTGATTTTTGGAGTGTAATTTTTTTTCTTGCAGAATTCTCTTACAGTAATTTGGTAACATTTTCATTTTTGACTTTTGCAGAATTTTTTTTTTTGCAAAAATTCTGAAAACACCTGCAATTTTATTAATGCCATTTTGCCCTATTATTTTACTATGAAAAGTTTCAAACATACACGGAAGCTAAAAGAGCAGTATTAATAAACACCTACACGTACCATGTAGTTTCAGTAATTGTTAATGTTTTGCCATGTTTGCTTTAACTATATCTCTATTTTATTTATTTATTTATTTATTTATTTATTTTAAGAAAAGATTTTGTTTATTCATTTGACAGACATAGATCACAAGTAGGCAGAGAGGCAGGCAGAGAGAGGGAGCAGCAGGCCTTCGGTTCCAAGGAGCCCAATGCGGAGCTTGATCCCAGGACTCTGGGATCATGACCGGACCTGAAGGCAGAGGCCTTAACCCACTGAGCCACCCAGGTGCCCCTCTATCTACTTTTTAAATATATATATTTAAAGATTTTATTTATTCATTTTACAGACAAGAGATCACAAGGAGGCAGAGAAGCAGGCAGAGAGAGAGGAGGAAGCAGGCTCCCTGCTGAGCAGAGAGCCCGATGTGGGGCTCGATCCCAGGATCCTGAGACCATGCTCTGAGCTGAAGGCAGAGGCTTTAACCCACTGAGCCACCCAGGCGCCCCATGCCCTTAATTTTTTTAAGTAAAGTTTGTTGAGGTATGATTTACAGCAAAAGTCGTCCTTTCTGAGAGTTTTGATACAGTTCTGAGAGTTCTGACAAAAATACCAGAGTATTACAACCACCATTATAATTGAGATATAGACTATTTTTACCATCTTAAAAGTTCCCTCATGGCCTTTGTTGTCAGCATCTTTAATCCCCAACTTCATCTCTGGGCAACTACTGGTCTAATTTCTATTTGTACAGTTTTATGTAGTCACATATATGGAATCATATAGGAGGTTGTCTTCGATGTCTGGCCTCTTTTACTTAGTATAAGGCTTTTGAGATTCATCTGAGTTGTTGCATGTATCAGTAGTTTGTTTTTATAGCTGAGGAATATTCTGCTGTATGGATGTACTACAATTTGTTTGTTTACTAGTTGATGGCATATAACTGGCTTGGGTTTATTATGAATAAAGAAAATTTTTGATTTTAATATCAATTGTGTTATAATCTCTAAAACAAATTCATTTTTAGAGTGCCATTTTTAATAAAGATATGCTTTAAAATCATTTTAACAATTGCCAATTTAAAATTATCTACATAAAATCCTAAGTAACTAAATGTGACTACTACCCTTTCAAGTTAAATTTCTGAATACTTTATTTCCCATATACCCATCTGATATACATACTTCCATAGACTGATACACACACACACACACACACACGTATACAACACTCCTTATCTAGTTTAAGTAGTTGTGATAGAAAACTTCAAGATTTAGTCAGTTGCCATAGAAGTTCATAAGGAGCCATCTGGATGTATTCTGGGGGGCAGAGGGCCCATAATGACAAATCCGAGTTTTATAAACATTAGTTAATTAATGAGCAACCCTATTTTTAGATGGTAAAAACTACTAAATAGTGGTGGAGCTATTAAATAGTAGGACAGATGCCTACTAAAAAATTTTGTTTGGGAATGGTGGAGTCTCCATAACTTTGGTTTTCATAAAGGTGCTGCTCCCTTTTCTCTGTAGAACAGACCAGTTCATCACCAACAGCATTTTACACCATGTCAAGTTTCTCAAAATACCTCTGAGAGTCACTGTCTCCAGTGGAATCATTTTACATGTGGAAATTTTACACATGTGATCGTGCTTGCTAAAATATCCACTGAGAGGTAGAAAGTGTATAGTGATTATGTGCTCAGTTCTAGAGTCAGAAAGCCAGGGTTCATCCCCAGTTCTGTTCTTTAATTGCAGTGTGATTTGGGGCAGTTTCCTTAAACACTGTCCCAGTTCTGTTGTTAGTAAAATGGGGATATTAGTCATCTTTTCTTAACAGGAATGTTCTAAGAATTAAATAAGTTACTGCAGGGAGAGAATTAAGAAAAAAAACACTTGGCATACAGTATGAACTAAATAAATGATAGTTATTATAATCTATTCCAAATGTGACAGTATCAAATTATATTATGTAGTCTGATTGGCAAAACTTCTGCTAGATCAAGTAGAAAACTCCATAATAATACCAAGCATTACTTATTGAATTCTTAGTATGTTCCAGGCATTTCACCTAGATATTAAAAGAAATTAACCCAATAGCTCAGCAGTTTTACAGACATTTTACAGACAAGGGACTTGAGAAAGAAATAGTTTAATTAACTTGCCCACTATGATAGAATTTGTGGAGCAGAATGGAATCCAGCCTGATTGCAGAGTTAATATATAGCCTCTTTTCCCTACCAAAAATAAATTAAAAAACCCTTAGCAGGAGATAAAATTTGCTAAATCATGACAAGTTTTAAAAGTTTATTAGCTCAACTCTTGATTAATGGATTGATTCAGTATTTTGTTTAAACTTCTCACGCAAATTTTTATTAAGTCACAAAAAATAGAACGGTTTCATCGAATCATAAAATGGACAAGTTTTCAGAGCATCTAATTTAGCTCTCCCATTCTATAACTATGTTAAGGAAACACCCAGAATGGTGCCACAAGTTTTCCTAGATGACATTGCTAATGGCTGAGTAGATTTCAAGACACCTGATTAGGACTCCTTTCAGGACATTATACTTAAAT
Source organism: Mustela lutreola (assembly GCF_030435805.1). NCBI lineage: Eukaryota > Metazoa > Chordata > Mammalia > Carnivora > Mustelidae > Mustela > Mustela lutreola. The sequence continues at coordinate 13,107,372 of NC_081290.1, forward strand.
GACATATATTCACCTTGGTCATTTTGTTGGCAATGCTTCATGAAAATATTACCCACATATGGGAAAAAAGAATACATCATCACCATATTATTATTTTTACTTTCAGAGTTGATGCATAGATGGGCTACAGGTGGCTGACAAGTCTGCACAGTAAAATATTCCTCTTCAAACAACTTCTGCAATTTCAACCTCTTATCCACTCGAGTATTATTTTTTTACTCTATAATAGAACCGTCGACACGTCTTACACTGGGTTCAAGGGCAAAGGCCGCTCTCCAGACGGCGTCTAGCTAAGTAAAACTCGTTTGAAGCTCAGTCTCCGCTTGGCTGGGGAGCAAAGGAGGATCAAGCGTTAGGAGAAATGGTGGGCGGGGCTACGGGAAAGACGGGGCGGGGCTACGGTGGGCGCTGCGAAGGGCGGGACTGCCGGAGCGTCCCGGGAAGGAGAGAGCCCGAAACGGCTCTCTATTGGGTCGCTCGTCTCGTTTTGCGCATGTGCAGACCGTTTCAAACCGCGGAGTTTGCTGGGCGCGGTGCCTGTGGGGCCGAGCCAATGGCTGAGGAGCGGTGGTAGCTCGCTTTCCGGCTCTCAGGTCCCTCGATTTTGCCGCTCTCCCACCTCAGGCTTCTGAGGCGCAGTCTAACCGCTCCTCCCGCGACTCTGGGCAGTGCCTGGCTTCTTCGGAGCCACGGCCCGCGAGGACTTCCGTGCCAGACGCCCGGGGCCGGGTGGGAACATGGCTGCGTCGGGTCTGGTAAGTGCAGGCTCCGGCCGTTCTGGTGAGCGGGAGCTCGGCCTCCCCGTGCCCCGGCGCTCGGGGCGGGGGAGAATGAAATGTTTCTTTAGCCTGTGCTGTGGCTTCGTGGAGAGTTCAGCGGGAAAGCCCGCGAATTCTTTGAGACGAACACTGATCGAATGTCGATAGCCAGAGTTCATTTTCGTGTTGTTTCCTCAAGGGTTCCTTCAATTTTGGTTGCAAATGGCATCTTTCTCTTCAGAGAATCTTGTGATTTAAACTTTTTTTTTTTTTTTTTTTTGGCCTAACTTTACGTCTTAGTCCTTCAAATCATTTTCTGTCTGTAGACGTGTTGGGACGCCTTCAAAGTCTGGACGTGACGGTCTGGAGAAGCAGATTATTTGTACTTACGGATCTGCTGTTGGTAAAGTTTCCCAGAGGGCGGCTGTTAAGTAAAAGGCGCTTAAGGTGGGAAGGACTCAAGGGGGGCGGGCACTCGTTTTTTGTTTCCGTCTCTGGGCTCCCTTGCTGGTCACGATTCGGTATTTCACACTTCGCTTAGGGTTCCTGTGTCGTTTACAACCCGCATCAGTCCCTGTCCTAGTGTATTTCCTACTTCTCTCTCCCCCTTTAAGAAAATCTTGCTCAGGGATCTGCCCTTTATGTAAAGTTATAAATGTGGGCTTGTACGCCTGGCGATGTGTGAAAGGATGCTGGAGAGCGGACTTTTTAGGTGAGCACGCCCACTGTTTCCATTGTGTAGAATTTAAAAAAAAAAGAGAGAGAGAATAAGGCCATTTTCATTGGAGGGAGAGGAGGGGAATAAAATTTACCAAATGTCCACAGTTCCTTTTAAAAAAAGACTTCTGGGACGCCTGGGTGGCTCAGTTGGTTAAGCAGCTGCCTTCGGCTCAGGTCATGATCCCAGCGTCCTGGGATCGAGTCCCACGTCGGGCTCCTTGCTCCGCAGGGAGCCTGCTTCTCCCTCTGACTCTGCCTTCCACTCTGTCTGCCTGTGCTCGCTCCCACTCGCTCTCTCTCTGACAAATAAATAAATAAAATCTATTAAAAAAAAAAAAAAAGGACTTCTTTTTTTTTTTTTTTTTTTTAAGTCTTAGGTTCTTCTCAAGATTAAGCAGGAAGTTACAGAGATTTCCCATATGCCCTTACTCCCGCCCATGCATAGCCACCCCTCTTGTCAGTATCCCCCACCAGCGTGGTGCATCTGTTACACGGGATGAACCTATACTGACACATCGTTATTGCTCAAAGTCCATAATGTACCATGGGGTTCACTCCTGGTGGTGTCCATTCTGTCCGTTTGGACAAAAATGTAATGACAGGCGTCATTACATCATTGTGGTGTCCTATAGCCAGGATTTTCACAGCCCCGATATCCTTTGTGTTCTGTCCATTTACCCCTTCCTCCCCACGCAGCTCTTGGAACCATTCATCTTTTTACCATCTTCATAGTTTTTGCTTTTTCCAGAATGTCATCGAGTTGGAATCACACATACATAGCCTTTTCAGATTGACTTTCATTTGACATTACACCGTATCTTTTCATGGCTTTATAGTTCTTTCCTTTTAGTGCTGAATGATAGTCCGTGGTCTGGATATACCACAGTTTACCCGTTCACCTGACATCTGGTTGCTTTCAAGTTTGGCAGTTAGAAGTAGAGTTGCTCTAAACATCTGCGTGCAGATTGTTGTGTGGACAGCTGTGTGGACAACTCCCTTGGGTAAATACCAAGCAGTATGATAGCTAAGTCATGGTAAGAGTCTCTTTAGTTTTGTGAAAACCACCAAACTCTTCCAAAGTGGCTGTACGTTTGGAATTTTTACATTCAAAAATAAATGAGGGGCGCCTGGGTGGCTCAGTGGTTAAGCCGCTGCCTTCGGCTCAGGTCATAATCTCAGAGTCCTGGGATCGAGTCCCGCATCGGGCTCTCTGCTCGGCCGAGAGCCTGCTTCCCCCTCTCTCTCTGGCTGCCTCTCTGTCTACTTGTGATTTCTCTCTGTCAAATTAATAAATAAAAAAAATCTTAAAAAAAAAATAAATGAGAGTTTCTGTTGCGCATTTGAAGTTGTTGGGTGTTCTAGATTTTGGTCATTCTAATAGGTAGAGTGATACCTCATTGTTTTAATTTGCTTTTGATGAAATATGATGTGAAACATCTTTTCATATGCTTATTTCCCATCTGTACATCTTGTTCCATGAAGTGTAAGGTCCATTTATTTATTTATCTTTTAAAAAGATTTTATTTATTTATTTGACAGAGAGACGTCACAGGTAGGCAGAGAGAGAGAGAGAGAGGAGGAAGCAGGTTCCCTGCTGAGCAGAGAGCGTGATGCAGGGCTCCATTCCAGGACCCTGAGATCACGACCGGAGCGGAAGGCAGCCGCTTAACCCACTGAGCCACCCAGGTGCCCCAAGTCCATTTATTTTTTAATTGGGTTGTTCGTTTGTTTTCTTACTGTTGACTTTTAAGCATTGTTTCTATATTTTGGATAATAGTCCTTACCAGATATGTCTTCTGCAAATATTTTCTTCCAGCCTGTTTCTTGTCCTCTCATTCTCCTTTTAAATTTTTTTTTAAACCATGATCAGGGTTTTATTTGGATAAATGTTGGCATGGATTTAAAATCTGCAATTAATAATATTATCAATCATGTTAATAAACTCTTTTCTCATCGTGATCTCTGCCTTTCTTTTATGAATTTCTTCTTTCTTGAGAATGTTGCTGTTCAGAATTTGGGAAGCTTAGACTGGTTGAAATTAGTCTCAGTTCTCATACTGACTGAATTTCTTGTTTTTCATGACCGCAGTCAGTCTTCAATAATCATTACCCTTGTATATTTCACCTTCTTTAAAGACAAACATTTTTAATCTGAGTTTGTGGTCTCACTTAGTATATGAAAAACATAAGAAAATGGTGTTTGTGTGGTGTATAATACACTAGACAAGGCTCTGGGAAGAATATAGATAGCTTATCATGAAGTCTCTGCTCTCAAGTTTTTAAAAATCAAATAGAGGTTTTCAAGTTTTTAAAAATCAAATAAGAGATCTTCATCTTGTTGAATAATTGAGTCGAAAATCCTTTAGGTGGGGTCAGGCAAGGTAGGAGATCCTTATGGGTGGGAAACTACAATGGCCCAGAGACCTGTGTTGGAGCCTGAGTACAGTCAGGAGGGTGGTTCAGTTCAGGATGTCAGAGCATGAGTGGGGTAAAGAGAGTGTTTATATGTGGTGGGGTCATTTATAGTCCATTGGGCCAAGTGAAAATGAGGATCAATAAATATTTGGTATTCATAGTATTTTTTAAAGCATGCTGTTTATCCTGTTACTACCCAGTTTTCAACTAGGATTGATTTAACGATTAAAGATAGAACCCTAAGTTTCTCAAATATCCTCTCGGTTTCCAAAATCAGCATGTCTCTGTGTTTTATTTTTCCTGTTGTTCCCAGTGATGAGGCTGTTTCCTAGTTGGAGTTAATGACTTTTTTCTTTGTGGAAGCATCCTAGCATTTCTTAGTCTCACCTAGGTATGGATTCTCTTAAATTCATCATGCTGGCTTATGCTCTACAGATTTAGGGAATTTGATTGTGTATTTTCTCAGAGTAGATCTCTTTTCTTTTTCTTTGTTCTTTGTGGAATAACAATTGGTCAGAAGTTGGACCCCCTGAGTTTTGGAACTTCTTTGTTTCTCCCATTTTCTACTTCCTCTTCATTTTTTTTGTCTTTTTTTCCCCCTCTCAGACATATCTTAGCTTTTTCATAATTACTGCTTTTTAAATTTTAGGCAAAAATGTTTTAAATTATTAAGAATTTTTCTTGGGCTCAGCGTAGTATACCACTTTTGTTTTATGAGTCCAGTATTTCAAATCTCTTTTCCATGTACTAATTAGAGTTTTGTTTTTTGTTTTTACATTCTCTCTCTCTCTCTCTCTCTCTTTTTTTCTCTTTCATAGAAGCCTAGCCTGGGTGGCTCAGTTAGTTAAGTATCTGCCTCCTGCTCCGGTCAGGATCCCAAGGTTCTGGGATGGAGTCCCTCGTTGTGCTCCTTGCTCTGCAGGGGCTTTGTTTGACCCTCCGCAGGGTTTCTTGACACTCAATGTTACATTACTTTCAAATGTACAACATAAAAATTTGATGTGTTTATATGTTGGGTTATGCTCTTCTTTCTCATTCTTGAATTCATTTTTCTCTTGGGCCTTTTTCTTTTCCATTTTTAAAATTCGTATTGATTTTCCTGTTTTGTTTAAATGTCTGGTGATCTATAGATGCTGGTGGTATTTAAGACTGAAACAATAGAATACAGTTTTTTAGCTCTGTATTCTTTAAATTCAGTTAGTCAGTTAGCTCTGTGTTGATGGGGTGGGGATGTGGGAGTCTTTTATCCTGTTCATTCCCTTTCTCACTCTTTCCTCCTTCATATTTCTAGTTTTCCTAGTTCTGCATTGTTACGGCTTTTTCCTGGGCAGATTAGCTTTACGACCCATCAAAAACTGGATCCTCCGAGCTTATTTTTGGCTGCTACCGCTTTTATTCTGCTTCATCAATTAACATAATCCATTTTTTTCAATCTTTTAGAAATTTGTTAAATTTTTTTGTTAATAGGTGGTCCTCTCTTCCACCCTCTTTTTCATTGTTGTTTTATGTCATTTTAGTGCTTAACTATTATTCTACAGGGATCTGCCTGCAAGTAAAGGAGATAAGTAGATATTGCGAGTCAACCAATTTGAATTATTAGAAGCACAGATAGTTGGAATTTTGATGGAAAAGGTATGGAGGCAGGGTAGAGGAAAAGGAGAAAGATGGAATAAATCCCAGGGTGAGCAAATAGTATAAGCAAAGATTTTGAAACAGTAGATATGAGGCAAGTTCTCTTTAACTTGATCCAGATGAATTCCTCTTTATAATATTATAATGGCCAATTATCAAAACTTGCTGAATGAATAAATGAGGAACTTAAATGTTCACCAGTTCGATGATTTATTTTTCTTTTAGGATCATCTCAAAAATGACTACAGAAGAAGATTTTGCCGACCTTGCAGGTGAGTTATTTATTTAAGCTTTTTAAGTCATTTTTATTTCTACAGAAAGTGATTTTTAAATGAAGAAGGGAAAATTACTTCTAACAATGATTTCTGTGCCCACTGATTAAGTATAGTCTACTTAGTGATTTTATATTAACGGAAATATTAATGCAATCACTGTAGTGACTTAGCAGTAGTGAGAAAAGAAATTTAGCTAATAAATTATGGTTCAGGAAGAATCAGTCTTAGTTCTGACTGACAGCCATGGGGAAAGCACTCTATAGAGTGGATTGAATGGTAATATTACAAAGATGCAGCATATTTGTTGGGGCTAAAAGAAAACATAGGTGTAGGTTATAAAGAGGCAATATAGGATCTTTGTAGTATGGAACTGTTCAGTATCTTGACTGTGGTGGTGATATCTGAACCTACAGATGTCATAAATTGCACAGAACTAGGTACTGACGTAAACTCGCAAATGAGTACAGTTGACCCTTGAACATCTTGGGGGTTAGGGTTGCTGACCACTAAAGTTGGAAAAGTTGAAAATCCTTACATAATTTTTAACTCCCCCAAAACTTCTACTAACAGCCTACTATTGCCTGGAAGCCTTACCAATAACATAAATAATCAACACATACTTTGTATACTCTATATTATATACTGTATTCTACAATAAAATAATCTAAAGAATAGAAAATGTTATTAAGAAAATCATAAGGAAACACAATTACAGTACTGTACTGTATTGGTAACAGTAAGTTTTTGTTGCCTGTTTACAAGAATTGTCTGTTATTACCTATATTAATATAGTCTTATAAAAACACTGTAGATGTTACATATATTACTAGCACTAGACATCAGACATGAAAATATGTGGGAAAGAAATTCATATTTATTTACAAATATAACAGGTATTGATAGAGAAGCAGTAATATGATTGCTTTATGGTAGCCTGGTGTGATCAATATGATTGTTTTATGGTAGCCTAGTCTATACACTACTGAATGAATTGTAAAATTTTTATAGCATACAGCATATGGTATAATATTTATTATATTCATAATATAGTTTGGAAACATTGTTACTCTTTTATTAAACCACTTACCTGTGAGGAGAGACATATTATATGGTAGTATAATTCTTTGAAAGGAAAGTTAAAGACAGCGAGATAACACATTATTAATTTTATATTAAATATCACTCACCTTATGCCCATGTAAAGATAGGCTATCTACTTCCGTCAGGTTTTGCACAAGATGTTCTCACAATGAATCATTAGGTGATGATGATGACAATGACACACAAATGTTTCATACGTTTTTTGCTATACAGTTAATAGATTTTCACATGTGCACACACACATACATAGTTCATTAATGATATGGCGTGCTGATTACTGTTCATTAAGTGGAAGTGGGTCATCACAAAGATCTCCATCCTCATCGTCTTCACATTGAACAGGCTGAAGAGGAGGAGAAAGAGCTGAGGTGATTGATTTCAGGTGTGATGGAGGCAGAAGAGGTGGGGAGGTAAAAGGGGAGGCAGGAGAGGCAGGCATGCTTGGTACAACTTTATACAATTAGACCATAATTTTTGTCTGATGTTTGCTTTTTCATTTCTCTAAAATTGATTTTATATGGTACCAGTGGTACCAATCCTTCTGCTGTTTACCTTATTTTCACTGTCTGTTATGACAGTTAGAAGGTCCATGTCATAAAAGAGGCCCAAAACAGTCTGGAGTAATTGGAAGCCTCTATCAGATTATCTAATGTCAATTTGTTTTCTTTTTCTTTTTTTTTTTTTTTTAAAGATTTTATTTATTTATTTGACAGAGAAAGATCACAAGTAGGCAGAGAGGCAGGCAGAGAGAGAGAGAGAAGGAAGCAGGCTCCCTGCTGAGCAGAGAGCCCGATGCGGGACTTGATCCCAGGACCCTGAGATTATGACCTGAGCCGAAGGCAGCGGCTTAACCCACTGAGCCACCCAGGCGCCCATCAGTTTGTTTTCTGATAGTGCTTCTGTATCTCCTACCTTGTCTGGTACTGATTTAGAAGTGCTCATCTCCAGATAGTCATCTTCTGTTAATTCCTCCGGTATTGATGTCTATTAGCTCTTTAATTTCTCCAAGATCCTTATTTTAAAACCCTGTACCCCAACCTTTTTTGCCATATCCACAAGCTTTTTTTTGACTTTTCTTGTTTGGCTCCATTGTAAATCCTGTGAAGTCATGTATTACATCTGCACATAGTTTGCTCCAGCAGGATTTTATTGCTTTGGGCTTAATGGTTTTCATAGCTTTTTCTCCTAACAATAATGGTATCTTCAGTACTGTAATCCTTCCAGACTTTCATGTTGTTTTCTCTGTTACATATTCCTTAGCATAGAGAACCATGTGTAATGAGTCTTTACAGTCCTTATGATTCTCTATTCTGGAGGCTGAATTTGAGAAGTTGTGTTGGGGGCAGTTATACCGTTTTGACTCCTTCAGTGTTGAACTCTTGGGGTTTTGGGTGGCCAGTGGCATTTTTAATATCAGAAGAACTTTTAAAGACAGATAGATCCTTACTGGTAGGATACCTCTTGAATTCAGGGACAAAGCACTGGTAGAACCAGTTCAGAAGAAGGATTCTCATTGCCTAGCTTTCTTGGTATCGTACAGCCCCAAATCTGGCAGCTGGTGTTTTATCTTTTTCCTTCAAAGCTGGGGTTTAGCAGTTTTGTAGATAAGTCGGTCCTGATTATTATTATTTGCACAAAACAGTAGAGTTAGCCTATCCTTTGCTTGCTTCTCTTCCTTAATAATAAATGTCCTCTATGGCATGTTTTTTCTAGAATAGGACAATTTTGTCTGCTTTAAAATATGTTTATACAGAGATCCTTTTTACTCAGTGATTAACTTTTTCTGCCTTTTTTTTTTTTCTTTTTTGGGAAAAGTAGCTTTATTTATTTGAGAGAGAGAGAGAGAGAGAGCATGTGTATAAGCAGGGGGAGGGGCAGAGAGAGTGGGAGACAAGCAGACTCCTTTTTGTGAGGGGAGCTCGGTGAGGGGCTTGATCCCAGGATCCTGAGCCAAAACCAAGAGTTGGATAATTAACTGACTGAGCCCCCCTTTTTTTTTTTTGAGAGAGGAGTGTGGGAGCAGGCATGCAAGCAGGAGGGAGGGGCAGAGGGACAGGGAGAGAGATAATCTTAAGCAGGCTCCATGCTTGATGGAGGGCATGGAACCCGATGTAGGGCATATTCTCATGGCCCTGAGATCATGATCTGAGCTGAAATCAAAAGTCGGATGCCCAACTGACTGAGCCGGTTTTATTTATTATTATTATTATTATTATTATTTTGAGAGGGTGTGCACAAGCAGCGGGGACAGTGGATGGGCAGAGAGAGAAGGGAGAACACTTTAAGCAGACTGCACCGAGTGGGGAGCTCCGTCTCCTGATCCTGAGATCATGACTTGAGCTGCAGCATCTGGGAACTTGTATGCTGCCTTTTTTTTTTTTTTTTAAGATATTATTTATTTGAGTGAGAGAGAGCGTGATAGGAGAGAAGATCAGAGGGAAAAGCAGACTCCCTGCAGAGCTGGGAATCTGATGTGGGATTCCGTCCTGGGACTCTGGGATCCGGACTTGAGCTGAAGGCAGTGCCTTAACCAACTGAGCCACCCAGGTGCCCCTGTATACTGCCTTTTGTTTAACAGAAGAGTCTTATGTTATCTTGACTTTTTAAAAATTAACATATAATGTGTTATTTGTTTCAGGGGTTCAGGTCTGTGATTCATCAATCTTACACACTTCACAGCACTTACCATAGCACACACCCTCCCCAGTGTCCATCATCCCGCCACTCCATCCTCACCCCCTTGCACTCCAGCAACCCTCTGTTTTCTTTTCTTTTTTTAAATTTTTATTTATTTATTTGACAGAGAGAGATCACAAGTAGGCAGAGAGGCAGGCAGAGAGAGAGAGAGGAGGAAGCAGACTCCCCGCTGAGCAGAGAGCCCGATGCGGGACTCGATCCCAGGACCCTGAGATCATGACCCGAGCCGAAGGCAGCGGCTTAACCCACTGAGCCACCCAGGCGCCCAACCCTTTGTTTTCTGAGACCAAGAATCTCTTAAGGTTTGCCTCCCTCTCTGGTTTCGTCTTGTTTCATTTTTCCCTTCCTTCCCCTATGATCCTCTGTCTTGTTTCTCAAATTCCTCAAATCTGTGAGATCGTATGATAATTGTCCCTTTCTGATTGACTTATTTTGCTTAGCATAATACCCTCTAGTTCTGCCCATGTGGCAGATGGTAAGATTTCGGTTTCTCCTTTTTGATGGCTGCAGAATTATTCCACTGTGTATATATACCACATCTTTTTTTTTTTTTTTTAATATTTTCTTTATTTATTTGACAGACAGAGATTACAAGTAGGCAGAGAGGCAGACAGAGAGAGAGAGGCGGAGGGAAGCAGGCTCCCCGCTGAGCAGAGAGCCTGATGCGGGGCTCAATCCCAGGACCCTGAGATCATGACCTGAGCTGAAGGCAGAGGCCCAACACACTGAGCCACCCAGGTGCCCCTATACCACATCTTCTTTATCCCTTCTCTGTTGATGGACATATAGGCTCTTTCCATAGTTTGGCTATTGTGGACATTGCTTTTTTTTTTTTTTTTTTTTTTTTATTTATTTGAGAGAGAGACAGTGAGAAGAGAGCATGAGCGAGGAGAAGGTCAGAGGGAGAAGCAGACTCCCCGTGGAGCTGGGAGCCTGATGCGGGACTCGATCCCGGGACTCCGGGATCATGACCCGAGCCGAAAGCAGTTGTCCAACCAACTGAGCCACCCAGGCGTCCCTGGACATTGCTTTTATAAACATTGGGGTATATGTGACTCTTCAGATCACTACACTTTTATCTTTGGGTTAAATACCCAGTAGTGCAGTTGTTAGGTTGTAGGTTAGCTCTATTTTCAACTGTTTGAGGAACCTCTATACTATTTTCCATAGTGACTACACCAGCTTGCATTCTCACCAGCAGTGTAGGAGGGTTCCCCTTTCTCCACATCCTCACCAACACCTGTTGTTCCCTGACTTAAAATTTTAAACCATTCTGACTGGTGTGAGGTGGTATCTCACTGTGGTTTTGATTTGTATTTCCCTGATTCCGAATGATGTGGAGCACTTTTTCATGTGTCTGTTGGCCATTTGGATGTCTTCTTTGCAAAAATGTCTGTTCTAGTCTTCCGCCCATTTCTTGATTGGATTATTTTTTCTTTGGGTGTTGAGTTTGATAAGGTCTTTATAGATTTTAGATACTAGCCCTTTATCTGATACGTCATTTTCAAATATCTTCTCCCATTCTGTCAGTTGTCTTTTGGTTTTTTTGACTGTTTCCATTGTTGTGCAAAAGCTTTTGATCTTGATACTTTGATGAAGGCCCAATAGTTCACTTTTGCCCTTGCTTCCCTTGCCTTTAGTGATGTATCTAGGAAGAAGTTGCTGTGGCTGTATTCTCCGCAAGGATTTTGATGGATTCCTATTTCACATTGAGGTCTTTCATCCGTTTTGAGTCTATTTTTTGTGCATGGTGAAAGAAAGTAGTCCAGTTTCATTTTTCTGCATGTGGCTGTTTTCCCAACTCTGTTTGTTGAAGAGACTTTTTTCCCATTGGACCTTTTTTTCCTGCTTTATTGAAGATTAGTTGACCATAGAGTTGAGGGGTCCATTTCTGGGCACTCTAATCTGTTCCGTTGATCTGTGTGTCTGTTTTTGTGCCAGTTACCATACTGTCACTGATTACAGCTTTGTAATAGAGCTTGAAGTCTGGAAATGTGATGCCACCAACTTTGGTTTTCTTTTTCAACATTCTTCGGGCTATTTGGGGTCTTTTCTGGTTCCATATAAATTTTAGGATTATTTTTTCCAGTTTGTTGAAAAAAATGGATGGTATTTTGATAGGGATTGCATTAAATGTGTGGTTTGCTTTAGGTAGCGTAGATGTTTTCACAATTTTCGTTCTTCCAATCCATGAGCATGGAATGTTTTTCCATTTCTTTGTGTCTTCCTCAATTTCTTTAATGAGTATTCTATAGTTTTCTGAGTATAAATTCTTTGCTTCTTTGGTTAGCTTTATTGCTAGGTATCTTATGGTTTTTGGTGCTACTTTGAATGGGATTGACTCCTTAATTTCTCTTTCTTCTGTGTTGTTGGTGTATAGAAATGCAACTGATTTCTGTGCATTGATTTTACATCCTGACACTTTACTGAATTCCTGTATGAGTTCTAGCAGTTTTGGAGTGGAGTCTTCTGGGTTTCCACGTAAAGTGTCATATCATCTGCAAAAAGTGAGAGTTTGACTTCTTCTTTGATGATTTGGATGTATTTCTTTTTGTTGTCTGCTTGCTAAGGCTAGGACTTCTAGTAGTATGTTGAATAGCAGTGGTGATAGTGGACATCCCTGCTGTGTTCCTGATCTTAGGGGAAAAGCTGTCAGTTTTTCCCCATTGAGACTGATATTTGCCGTAGGTTTTTCATAGATGGCTTTGATGGTATTGAGGTATATGCCCTCTATCCCTACACTTTGAAGGCTTTGATCAAGAAAGGATGCTATACTTTGTCAAATGCTTTTTCAGCATCTATTGAGAGTATCATATGGTTCTTGTTATTTCTTTTATTAATGTATTGTATCACATTGATTGATTTGCAGATGTTGAACCATCCATGCAGCCCAGGAATAAATCCCACTTGTTTGTGGTGAATAATCCTTTTAATGTACTGTTGGATCCTATTGGCTAGTATTTTGGCAAGAATTTTTGCGTCCATGTTCATCAGGGATATTGGTCTGTAATTCTCTTTTTTGATGGGATCTTTGGTATTTGAATCAAGGTAGTGCAGCCCTCACAAAATGAGTTTGGAAGTTTTCTTTCCATTTCTATTTTTTAGAAGAGTTGGAGGAGAATAGGTATTAATTCTTCTTTAAATGTTTAGTACAATTCCCCTGGGAAGCCATCTGGCCCTGGGCTCTTGTTGGGAGATTTTTGATGACTGCTTCAATTTCCTTACTGGTTATGGGTCTGTTCAGGTTTTCTGTTTGTTTCTGGTTCCGTTTTGGTAGTTTATACATCTCTAGGAATGCCTCCATTTCTTCCAGATTGTCTAATTTGCTGACATATTATTGCTCATAATATGTTCTTATACTTGTTTGTATTTCTTTCGTGTTGGTTGTGATTTTTCCTCTTTCATTCATGATTTTATTAATTTGGGTCCTTTTCTCTTTTCTTTTTAATAAGTCTGGCCAGGGGTTTATCAGTCTATTAATTCTTTCAAAAAACCAGCTCCTAGTTTTGTTGATTTGTTCAATTGTTCTTTTGTTTTCTATTTCATTGATTTTTGCTCTGATTTTTTTAAAAATTTTATTTATTTATTTGACAGACAAGTAGGCAGAGAGGCAGGCAGAGACAGAGAGAGGAGGAAGCAGGCTCCCTGCTGAGCAGAGAGCCCGATGTGGGGCTCAATCCCAGGACCCTGGGATCATGACCTGAGCCGAAGGCAGAGGCTTTAACCCGCTGAGCCACCCAGGTGCCCCTCTGCTCTGATCTTTATGATTTCTCTTCTCCTGTTGGGTTTAGGCTTTCTTTGCTATTCTTTCTCCAGCTCCTTTAGGTGTAGGGTTAGGTTGTGTATTGGAGTCATTTGTTGAGAAAGTCTCGTAATGCGATATACTTTCCTATTAGGACAGCCTCTGATGCATCCCAATGATTTTGAACAGTTGTGTTTTCATTATCATTTGTTTCCATGAATTTAAAAAATTTTTAATTTCCTGATTGACCCATTCATTCTTTAGTAGGATGCTCTTTAGCCTCCATGTATTTGAGTACTTTTCACCTTTCCTCTTGTGATTGAGTTCTAACTTATGAAAATATATAGGGAGTGATCCCAGTCTTTTGGTACTGGTTGAGACTGATTTGTGACCGAGAATGTGATCTATTCTGGAGAATGTTCCATGTGCACTAGAGAAGAATGTGTATTCGTTTGTTTTGGGATAGAATGTTCTGAATATATCTGTGATGTCATCTGGTCCAGTGTGTCATTTAAGGCCTTTATTTCCTTTGCTTGGATGATCTGTCCATTTCAATGAGGGGGGATGTTAAAGTCCTCTACTATTTATTATTGTTGATGTGTTTCTTTGGTTTTTTTACTAATTGGTTTATATAATTGGCTTCTCCCATGTTAGGGGCATAGATATTTAAAATTGTTAGGTCTTCTTGTTGGATAGACCCTTTAAGTATGACATAGTGTCCTCATCTCTTATTATATAGTCTTTGGTTTAAAATCTAATTTGCCTGATCTAAGGATTGCCACCCCAGCTTTCTTTTGATGTCCATTAGCATGGTAAATTTTTTTCCACCCCCTCACTTTAAATCTGGAGGTGTCTTTGGGTCTAAAATGAGTCTCCTGCAGACAGCATATCGATTGGGCTTGTTTTTTTTTTTTTTAAGATTTTATTTATTTGACAGAGATCACAAGTAGGCAGGGAGGCAGGCAGAGAGAGGAGGAAGCAGGCTCCCTGCTGAGCAGAGAGCCAGATGTGGGGCTTGATTCCAGGCCCCTGAGATCATGACCTGATCAGAAGGCAGAGGCCTTAACCCATTATAGGGCTTGTGTTAATCCATTCTGTAACCCTTTGTCTTTTGATTGGGGTATTTAGCATATTTAGTTTCCCAGTAAGTATTGAAAGATACGAATTTAGTGCCATTATATTGCCTGTAAGGTGACTGTTACTGTGTATTGTCTCTGTTCCTTTCTCATCTATGTTACTTTTAGGCTCTCTCTTTGCTTAGAGGACCCCTGTTAGTATTTCCTATAGAGCTGGTTTGGTGTTTGCAAATTCTTTTAGTTTTTGTCTGTCCTGGAAGCTTTTATTTTTTTATTTTTAATTAATTATTTTAATTAAGATATAATATATTATTTGCCCCAGGGGTACAGGTGTGTGAATTGTCAGGCTTACACAGGTCTCAGCACTCCCCATATCACATACGCTCCCTAATATCCATAACCCAACCACCCCCTTCATACCCCCTCCCGCCAGCAACCCTCAGTTTGTTTTGTGAGATTAAGAGTTTCTTATGGTTTGTCTCCCTCTTGATCCCATCTTGCTTCATTTTTTTGTTCCCTACCTCCCAAGCCCCCCACTCTGCCTCTCAAATTCCTCATATCAGGGAGATAATATGATAATTGTCTTTCTCTGATTTATTTCGCTCAGCATAATACCCTCTAGTTCCATCCATGTCATTGCAAATGGCAAGATTTCATTTCTTTTGATGGCTGCATAGTATTCCATTGTATATGTATACACCACATCTTCTTTATCCATTCATCTGTTGATGGACATCTAGGTTCTTTCCATAGTTTGGCTCTTGTGGACATTGCTTCTATAAACATTCAGGTGCATCTGTCCCTTCAGATCACTACATTTGTATCTTTAGGGTAAATACCCAGTAGTGCCATTGCTGGGTTGTAGGGTAGCTCTATTTTCAACTTTTTGAGGAACCTCCGTGCTGTTTTTGTCCTGGAAGCTTTTTATCTTAACTTCTTTTTCCAGGGACAGTGTAGTTAGATATACTATTCTTTTTTTTTTTTTTTTTTTTTAATATTTTATTTATTTATTTGTCAGAGAGAGAGAGAGTGAGCGAGCACAGGCAGACAGAGTGGCAGACAGAGGCAGAGGGAGAAGCAGGCTTCCCGCCGAGCAAGGAGCCTGATGTGGGACTCGATTCATGACCCGAGCTGAAGGCAGCTGCTTAACCAACTGAGCCACCCAGGTGTCCCGGATATACTATTCTTGACTGCATGTTTTTCTCCTTTAGTGCTCTGAATATATCATGCCAGTCCTTTCCAGCCTGGCAGATCTCTGTGGATAGATTTCCTGCCAATCTAATATTTCTACCATTGTATGTTACAGACCTTTCGTCCTGAGCTGCCTTTAGGATTTTTTCTTTGTCTTAGGGACTTCTAAGTTTTACTATTAGATGATGGGTTGTTGACTTATTTTTATTGATTTTGAGGGTGGTGGTTGTCTATGCCTCCTGAATTCTGGTTCCTGTGTTCTTCCCCAAATTAGGGAAGCTCTGTGCTATAATTTGCACCAGTATACCTTCTTCCCCCTCTCCTTCTTCTGGGATCCAAATTATTCTAATATTGTTTCATCTGACAGTATCACTTATCTCCTAAATTCTCCCCTCATGATCCATTAGCTGTTTATCTCTTTTTCTCAGCTTCTTTATTCTCTATCATTTGGTCTTCTATATCACTAATTCTCTCTTCCACCTCATTTGTCTTAGAATTAAGAGCCTCCATTTTTTTTTTTAAATTTTTTATTTATTTGAGAGACAGAGATCACAAGTTGGCAGAGAGGCAGGCAGAGAGAGAGAGAGGAGGAAGCAGGCTCCCTGCTGAGCAGAGAGCCCGATGCGGGCCTCGATCCCAGCACCCTGAGATCATGACCTGAGCCGAAGGCAGAGGCTTTAACCCACTGAGCCACCCAGGCGCCCAAGAGCCTCCATTTTTGATTCTATATCATTAATAGCCTTTTTTATTTCATTTTGGTTAGATTTTAGTTCTTTTACTTCTCTGGAAAACGATTCTCTAGTATCTTCTCTTTTTTTTTTAAGATTTTATTTATTTATTTGACAGAGATTACAAGTATACAGTGAGGCAGACAGAGAGAGAGAGAAGCAGACTCCCTGCTGAGCAGAGAGCCCGATGCGGGACTCGATCCCAGGACCCTGAGATCCTGACCTGAGCCGAAGGCAGCGGCTTAACCCACTGAGCCACCCAGGCGCCCTCTTTCTAGTATCTTCTAAGCTTTTTTCAAGCTCAGCTGTTATGTTTCTAATCTTACTAATGTCCGTATTGATTAGGTCCCTTGTGGTTGGTACTGCCTCTTGTTCTTTTTTTTGAGATGAGTTTTTCCATTTTTGTCATTTTGTCCAGAGAAGAATAGATGAATGAGAGAACAAAATGCCAATAGGGTAACAATGACCTCAGAAAAATATACACTAAATGAATCAGAAGAGACCTGTAATTGAGGGCAAAAAAAAGGAGGGAATAAAAAGAAAGAATATCATCAGGCTGGTGAATAGAACAGAGCCGCACTTTAGATTTTGGGTGTATTTTGGTCTGTTAGAAAAAACTGCCTCCCAGGACACCTGGGTGGCTCAGTGGGTTAAAGCCTCTGCCTTCGGCTCAGGTCATGATCCCAGGGCCCTGGGATTGAGTCCTGCATCAGGCGCTGTGCTCAACAGGGAGCCTGCTTCCCTTCCTATCTCTGCCTGCCTCTCTGCCTGCTTATGATATCTGTCTTCCAAATAAATAAAATCTTTTAAAAAAATAAAAAAAAAAAAAGAAGAAACTGCCTCCCAAAATTTTAAAGAAAGAAAATCATGTATATGTATATACACCCTCCCCACACACAAATAATGGTAAATGTGATGAAGAGAGGGAATATGACTGTAAAGATGGAAATTAAAAAAGATTTCTAAAAATAATTGATAAGAGAAAAGTTGATTGAAAAAAGAAAGAAAAAAATTAAAAAAAAAAAAAGGAAGAGAAACATCCTCAGGCTGGAGACTAGAAGAAAACCATACACTAGATTTAGGATATAAGTCTGTTAGAAGAAAGTATATCCCAAAATTTTAAAGAAAGAATAACATACACACACACACACACACACACCCCAACACACATATATATACAAAAAATAAAGTTAAATACAATGAAGGAACAAAAAATGAATGTAAAAATTAAAATTAAAAAAGAGTTTAAAAAAGGTATTGATAAAATAAGATGATTAAAATAAGAAAGAGGAAAAATTAAAGAAAAAGAAAAAATAAAATTAAAAAAAATTTAAGTTTGAAAGACTAAAGAATCATGGGAAAAAAGCCATGAATTCCATTTGCTGTATTCCCCTGGTGCTGGAGTTTTGCTGTTCTTATTGATTGGTAAAATTGGTCCTGGCTGGATGTTCTTGCTGATCTTCTGGGGGAGGGGCCTGTTGCAGTGATTCTCAAGTGTCTTTGCCCCAGGCGGAATTGACAGCGCCCTTACCAGGGGCCAGGCTGAGTACTCTGTTCAGGTTTGCTCTTGGTGCTTTTGTTCCCTGACAACTTTCTGCACAGCTTTGGTGGATGAGAATGAAAATGGCAGCCTCTCAGTCTCCAGGCTGGAGGAGACAAGAGCTTGGAGGCCCACTCCCCAGTAAACCTTCAGAGAAAAGCTGTCAAACACGCCTGTCTCCCTGGTCTCCAGCTGCACTCTGTGCTCACCTGGCCTGTGCCTGTTTGGGGTCTCCAAACCCAGCAGATTCTTGCAGTGCACTCCCGCGCTGCCCCTCCTGGTGGAGGAAGGGGGGGGTCTCCCCAATTTGCCACTTGTAGGGTCCTTGCCTGAAAACCAGTAGCCTGGCTGTGCCAGGGATCATGGTTTATGGCAACCCTGAGCCGAGAACGCACTCCTTAGCTCCGTCTTTGCAGCTGGCTTCCCTGCTCTGATACCTGGGAGTTGTGCCGCACTCAGGCAACCTCAGTCTTTCTGTGACTCTGAGGCTCCTGAGACCACACTGTCTCAGTGGGAGCTCCACCCCCTCCCCTGGCTTGTCCTTAGCCACTGGAGCTACATCCCTCAGTGGAGCAGACTTCTCCAAGTTCTGATTTTGTGCTCTGCTGCTCTGTCACTTGCCAGGAGCTGGCTGATGGAGGCCTTCTCTCCTCCCCCACCAACCCACCGCGGTCTGTATTTCTGTATATCGCCTTGTGTTTACTTTCCCGAAAGCCTTACCTTTCAGAAAGTGGTCATTTTTCTGTTCATAGAATTGCTATTATTTTCTTTGATCTTTTGAGTCTGTAGGTGTTCAGAATGGTTTGTTAGCTATCTAGCTGAATTCCTGGGACTAGAAGGAATTTAGGTTTCCTAGTGCTCTGCCTCTTGCTCCTAATCTTGACTTTTTTAAAAAGCCAAGTCTCTTTCTAAATTGTCAGACCATCCTTTCCTGGCATGAAATTCTCTAGCTTTAGATCCTTCACTTCCTTTGCTTTAAGATGTCTTATAGTAACCTTGCTTTTTTTCAAGCCATATTAGTATCTCTATTTATGCTTTTCTCGTAAGAGGTCCTGCAAGCCACATAAAAGCTGCATTTTCAGTACAAGATAAAAAGCTATTTAGCAAAATGCAAGGTTTTGTATCTGCTGGCACAGCAGCAAAGACAGCTTCACTAATTTCTTTTTTCACAGTAGTCCTTATGCTGCATTTATTTATCTTGAAATAGCAGGCAACCACAGAGGCAGACTTCAGTCTATGGTATATATAAAGTAATTCAACTTTTTCTTGTAATGTCATGACGGTCTCTCTGTTTCTTGGTGGCATTTCCAGCATCACTAGTGGTACCTTGTTGGGTCCCCTGGTGTTATTTGGGGTTTACAGTATTGCACTAAACATAATGAAAAATGGGGGAACTGTGAGAGATCACTTTTTACTGCCAATTCGCAGTTTACTGGAGAAGATGAACTGCTCACTCAGAGATGATTAGTGTTAGATGGCATTTTAAGGGGATACTCACTAATACTTGAGCTCAGCACAACAGCAGCAGAGTGACTGTAAAATTATTACAGTTGTACAGCATGCACTACAGTTTTATGCCATTATGATTTAACTGCATCTTTACATTTCTTCACATCTCTTGACTACAAATAGCACCATGTATTGTATGTATAAGTTTTGATAAATTTTAACTTCTAAAAATAGATTTGTCTGTATTTTATGGTAGTAAATGGTAAAATAGACTAGTATCTACATGTATTTTATGCATTCATGACATACTTAACTTTTTGTTAATTTCTTTTTATATTTCTGGGCTATGTGGTTTGTCTAAGTTTT
Organism: Mustela lutreola; assembly: GCF_030435805.1. Taxonomy (NCBI): domain Eukaryota; kingdom Metazoa; phylum Chordata; class Mammalia; order Carnivora; family Mustelidae; genus Mustela; species Mustela lutreola. Next base: position 13,127,061 of record NC_081290.1, read on the forward strand.
TTCAAATTTTTGCAGATCTCCAAAAAATTTTCCAGTATGTTTACTGAAAAAAAATCTGTATGAGTGGATGAAAAAAAAAAAAATCTGTGTATGAGTTCAAACCCATATTGTTCGGGGGTCAACTGTATGTGTAGAAATGGAGAAATCAGAAAAGATTAGTGGATTGTGTTGATATCAGTATCCTGGTTGTGGTAATATAGTATAGTTTTACAAAATGTTACCATTGGGGGAAACTAGATAAAAGTGAACAAGGGATTTTCTGTCTTTTATTTCTTACAACTGCATGTGAAACTACAATGAAAATTTTATACTGATTCATAAGCTGCTATTAAGGTTAATAATATTAAATAAAAATGCATTGGAGAACTTGAAGGGAAGACTGTTACTTGGAGCTATTAGTACTGTGACCATGAGTTTTTATTAAAGAAGTGTTTTAGTATGGATTAGATTTGTTCAAAACCATTTATATTATTGTTTAGATATACCAGTAGTCTAAAATGGCTTTAGATGTGGCTCTTCAATCAAGGAATGTAATTGTTAATGTAGATAACAGTATACTGCTTCAGATACTTTTCTGGAAACTCTTGGACTCTCAAGTACTTGTTTTGTCCTGAGATAGTAAAAGTGATATTTTCCCCATTAAGTAAAATAGCATTTTATAATGAGATATTAAATTTTCAAAGTAGATTGTAACTTAAAATAGCAAATATCTTCTGGAAATGATATGTGACATTTTCCCTTCCTTCTTATTAGAGCACCTGACATTAAGACGAAGCAAGGCCAGAACATACTGGAAATCTTGCAAGACTGTTTTGAAGAAAATAGTAAGACATCTTAAAGGTGGACTTTGATGGTTGGGTTGGATGAAAATGTAAATTTGTCATATTATTAAATTATTAATATTAAATTCAGTAAATACATTCTGACATTTAAATATAAAATATAAAATATCTTCCCAGAATGTTGAGTACATGTGTAATCCTTTATGTATTTCCTGATACACTGAGGATGATAGTAGCAAAAAAGAGAATAATTAATCATTTCCTTTAGTTCATACTAGATTCTTATACTCTGGGAGTCCATAAATAATTATCATACACAGGAGAAGGTATTTCATATAGTGGGAGTAAATGTGCAGAATACTTAGGATCTCTAAGAGGTAATGTTTGGTGATACGCAGTTCTTTCTATACAAATGGTGAGTTAGGGCAAAAACTTCTCTAAGTGCTTGTCAGCATTAGAAGGCATTGAAATAAGAGAATAGGCTAACCAAAGAAACAATGGAAAAATATTTCTTCTATATAAGCACTGAAAGAAGAGCTGTTATATTATTTCTTCAGGAATCTTGTTTGCCTTTTTCAGTTCCTGATGCCGACTAGGAACATTTGAATGTTGAAGTGATGTTTGTACTTAATTTTAAACTAATTGTTTTTAAAGAGTTGTCAAACTTCTTCACATTTCATGTAGGGCTTCTTTTAATTGTAACCAAAAGATTTTATACCGTGTTTATTTATTTATTTACTGCTTTTTTTAAGGTTTGGCCAATGATTTTAGCACAAATTCTACAAAATCATTGCTTTATTCAACACCTAAAACAGGAGACATTTGTATTCAGTCACCAAGCAAAGAGGTAGGTCAAAAAGAAGAGCTGGTATAGCTTTAACAGTTTAATGATGAAACATTACACAATATACTTATATTTATTCTAGTTTTTTTTACGTCTTATTCTTAAAAGGGAATCCTATATTCCCATTCTTTTTATCATTTAGAGGTGTTTTGTGACAATTTTGACTAGATGTTTCAAGTGTTTGAAATTGGAGGTCTGGGTGTAGAATTATTATATTGCTGCACAATCATTTTTCACCTCTCCTAAAATAATAATTGAATTAGGTTTTTAGGAAAGTGGGCGGCTGCTGAAGTTCCTAATCCAGGTTGGCAAATTTGGTTATATTCTGAAAACCAAAGTTAATCTATTACTATAAGGAGAATCAGTCTTTTTTAAAGATTATATCGTTTTTTTTTTTTTAATTTAATTTTTTATTTCTTATAAACATATATTTTTATCCCCAGGGGTACAGGTCTGTGAATCACCAGGTTTACACACTTCACAGCACTCACCAAAGCACATACCCTCCCCAATGTCCATAATCCCACCCCCTTCTCCCAAACCCCCTCCCCCCAGCAACCCTCAGTTTGTTTTGTGAGATTAAGAGTCACTTATGGTTTGTCTCTCTCCCAGTCCCATCTTGTTTCATTGATTCTTCTCCTACCCACTTAAGCCCCCATGTTGCATCACCACTTCCTCATATCAGGGAGATCATATGATAGTTGTCTTTCTCCGCTTGACTTATTTCGGTAAGCATGATACGCTCTAGTTCCATCCATGTTGTCGCAAATGGCAAGATTTCATTTCTTTTGATGGCTGCATAGTATTCCATTGTGTATATATACCACATCTTCTTGATCCATTCATCTGTTGATGGACATCTAGGTTCTTTCCATAGTTTGGCTATTGTGGACATTGCTGCTATAAACATTCGGGTGCACGTGCCCCTTTGGATCACCACGTTTGTATCTTTAGGGTAAATACCCAGTAGTGCAATTGCTGGGTCATAGGGCAGTTCTATTTTCAACATTTTGAGGAACCTCCATGCTGTTTTCCAGAGTGGCTGCACCAGCTTGCATTCCCACCAACAGTGTAGGAGGGTTCCCCTTTCTCCGCATCCTCGCCAGCATCTGTCATTTCTTGACTTGTTGATTTTAGCCATTCTGACTGGTGTGAGGTGATACCTCATTGTGGTTTTGATTTGTATTTCCCTGATGCCGAGTGATATGGAGCACTTTTTCATGTGTCTGTTGGCCATCTGGATGTCTTTGCAGAAATGTCTGTTCATGTCCTCTGCCCATTTCTTGATTGGATTATTTGTTCTTTGGGTGTTGAGTTTGCTAAGTTCTTTATAGATTTTGGACACTAGTCCTTTATCTGATATGTCGTTTGCAAATATCTTCTCCCATTCTGTCAGTTGTCTTTTGATTTTGTTAACTGTTTCCTTTGCTGTGCAAAAGCTTTTGATCTTGATGAAATCCCAATAGTTCATTTTTGCCCTTGCTTCCCTTGCCTTTGGCGTTGTTCCTAGGAAGATGTTGCTGCGGCTGAGGTCGAAGAGGTTGCTGCCTGTGTTCTCCGCAAGGATTTTGATGGATTCCTTTCGCACATTGAGGTCCTTCATCCATTTTGAGTCTATTTTTGTGTGTGGTGTAAGGAAATGGTCCAATTTCATTTTTCTGCATGTGGCTGTCCAATTTTCCCAGCACCATTTATTGAAGAGGCTGTCTTTTTTCCATTGGACATTCTTTCCTGCTTTGTCGAAGATTACTTGACCATATTGTTGAGGGTCTATTTCTGGGCTCTCTATTCTGTTCCATTGATCTATGTGTCTTTGTTTTTGTGCCAGTACCATGCTGTCTTGATGATGACAGCTTTGTAATAGAGCTTGAAGTCCGGAATTGTGATGCCACCAACGTTGGCTTTCTTTTTCAATATCCCTTTGGCTATTCGAGGTCTTTTCTGGTTCCATATAAATTTTAGAATTATTTGTTCCATTTCTTTGAAAAAGATGGATGGTACTTTGATAGGAATTGCATTAAATGTGTAGATTGCTTTAGGTAGCATAGACATTTTCACAATATTTATTCTTCCAATCCAGGAGCATGGAACATTTTTCCATTTCTTTGTGTCTTTCTCAATTTCTTTCATGAGTACTTTCATGAGTTTTCTGAGTATAGATTCTGTGCCTCTTTGGTTAGGTTTATTCCTAGGTATCTTATGGTTTTGGGTGCAATTGTAAATGGGATTGACTCCTTCATTTCTCTTTCTTCTGTCTTGTTGTTGGTGTAGAGAAATGCAACTGATTTCTGTGCATTGATTTTATATCCTGACACTTTACTGAATTCCTGTATAAGTTCTAGCAGTTTTGGAGTGGAGTCTTTTGGGTTTTCCACATATAGTATCATATCATCTGCGAAGAGTGATAATTTGACTTCTTCTTTGCCGATTTGGATGCCTTTAATTTCCTTTTGTTGTCTGATTGCTGAGGCTAGCACCTCTAGTACTATGTTGAATAGCAGTGGTGATAATGGACATCCCTGCCGTGTTCCTGACCTTAGCGGAAAAGCTTTCAGTTTTTCTCCATTGAGAATGATATTTGCGGTGGGTTTTTCATAGATGATGATATTGAGGTATGTGCCCTCTATCCCTACACTTTGAAGAGTTTTGATCAGGAAGGGATGCTGGACTTTGTCAAATGCTTTTTCAGCATCTATTGAGAGTATCATATGGTTCTTGTTCTTTCTTTTATTGATGTGTTGTATCACATTGACTGATTTGCGGATGTTGAACCAACCTTGCAGCCCTGGAATAAATCCCACTTGGTCGTGTGGCGAATAATCCTTTTAATGTACTGTTGAATCCTATTGGCTAGTATTTTGTTGAGTATTTTCGCATCTGTGTTCATCAAGGATATTGGTCTATAGCTCTCTTTTTTGATGGGATCCTTGTCTGGTTTTGGGATCAAGGTGATGCTGGCTTCATAAAATGAGTTTGGAAGTTTTCCTTCCATTTCTATTTTTTGGAACAGTTTCAGGAGAGAATAGGAATTAGTTCTTCTTTAAATGTTTGGTAGAATTCTCCCGGGAAGCCGTCTGGCCCTGGGCTTTTGTTTGTTTGGAGATTTTTAATGACTGTTTCAATCTCTTTACTGGTTATGGGTCTGTTCAGGCTTTCTATTTCTACCTGGTTCAGTTGTGTTAGTTTATATGTTTCTAGGAATGCATCCATTTCTTCCAGATTGTCAAATTTATTGGCGTAGAGTTGCTCATAGTATGTTCTTATAATAGTTTGTATTTCTTTGGTGTTAGTTGTGATCTCTCCTCTTTCGTTCATGATTTTTATTTATTTGGGTTCTTTCTCTTTTCTTTTTGATAAGTCGGGCCAGGGATTTATCAATTTTATTAATTCTTTCAAAGAACCAGCTCCTAGTTTCGTTGATTTGTTCTATTGTTTTTTTGGTTTCTATTTCATTGATTTCTGCTCTGATCTTTATGATTTCTCTTCTCCTGCTGGGCTTAGGGTTTCTTTCTTGTTCTTTCTCCAGCTCCTTTAGGTGTAGGGTTAGGTTGTGTACCTGAGACCTTTCTTGTTTCTTGAGAAAGGCTTGAACTGCTATATATTTTCCTCTCAGGACTGCCTTTGTTGTGTCCCACAGATTTTGAACCGTTGTATTTTCATTATCATTTGTTTCCATGATTTTTTTCAATTCTTCTTTAATTTCCCGGTTGACCCATTCATTCTTTAGAAGGATGCTGTTTAGTCTCCATGTATTTGGGTTCTTTTCAAACTTCCTTTTGTGGTTGAGTTCTAGCTTTAGAGCATTGTGGTCTGAAAATATGCAGGGAATGATCCCAGTCTTTTGATACCGGTTGAGTCCTGATTTAGGACCGAGGATGTGATCTATTCTGGAGAATGTTCCATGTGCACTAGAGAAGAATGTGTATTCTGTTGCTTTGGGATCAAATGTTCTGAATATATCTGTGATGTCCAACTGGTCCAGTGTGTCGTTTAAGGCCTTTATTTCCTTGCTGATCTTTTCCTTGGATGACTGTCCATTTCAGTGAGGTGAGTGTTAAAGTCCCCTACTATTATTGTATTATTGTTGATGTGTTTCTTTGATTTTGTTATTAATTGGTTTATATAGTTGGCTGCTCCCACGTTGGGGGCATAGATATTTAAAATTGTTAAATCATCTTGTTGGACAGACCCTTTGAGTATGATATAGTGTCCTTCCTCATCTCTTATTATAGTCTTTGGCTTAAAATCTAATTGATCTGATAAAAAGATTGCCACTCCTGCTTTCTTCTGATGTCCATTAGCATGGTAAATTCTTTTCCACCCCCTCACTTTAAATCTGGAGGTGTCCTCAGGCTTAAAATGAGTTTCTTGGAGGCAACATATAGATGAGTTTTGTTTTTTTATCCATTCTGATACCCTGTGTCTTTTGACAGGGGCATTTAGCCCATTAACATTCAGGGTAACTATTGAGAGATATGAATTTAGTGCCATTGTATTGCCTGTAAGGTGACTGTTACTGTATATGGTCTCTGTTCCTTTCTGATCTACCACTTGTAGGCTCTCTTTTTGCTTAGAGGACCCCTTTCAATATTTCCTGTAGAGCTGTTTTGGTGTTTGCAAATTCTTTCAGTTTTTGTTTGTCCTGGAAGCTTTTAATCTCTCCTTCTATTTTCAATGATAGCCTAGCTGGATATAGTATTCTTGGCTGCATGTTTTTCTCGTTTAGTGCTCTGAAAATATCATGCCAGCTTTTTCTGGCCTGCCAGGTCTCTGTGGATAAGTCAGCTGCCAATCTAATATTTTTACCATTGTATGTTACAGACTTCTTTTCCCGGGCTGCTTTCAGGATTTTCTCTTTGTCACTGAGACTTGTAAATTTTACTATTAGGTGACGGGGTGTGGGCCTATTCTTACTGATTTTGAGGGGCGTTCTCTGAACCTCCTGAATTTTGATGTTCGTTCCCTTTGCCATATTGGGGAAATTCTCCCCAATAATTCTCTCCAGTATACCTTCTGCTCCCCTCTCTCTTTCTTCTTCTTCTGGAATCCCAATTATTCTGATGTTGTTTCGTCTTATGGTGTCACTTATCTCTTGAATTCTCCCCTCGTGGTCCAGTAGCTGTTTGTCCCTCTTGCTCAGCTTCTTTATTCTCTGTCATTTGGTCTTCTATATCACCAATTCTTTCTTCTGCCTCATTTATCCTAGCAGTGAGAGCCTCCATTTTTGATTGCACCTCATTAATAGCTTTTTTGATTTCTACTTGGTTAGATTTTAGTTCTTTTATTTCTCCAGAAAGGGCTTTTATATCTCTCGAGAGGGTTTCTCTAATATCTTCCATGCCTTTTTCGAGCCCGGCTAGAACCTTGAGAATTGTCATTCTGAACTCTAGATCTGACATATTACCAATGTCTGTATTGATTAGGTCCCTAGCCTTCGGTACTGCCTGTTGTTCTTTTTTTTGTGTTGAATTTTTCCGTCTTGTCATTTTGTCCAGATAAGAGTATATGAAGGAGCAAGTAAAATACTAAAAGGGTGGCAACAACCCTAGGAAAATAGGCTTTAACCACATTAGAAGAGATCCCAAATCGTGAGGGGGGAGAAAGGGGATAAAAAGACGTTCAAAAAGGAAGAAAGAAAAAAAAAGAAAAAAGAAAAAAAAAAAGAAAAGAATTAAAAAAAAGAAAACAAATAAGAAAAATATAAAAAAGAAAAAATATATATATTGGATAAACTAGTTAAAGAACGTTAAAAAAGAAAAAGGTAAAAGTTAAAAAAAAATTTACCAGAAGGCGAGAAAAAAAACAAAATATGAAAAAGAAAAAAATTAAATTAACTGCAAGACTAAAAAAAATCACAGGGAAAAAGCCATGCTTTGCTTTCTCCTCCTCTGGAATTCTGCTGCTCTCCTTGGTATTGAAACCGCACTCCTTGGTAGGTGAACTTGGTCTAGGCTGGATTTCTTGTTGATCTTCTGGGGGAGGGGCCTGGTGTAGTGATTCTCAAGTGTCTTTGCCCCAGGCGGAATTACACCGCCCTTACCCGGGGCCGGGGTGAGTAATCCGCTCGGGTTTGCTTTCAGGAGCTTTTGTTCCCTGAGCGCTTTCCGTAGAGTTCCGGAGGACGGGAGTACAAATGGCGGCCTCCTGGTCTCCGGCCCGGAGGAGCCGAGAGCCCGGGGCCCCACTCCTCAGTGCGCCCTCAGAGAACAGCGCCAGTTACTCCCGTCTGCCTGACCTCCGGCCGCGCTCTGAGCTCACCGAGCCTGCGACCGGTTCAAGGTCACCCCGAGCTGTGAGCTCACTGTCGGCTCTGTCTCTGTAGCCGGCTTTCCCGTTCCAATACCCGCAAGCTCTGCGACACTCAGACACCCCCGATCCTTCTGTGACCCTGCGGGACCTGAGGCCACGCTGACCCCGCGTGGGCTTCGCTCCGGTTTAGCCTCTGGAGCGATGTCCCTCAGCGGAACAGACTTTTAAAAGTCCTGATTTTGTGCGCGGTTGCTCTGCCGCGTGCCGGCCCCTCCCCCCGGGGTCTATCTCCCGTCGCTTTGGATTCACGTCTCCGCCGGTCCTACCTTTCAGAAAGTGGTTGTTTTTCTGTTTCCAGAATTGCTATTCTTCTTCTCTTCGATCTGCCGATGGATTTTCAGGTGTTTGCAATCTTTAGATAAGCTATCTAGCTGATCTCCGGCTAGCTGAAGTAGTCTCAGCCTGCTACTTCTCCGCCATCTTGACTCCTCCCTAAAGATTATATCTTAAGAGGTTAGGTTGACCTAACTACAAAATAGCAAACTTTCAAATAGAATTTGTGAAGCTAATGAATAAAGACAAGTTATTCAAAAGTACAATACAAATTGGAGAGAAAAATTACGTAGTACTAGAAATAACATCGATTATAAATTTGTATAAATACCTAATTATATAGGTATTTATGAACAATGAAGAGGTTAGGGTTGTGGACCCACCCTTGCAGCTGAAAATCCACTTACAATTTTGGCTTCCCAAACACTTTACTAATAGCCTACTGTTGACTAGAAGCCTTACTGATAACATGAACAGTTGATTAACACATATTTTGTATATGTATTAAATAGCTGATTAACACATAATTTTGTATATGTATTATATACTATATTCTTATAATTAAGTAAGTTAGAGGGTCGCCTTGATGGTGCAGTTAGTTAATCATCTGGCTCATGGTTTTGGCTTAGGTTGTGATCTCAGGGTTGTGAGATTGAGCCCCATGTCAGGCTCTGAACTCAGCACGGAGTCTGCTTGAGACTGTTCCTCTCTCTAAAAAAAAATTTAAAAAGCTAGGGAAAAGAGAGTGTTACGAAAGTTATAAGGAAGCGAAAATACACTTATGGTACTGTATTTATTGCAAAAAATTGTGAATAAGTGGACCCTCGCAGTTCAAACCCTTGTTCAGGGATCAGGTATATATAGCTTTTTGGTTCCAAAGACTGAAAACAGATCCAGAATTAGAGAGATTCTCTTTAATGTGGTAAATTATATAGTACTGGTGTTTGAAAGTTAAATCAACCTTAAGTTTTCTGAGATAAATTTGACTTGGTCATAAAGTATTAACCTTTTTAAATTAGTTTGCTAGTATATGAAGCATTTGCATCTATGTTCATGAACAGTATTGTCTTTTCTTTCTTTTTGCAAAATGTTTTTATAGGGCTTTGGTATCAAAGTTATGCTAGGGCTTTCACTCCTCGGTAGGAAGGGACAGACTGCAGTAGGCCAACATTTCTGCTGTTAAAGCTAAAAAGAATGAAATGCAAACAAATTCTAATTTTAGAGACATGGGGAGCTGTGGTAAGAACACAGGCTGGATAAAATTCCAAAGAGAGAAGAATCTTGAGATGAGTTGATGATTATTAATCTTTTTCTTTCCTTAGAAGGGTGTTAGCTTATTTGGTGCAAAAGCTGAGGGCTTTAGGCCTACCCACACAGAGAGAGTCTATGTGGGAAAGCGTAGTTTTTCTCAGCTGTGCTGAGATGGCATGAGAGACTGGATTCCAGGGATGTTCCAAATGGGTAGGCACTTTCCTTAAAGAACATTTGTAAGTTCTGGGCCTGGCACAGAATCCTGAGCCAGTTAGGTGGAGTGACATATATAGTCTTGCTATGCCAGGAAGGCAATTGCCAGATATTGAAGCAGTCTGAGGCAAGAGGCTAAAAAGTTGAACAGAAACCTTCACAGGACAGAACTGATGTCTCCCAATATTTAAGGGCTAAGGTGACTTACCTGGCTCTCAGTTTCCCAGGAGACCTCATTCTGAAGAACAGGGTAGTCTAGGAATGGATTGGTCTCATTAAAATTTCATCTTAGACTGACCCATCTTAATCCATGAGAGAGTGAGGATCTGTTCATTTCAGTCCAATCTGCCTAAAAAGAGATAAGATTTCTTTCTACTCTATAGAAAGATTTTGGGAACTCTACTAACTTATTTTGCTAATTAAGTTTTTTGTATTGAGATAATTATAAATTAACAAGCAGCTATAAGGTATTGAGTGCAAGCCTTTACCTGGTTTCCTCTATGGGTAACATCTTGTAAAACTGTACTTGCAGAATTACAACCAGGATATTGACATACAGGCTTGAGGTTCGATTTCACAATTCTGATATTGTGACCTGAGCTGAAATCAAGAGTCAGACTCTCAACCGATTTAACCACCCAGGTGTCCCTCCTTTTAGTGATTAGAAATTTCATGATATTCCTTGATGTTAGATTCCTCTAACTCTTCTTTTTTTTTTATTTAAAAAATTAAAAAAAAAAGATTTTATTTATTTATTTGACAGATCATAAGTAGGCAGAGAGGCAGGCAGAGAGAGGAGGAAGCAGGCTCCCTGCTTAGCGGAGAGCCTGATATGGGTTTCCATCCCAGGACCATGAGATCATGACCTGAGCCGAAGGCAGAGGCTTAACACACTTAGCCACCCAGGCACCCCTCCTCTAACTCCTCTCATTAAGATTTCTTTTTACAGTTTCTGTTTCTTGCAAATTCCTTGCCTTTTTGTACTAGAGCCTTTTGTCGTATGTCCAGTGAATCTTAGTGGTCTCTTCATATTTGAATGGAAAATTAAAATGGTGATTGAAAGTTCTATTTATGCAGTAAAATTTGTGCCTTGGTAGATTTTACTGTGCTATGATCTGTCTGGGCCATGTCACTGTGGATGTCCAGGTGTTACTATCTACAGGTTTTTTTTAAAAACTTGGCTTGGTACGTTTTTCTGACACATGTGTCCTGCTTGGGAGTCTGATTCTAACTACAAATGTTCTCAGCCATGTGAGGCAGAGGGAAGGTACAATTGGATGCTTCCACTTAATATCTCTGTTTCTACTGTATTACTTTTACTTTCGGCTATGTCTGAGTCTATAGTTTCTCTGATTCTGGAACTCAGGAGAGTAAACATCTAATATGACAGGGTTGGAAGAGGAGAGGCTCCGTGACTCTGACTGCTTCTTGTACCTACTTTTAGCAACTCTTCTATTCCTCGACCTCACTTGGAACCCGTCTTTTAGAGGTGCCTTGCACATCTAATTACTGATCTTACTGGTTTCTCCATAAGTATTAATCTGTCTCCTTCTGTGCTTTCTCAGCATGTTTCACCTCTCTCTGGACTGATTAGTTGCTGCTGATCTGCTTTCCAATTTAAGAAAAGTTTGTTGACATCTGCCATCTGTTCCCTTGTCTTTCTCCTCATACTTCTGGGTTTATACATTTTAAAAAATCCTAATGAGGTTTTAAGAGGAACAGAATATAGTGAAAACTTGCTTTTGTTTCTTTATATAATTGAGTTTCATAGTGTATTCACTGAACAACAGTGCAGTGGCTTCCTTATTTATATATTCCCCAACTGGTAGATTTGTTTCCATCTATTCATTATTACACTCATGTACACTGATGTGCACCTTTGTCCATGCCTCTTTGCGCACCTGTTGTAAACTGTATTTCTGTAGGATATGCACATTTCAAATGAAATTGTTAAATATTGTCAATTTTTTCTGCAAGATGATTTTACCAGTTTTCTTTGCCACTTGTAATGTATGAATGAGATTTCCCTTTTCTAGATTTGTAAAATTTATGACTTGGTATATTTCAAATTTACAGAAGAAAAGATATTATGTAACGTTATTAAAAATAATATAAATGAGCACTTATGTACCCATCCCTCTGTGTAAGAAATATACATTCTTCTGCAGCATCAGTGTATCCCGCTGTGTGGTTTATTGTTGTTTTTTTTTTTTAAAGATTTTATTTATTTATTTGACAGAGAGAAATCACAAGTAGATGGAGAGGCAGGCAGAGAGAGAGAGAGGGAAGCAGGCTCCCTGCTGAGCAGAGAGCCTGATGCGGGACTCGATCCCAGGACCCCGAGATCATGACCTGAGCCAAAGGCAGCGGCTTAACCCACTGAGCCACCCAGGCGCCCTGGTTTATTGTTTTTAAATACTTTTTTTTCCAATTTAAAAACAATTGTATTTAATCAGAATTACTAATTTTTAATTGCTCTAATGTTATATATCTTTTAGGCTGAATGCCAGAAATCTCATCTGAATTCAGTTCCAGTTTCTTTAAGGAAGAAAGAAGCCTCTGTTCCAAGTGAAGTTGACAGCAGATCAGGTTGGTGGCATCCCCATGGATATTATTTACTTAGACATATTTAAAAGGAGGTGCTGAAAGTGTTGCATGTGTTGGCTTGGGTGACAAATTCATGGGTTAGCCTAGGCAAAGTAGGTAGTGTTTGTTTTTTTTTCACATGAAAAATAAACTTTATTTGAATATTTGTTTCTTTGTTTTAGTGGTAAGAACATTGATTATTAGGATACAGTAAGAGACATTAAGAATTATTATAGGGCTATAGTTTTAAGAATTTTCAAATAGATTTGGCTTTTTTTTTTTTAACAAATAATAAATATTATCTCACATAATTTCTGTGGATCAGGAATTGAGAAGCAGCTTAGTAATTGGATGGTTTTTGTTTGCAGTCTTTCATGAGGTGGTGGTCAAGATGTTGGCCAGTGTTGCAGTCATCTGTGGGCTTGAGGGGTTAAGGATATAGTTCCAAGATGACTCACATGGGGCTGGATGTGAGCAGGAAGCCTTAATTGCTTTTCACATGGCCCTCCATGGGCTTCATCCCCCCACGCCAAGATTTTATTTATTTGACAAAGAGAGATCACAAGTAGGCAGAGAGGCAGGCAGAGAGAGAGGGAAGCAGGCTCCCCACTGAGCAAAGAGCCTGATGAGGGGGCTCGATCCCAGGACCCTGAGATAATGACCTGAGCCAAAGGCAGAGGCTTAACCCACTGAACCACCCAGGCACCCCTCTCCATGGGCTTTGTGAGCATTTTTTTTAAACTGAGGTATAAATGACTTGTAACATTATGTTAGCTAGCTTCAAGTATACAACATGATTTCAATGTTTGTATACACATAGGTAGTGTTCTTTTCCTCTCTTTTTTTGTTCATTTCCTTTAATTAGTCATATGTGCTGTTACTTTGAAAAGTTTATTTACATTTTTAAAATTTAATTTTTATTTTGTTATGTTAGTCACTATACAGTACATCATTAGCTTTTGATGTTGTGTTCCATTATTCATTGTTCTTGTAAAATACCCAGTGCTCCATGAAATATGTGCCCTCCTTAATAATACCCATCACTGAGCTAACCCATCCCCCTTCCCTCTCCCCTCTAAAACTTTCAGTTTGTTTCCCAGAGTCCCATCTCTCATGTTTTGTCTCCTCCTCTGATTTCCTTCCTTTCATTTTTCCCTTCCTTCTCCTAATGTCTTCTGTGGTACTCCTTATGTTCCACAGATAAGTGAAACCATATGATAATTGACTTTCTCTGCTTGACTTATTTCACTCAACATAATCTCCTCTAGTCCCATCCATGTTGATGCAAAAGTTGCTATCTGTCCTTTCTGATGGCTGAGTAATATTCCATTGTATATATGGACCACATCTTTATCCATTTATTTGTTGAAGGGCATCTCAGCTCTTTCTGTAGTTTAGCTACTGGGGACATTGCCTCTATGAACATTGGGGTGCATATGACCCTTCTTTTCCCTACATCTGTATCTTTGGGGTAAATTCCCAGTAGTGCAATTGCTGGGTCATAGGGTAGCTCTATTTTTAACTTTTTGAGGCATCTCCACACATTTTCCAAAGGGGCTCTACCAACTTGCATTCCTTTCAACAGTGTAGGAGGGGGTCCCCTTTCTCCACAGCCTCTCGTTTCTTGCCGTGTCAATTTTTGCTATTCTGACTGGTGTAAGGTAGTATCTCTGTGTGTTTTTTTTTTTTTTTTAAATTTTATTTATTTACTTATTTATTTATTTAAATTTTTTATTTTTTATAAACATATATTTTTATCTCCAGGGGTACAGGTCTGTGAATTGCCAAGTTTACACACTTCACAGCACTCACCAAAGCACATACCCTCCCCAATGTCCATAATCCCACCCCCTTCTCCCAAACCCCCTCCCCCCAGCAACCCTCAGTTTGTTTTGTGAGATTAAGAGTCACTTATGGTTTGTCTCTCTCCCAGTCCCATCTTGTTTCATTGATTCTTCTCCTACCCACTTAAGCCCCCATGTTGCATCACCACTTCCTCATATCAGGGAGATCATATGATAGTTGTCTTTCTCCGCTTGACTTATTTCGGTAAGCATGATACGCTCTAGTTCCATCCATGTTGTCGCAAATGGCAAGATTTCATTTCTTTTGATGGCTGCATAGTATTCCATTGTGTATATATACCACATCTTCTTGATCCATTCATCTGTTGATGGACATCTAGGTTCTTTCCATAGTTTGGCTATTGTGGACATTGCTGCTATAAACATTCGGGTGCACGTGCCCCTTTGGATCACCACGTTTGTATCTTTAGGGTAAATACCCAGTAGTGCAATTGCTGGGTCATAGGGCAGTTCTATTTTCAACATTTTGAGGAACCTCCATGCTGTTTTCCAGAGTGGCTGCACCAGCTTGCATTCCCACCAACAGTGTAGGAGGGTTCCCCTTTCTCCGCATCCTCGCCAGCATCTGTCATTTCCTGACTTGTTGATTTTAGCCATTCTGACTGGTGTGAGGTGATACCTCATTGTGGTTTTGATTTGTATTTCCCTGATGCCGAGTGATATGGAGCACTTTTTCATGTGTCTGTTGGCCATCTGGATGTCTTCTTTGCAGAAATGTCTGTTCATGTCCTCTGCCCATTTCTTGATTGGATTATTTGTTCTTTGGGTGTTGAGTTTGCTAAGTTCTTTATAGATTTTGGACACTAGTCCTTTATCTGATATGTCGTTTGCAAATATCTTCTCCCATTCTGTCAGTTGTCTTTTGATTTTGTTAACTGTTTCCTTTGCTGTGCAAAAGCTTTTGATCTTGATGAAATCCCAATAGTTCATTTTTGCCCTTGCTTCCCTTGCCTTTGGCGTTGTTCCTAGGAAGATGTTGCTGCGGCTGAGGTCGAAGAGGTTGCTGCCTGTGCTCTCCTCAAGGATTTTGATGGATTCCTTTCGCACATTAAGGTCCTTCATCCATTTTGAGTCTATTTTCATGTGTGGTGTAAAGAAATGGTCCAATTTCATTTTTCTGCATGTGGCTGTCCAATTTTCCCAACACCATTTATTTTTTTTTTTTTTTTTTTTTTTTTAAAGATTTTATTTATTTATTTGACAGAGAGAAATCACAGGTAAGCAGAGAGGCAGGCAGAGAGAGGAGGAAGCAGGCTTCTCCTGGAGCAGAGAGCCCGATGCGGGGCTCGATCCCAGGACCCTGGGATCATGACCTGAGCCGAAAGCAGAGGCTTCAACCCACTGAGCCACCCAGGCGCCCCCCCAACACCATTTATTGAAGAGGCTGTCTTTTTTCCATTGGACATTCTTTCCTGCTTTGTTGAAGATTAGTTGACCGTAGAGTTGAGGGTCTATTTCTGGGCTCTCTATTCTGTTCCATTGATCTATGTGTCTGTTTTTGTGCCAGTACCATGCTGTCTTGATGATGACAGCTTTGTAATAGAGCTTGAAGTCCGGAATTGTGATGCCACCAACGTTGGCTTTCTTTTTCAATATCCCTTTGGCTATTCGAGGTCTTTTCTGGTTCCATATAAATTTTAGAATTATTTGTTCCATTTCTTTGAAAAAGATGGATGGTACTTTGATAGGAATTGCATTAAATGTGTAGATTGCTTTAGGTAGCATAGACATTTTCACAATGTTTATTCTTCCAATCCAGGAGCATGAAACATTTTTCCATTTCTTTGTGTCTTGCTCAATTTCTTTCATGAGTACTTTCATGAGTTTTCTGAGTATAGATTCTGTGTCTCTTGGTTAGGTTTATTCCTAGGTATCTTGTGGTTTTGGGTGCAATTATAAATGGGGTTGACTCCTTAATTTCTCTTTCTTCTGTCTTGTTGTTGGTGTAGAGAAACTGATTTCTGTGCATTGATTTTATATCCTGACACTTTACTGAATTCCTGTACAAGTTCTAGCAGTTTTGGAGTGCCCTTCGCAGATGATATGATACTATATGTGGAAAACCCAAAAGTCTCAGTGTGGTTTTGATTTGAATTTCCCTGATGGCTAATGATGATGAATGTTTTTTCATGTGTCTGTTAGCCATTTGTATGTCTTCTCTGGAGAACTTACTGTTCATGTCTTCTGCCCATTTTTTGACTTGATCATTTGTATTTTAGGTGTTGAGTTTGAGAAGTTCTTTATAGATCTTTGATATCAGCCCTTTGTCTATAGTGTCATTTGCAAATATCTTCTCCCGTTCCATGGGTTTCCTCTTAGTTTTGTTGACAGTTTCCTTTGCTGTGCAGAAACTTTTTATCTTGATGAAGTCCCAAAAGTTCATTTTCGCTTTTGTTTCCCTTGACTTTGGAGATGTGTCTTAACAGAAGTTGCCATGGCCAATGTTGAAGAGGTTACTGCCTGTGTTCTTCTCTAGGATTTGATGGATTCGTGTCTCATCTTGAGGTCTTTGATCCATTTAGAGTTTATCTTTGTGTATGGTATAGGAAAATGTCAAGTTTCATTCTTCGTATATCGCTATCCCATTTTCCCATCACCATTTATTGAAGAGACTTTTTTGCCTTGGATATTTTTTCCTGCCTTTTCAAAGAGTAGTTGACCATAGAGTTGAGGGTTCATATCTGTAGTCTGTATTTTGTTCCATTGGTTTCTGTGTCTGTTTTTGTGCCAGTAGACTGTCTTGATGATTACAGCTTTGTAATACAGCTTGAAGTCAGGCAACATGATTCCTCCAGCTTTGTGTTTCTTTTCAACATTTCCTTGGCTATTTGGAGTCTTTTCTGGTTCCATACAAATTTTAGGATTTTGGTTCCAGCACTTTGAAAAATGCCATTGGTATTTTGATCAGGATGGGGTTGAAAGTATAGATTGCTCTGGGCAGCATAGACATTTTAACAATGTTCATTCTTCCAATCCATGAGCATGGAATGTTTCTCCGTTTTTTGTTTTTATGCCTTCTTCGATTTCTTTCATGAATGTTCTGTAGTTCCTAAAGTATAGATCCTTTACTTCTTTTTTTTTTTTTTTAAGATTTTATTTATTTATTTGACAGAGAGAGATCTCCAGTAGAGAGAGAGAGGGAAGCAGGCTCCCTGCTGAGCAGAGAGCCCGATGCGGGACTCGATTCCAGGACCCCGAGATCATGACCTGAGCCGAAGGCAGCGGCTTAACCCACTGAGCCACCCAGGAACCCCTAGATCCTTTACTTCTTTGGTTAGGTTTATTCCAAGGTATCTTACGGTTTTTCGTGCTATAATAAATAGAATCAATTCTCTAATTTCTCTTTTTACAGTTACATTGTTAGTGTATAAGAAAGTAACTGATGATTTCTGTGCATTGGTGTTTTATGCTGCCACATTACAGAATTGCTTTGGTCTAGTAATTTGGGAGTGGAGTCTTTCAGGTTTTCCACAGAAAGTATGTCATCTGTGAAGAGAGAGAGTTTTACTTCTTCTTTGCATTTGAATACCTTTTATTTATTTTTGTTGTCTGACTAGTTGTTAGGACTTCTAGTGCTTTGTTGAACAGTAGTGACGAGAATGGGAATCCTTGTCATGTTCCTGATCTTAAGGGAAAGGCTCTCAACATTTCCCCATTGAGAATGATATTCGCTGTGGGTTTTTCATAGATGTATTTTATAAAACTGAGGAATGTTCCCTTTTTCCCTATACTGTGAAGAGTTTTAATCAGGAAAGGATGCTGTATTTTGCAAATGCTTTTTCTGCATAAGTTGAGAGGACCATGTGGTTCTTTTCTCTTATTTATGTATTCTCTCACATTGATTGATTCACAATGTTCAGCCACCCTTGCATCCCAGGGGTAAATCCTTCCTGGTTGTGTGGTGCATAATCATTTTAATGTACAGTTGGATCCTATTAGTTAGGATCTTGCTGATGATTTTGGCATCCATATTCATGAGGGATATTGGTCTGAAATTCTCTATTTTGATGGGGTCTTTGCCTGCTTTTGGGATAAAGGTAATGCTGGCCTCATAGAAAGAGTCTGGAAGCTTTCCTTCTGTTTCTATTTTTTTTTTTTGAAACAGCTTCAGGAGAACAGGTATTATTTCTTCTTTGAATGTTTGGTAGAATTCCTCAGGGAATCCGTGAGGTCATGGACTCTTGTTCTTTGGGAGGGTTTTGATCACTGTTTTAATCCCGTTACTGGTTATTGGTCTATTCAGGTTGTCAATTTCTGTTTCAGTCTTGGTAGTTTATAGGTTTCTAGGAATGCATCCAGTTCAGGTTGCTTAATTTATTGGCATATAGCTGTTGATAATAATTTCTGATAATTGTTTCTGTTTCCTTCGTGTTAGTTGTGATCTCTCCCCTTTCATTCATAATTTTATTAATTTGACTCCTTTTCTCTTTTCTTTTAGATTAAGTGTGGCCAGTGGTTTTATTGATCTCATTAATTCTTTCAAAGAACCAGCTTCTAGTTTCTGTGTTTTACTGTATTTCTGGCTTCTAATTCATTGGTCTCTGCTCTAATCTTAATTATTTCCCTTCTTGTGTGTAGGTAGGCTTAATTTGTTGTTGATTCTCCTGCTCTTTAAGGTGTAAAGAGAGTTCATGTATTTAGGATTTTCTTGTGTTTTTTTTTTTTTTTTTTTTGAGTGAGTCTTGGATGGCTATATATTTCCCCCTTTGGAATGCCTCTGCCATATTCCATAGGTTTTGGACCAATGTGTTTTCCATGGTTTCCATGGAATTGTTTAAGTTCTTCTTTGATTTCCTGATTGACGCAAACATTTCAAGCAGGATGGTCTTTAGCTTCCAAGTGTTTGAATTTTTTCCAAACTTTTTCTTGTGATTGAGTTCCAGTCTCAGAGCACTGTGGTCTGAGAATATGCAAGGAATAATTTCAGTCTCTCAGTCTTTTGGTATGGGTTGATACCTGATTTGTGACTCAGAATGTGGTCTCTTCTGGAGAAAGTTGCCTGTGTGCTCAAGAAGAGTGAGTATTCTGTTGTTTTAGGGTGGAAGGTTCTGTATATGTCTGTGAGGGCCATTTGGCCCGGTGTGTCATTTAAAGCACTTTGTTGATTTTCTGCTTAGATGATCTGTCTATTGCTGAGAAATGGACTGTTGAGTGCTCCTATAATTAACGTATTATTATCAATATGTTTCTATTTTGGTTAACAGTTGGCTACTCCCATGTTGGGGGCATAGATATTTACAATTGTTAGATCTTTTTGCTGGATATACCATTTAAGAATGATATAGTGTCTTTCTGTATCTCTAACCACGGTCTTTAGCTTAAAATCTAATTTGTCTGATATGAGAGTTGCCACCCCAGCTTTATTTTGAAGCCCGCTGGCATGAAAGATGCTTCTGTATCCCTTCACTTTCAGTCTGGATGTATCTTTAAGTTCAAAATGAGTCTTCTTTAGACAGCATATGGATGGGTCCTGTCTTTTTATCCAGTGTGCGACCCTGTACCATTTTATGGGAGTATTTACGTCATTCATGTTGAGAGTGATTATTGAAAGATACGATTTTATTGTCATTGTTAAGCTGGTGAAGTCCTTGTTTCTATAGCTTGTCTCTGTAAATTTCTGTATCATTCTTGGGGTCTTACTCCTTTCATATGAACCCCCCCTTAACTTAATAATCCTCGAAAATCTCCACCCCCCTTAATATTTCTTACAGCTCTAGCTTACTGGTTACATATTCTTTCAGTTTCTGCCAATCTTGGAAGCTCTTATCTCTCCATCCATTCTAAATGACAGCCTTGCTGGATCAAGTATTCTTGGCTGCATGTTCTTCTCATTTAGTACCCTGAGTATGTCTTGCCAGCCCTTTCTGGGTTGCCAGGTCTCCATGGACAGGTCTGACGTTATTCTGATGTTCCTCCCTCTGTACGTAAGGAATCTCTCCCCTAACTCCCCTTAAGATGGCCTTGAGATTCCTTGACACTGGAATGTTTCATGGCTTTATTTATTTGTCTAATTCTGTTTTCAATGTTTTCATGGATTTTAAGCTGTTTGTTCCAGGCCTCCTCCTGTTCCTTCTTTTCTATCAGTTAGTCTTCTAGATCATTAATTTGTTCTTCTGCCTGGTTTACCCTGACTGTTAGAGTATCTAGATTAGATTGGATCTCATTGATAGCATTTTTAAGTTCTGCCAAATCAGCTCTCATTTCTGCCCTTAGAGAATTAGTCGTTTTCTCCATTGTAGTTATTGTCTGCATAACTGTTACCCTGAAGTCTATTTCCGACATCTTGTTCATATCCATATCAGTTAGTTCTGTGGCAGAGGTCACAGTCCCTGAATTTTTCCTGTGTTGGGGGTTTCTTCTCTTAGTCATTCTTTTGAGGCGTGGTTGAGGGAATGTACAGAGTCCAGACTATTGACCACAACCAAAGCAAGATGCACCTGTTTTATAGGGACCTTAGGGTTGTTAGCCTCTTGTTCTTCTAGCCTGTCTCCTGAGGGAGGGGCCTGCCACACTGTTACTCAGGCAACCGTGTTTGGGCAGAGTTGCCCTGCCTCCAGTGGGCAGGGGGGGATGCTCAGTGAAGACTAGGTTTTTGGGGCTTTTGTTTGCTGGGCGCTTTCACTAGCGGCTTTCTGTGTCTCTTCCAAGAATCAGAGCAGAAGTGACTGTATCCAGTCTTTTGACTCAGACCAGAGAGATCGCAGTCTCTTCTCTAGAGAGCCCTCCAGGTCACACTGACTCTGTTTTTGTCTGTGCTGCTAAAAACCAGAGCGTTCTGGGTTGTATGCCCCACAGCAGTATTACCAGTCTTTACTTCCAGGTTCAGGCATGTCTCTGCCCTTTGTGCTTCTGAAACTGCCAGCTGCCCTCAGTTTGCACTTGCCCCCCTGCAGCTCCAGGTTTCAGTCTGGGGGCTGCCCCCAAACCCTCTCCCTGCAGTTTGCTACCAGTCTGTGAGTCTCTGCCTGGTCCCCCGTGCAGGAGGCTTTTGTGCTCAGCAGCTCAGGATCCCAGAGGCTCCCTCCACCTTCTGTTTATCTTCCGATATCTGCTCACAGAGTCACGGCTCCCTGCTTCATACCTCAAAACCAACCGCTGGACATAACTCTGTAGAGATCTGGATATATCTTCTTACATTTTTGGGCTGATTTCGTGGGTGTTCAAATGATCCCTTGTCTTCTACAGATTTTGTTTATGGTATCTTTAACCATATGATGAGTAAGATTTTTTATTTTAATTGTCAGATGTGTGACTTTTATATTTTTTGACCTTGTTTTGGTTAAAAAGTCCGTCTTATCCTAATGGTAAATGTAGAATCTTAGCTTT
Organism: Mustela lutreola; assembly: GCF_030435805.1. Lineage (NCBI taxonomy): Eukaryota > Metazoa > Chordata > Mammalia > Carnivora > Mustelidae > Mustela > Mustela lutreola. The sequence continues at coordinate 13,148,510 of NC_081290.1, forward strand.
TCATCTTTTTTAAAGAAGTTTTTATTTAACTTCCGGTTTGTTAACATACCATCTAATACTAGTTTCAGGTGTAGAATGTAGTGACTCAGCACTTCCATAGAACACGTGGTGCTCCTCACAGGTGCCATCCTTAGTCCCCATCACCTGTTTCCCCCATCCTCCCACCCACTTCCACTCTGGTCACCATCAGTTTGTTCACTGTAGTTAAGAGTCTGTTTTTGGGGCGCCTGGGTGGCTCAGTTGGTTAAGTGACTGCCTTCGGCTCAGATCATGATCTCAGGGTCCTGGGATTGAGCCCCATATTGGGCTCTCTGCTCAGTAGGGAGCCTGCTTCTCCCCTGCCTTTCACTCCCCCTGCTTGTGTTTGCTCTTGTGTTTCCACTTTTAGTCTATTATGAATAATGCTGCTGTGAATGGGAGTGTATAGATATCTCTTGCGGTCTCTGCTTTCAATTCTTTTGGATACATACCCCAAAAAGAAATTATTGGATTGCATGGCAATTGTATATTTAATTTTTTGAGGCACCACTAGGCTGTTCCTTGTAGTGGCTGTGTAATTTTACATTCCTACCAACATTGCATAAGGGTTCCAGTTGCTCCTCATCTTCACCAATACTTGTTACTTTCGGTGCATGTGTGTGTTTTGTGATAATAGCCATCCTAATGGGTGTGAAGTAGTAATCTCATTGTGGCTTGATTGTTCATCATTGTCATTAGGAAATTTTAAATTAAAATAATAATTAGATCCACTGCACACTGAAAAGAATGGGCTAAAATCCAAAAAACTGATTTTCCTTTGTAACTCGTTTCTTTGAGAGTTTGTCTTTTGTTAAAATATTTTTTATGATGTATACTTTAAAATTCTTATTAAATAATTTCAACATTTGATTCATCTTGTCTATTTGTGTCCATTGATCATATTGTTCTTATTCAGGTTGTATATTTCTGGTTTTTGGTATAAGCAGTCATTTTTATTGTATTCTTGACATTTTGGTAATTATTTTTGGAAACTCTTGATTGTATTTAATTGTATTTGTATTTAAATTGTTTATTATAACATATAGTTTCCTCATCTTGGTTTAATGTGTAGGTTCTTGCTCACTTTTGTGGATTTTATTTCCAGTGACAGTTAAGTGTTAGAGTCCTAGCAGTGGTATTTTGTTCTGTTTTGTTTCCTAATGCTGCTGAGATTCCTCCTTAGTTCTTGCTGGTGCTGTGTCAGGTGAATGGAAGGTGCTTCCTGAGTACCCCATGTCCTCATTCATTCAAATGAGGGTTGGGGTCAGAAGCTGTTGGGATTGGATCTTCTTAAATCACTGGGTAGAGGACAGGGGGATGGGGGTGTAGTGTTCTTTTATGTTCTTCCTGCTTTAGATTAGACTGCTCACTGGTACCCTCATTGTTGTCAGTACTAACCGTGTTTCACAGTGTCACCTGTGAGGCAGTGGCTGGGGACCTCAGAGGCTTCACTACTTTGCAGCTGTTTGTGGATCATATGGTCTGCTGTCCTTGATTGTTAAAGTGGGGACAGTGTTGGTTGAGGGACAAGGTTACTCTAGGACTTTGCTCCTCTGCTACTACTATAACTTAGAACTTATGGAGTGGGTCCTGGCATGGTTGAAGGCTTTGCTCCTCTTATAGCGCCACTGCAGAATGGAGTATTTAGTGGCTCAGCTTGTGGAATGGGAGTTGGGGTTCCCCATTATGTCTCTGTTGTGTTTCCTTTTTCCAGGTCTTTTGGATGGAGAATGCAGGGTTTTTTATCCCCCTGTTTGTGGTTCAGGGTTGCACACCTCTCTAGAACCCAGTCTAGGGATTCGTGGGAGATAAAGGGAAGGTACTGTCTTTTGTTGCTCAAGACTTGAGGTTCCTAGCAAATATGCCTCTTTCCTTCTAGCTCTTAGAGTTCTCTTATTGTTATTTGATGGATATGTACTATTAGCTTACTTGTATTTGGTGGGAAAAACAGAGAAAACTGAGTATACTCTCTTGTTCTATAACCTTCACAAGCTCCTTTTTGATTGTATTTAAAATTTTTAATCTTTGCTTTTTTTTTTTTTTTTTTTTTTTAAACATTTGGGAATATCTCCTTCCCATGGTGGAGGAGCATCTTTTTTTTTAATTTTTATTTTTTTTTAAAGATTTTATTTATTTATTTGACAGAGAGAAATCACAAGTAGGCAGAGAGGCAGGCAGAGAGAGAGAGGAGGAAGCAGACTCCCTGCTGAGCAGAGAGCCCCATGTGGGACTCGATCCCAGGACCCTGAGATCATGACCCGAGCCGAAGGCAGCGGCTTAACCCACTGGGCCACCCAGGCGCCCCTAATCTTTGCTTTTTTAAAAAAATTTTTATTATTTGAGAGAGGTTGAGTGCATGGGAGTTCGGGGAAAGGGACAGAGGGAGAAAGAAACCCATGCTGACTCTGTGCTGTGTGTGGAGTCCAACGTGGGGCTCAATCTCACCGCCCTGAAATCATGACCTGAGCTGCAATCAAGAGTTGGATGCTTAACTGATACTGAGCCACTCAGGTGCTCCTAATCTTTGCTTTTTCAGAGTATGAATCAATATAAATACTTCCCAACAGTTCTACTTTTTCTTTGATATTTGAGGGTATAAGCCTAAGAGAATATGTATATTCTTTATTTATTTATATATATGTATATATATATATATATAAATGTACATGTGTATATGTGTATGTATATAAACTTTTATGTATAAAGAATATTTTTATATGTATATCTTTACATATATACACATATACAAATCTTTTATATATCTCTATACATATCTGTTATGTCTCTGTATATGTATGTATGTGTATAAATATGTGGTCATCTGGCTGCCTTAGATCTAAAGATCTAGTCTTTAGATTAGATTTTAAAGATTGAATCTCATGATTTCTCTAAAATTACTTCTTTATTTTAGCTGTATATAGATTTATTCAAATCTTGGGTAAATTGACTATCTGTAGAATTGTGAGTTTTCTGTTTGGAATTTTATTTCAAAACTTCAGAGCATGGAAAAAATACATCTTTATATTCATTAATTTCATGAATCAGAACTTTTAAAGGCCTTATATAATTTATTTATTTATTTTTAAGATTTTTATTTATTTATTTGACAGAGAGATAGCACAATTAAGCAGAGCAGCAGACAAAGGGAAAGAGAAAAGCAGGCTCTCTGCTAAGCAGGGTGCCTGATTTGGGGCTTAATCCCAGGATCCTGGAAACATGACCTGAGCCTAAGGCAGCTGCTTAACCAGCTGAACCATCCAGTCGCCCCTTATTTATTTTTTTAAAAATATTTTATTTATTTGACAGAGAGAGATACAGTGAGAGAGGGAACACAAGCAGGGGGAGTGGGAGAGGGAGAAGCAGGCCTCCCGCTGAGCAGGGAGCCCGGTGGTGGGGCCCGATCGCAGGACCCTGGAATCACCGCCTGAGCTGAAGGCAGCTGCTCAACAACTGAGCCACCCAGGCGCCCTGCCTTTATGTATTTTAGTCATAGATCTTTGATTATAAACTAAATGAACTGTGAGTCTTCTGAAAACTATTTCTAGTTATTGCTGCTGAATTTTAAAAAGCACATTTGATTTTAATAGTATTATTTTAAAAGTTTCTAATGTCTTCATATAATTTTCTTCCAGGTCAGGACCATGAAGTTCATCAGCAAATTTTGACAGCTGGTATTGGTTCTAAAAGTACACCTGGCTCGAGAAAAATGTCGAGTAAAAAATTAAAAGATTGTCACAGTGAGGCTGATAAGGAATTACACTTACCAGTTGGTTCACCTTTTGTTCTTTTGGATGCAAAAGCTTCTGTATCACAAAATGTGATTTCATCCATTGCCCAAAAAAAAAATTCAGTAAATACATTGTCTTCAAGTATGGAGATTTCTCTTAAAACCAGGAAAAGGTGAATTTTTATTTACTGAAATAATATCAATCTGCTTAAAAATTTTAAAGTTATTTATTAATTAATTTTTAAATTTATTTTTAATGTATTTTATAATAAGTATTGAGGAATATTAACATGAGAAGAGCATAACATGGTTCAGTTTATATAATAAGGAAGGCTTAAAGTATACTTCAGAGAAGTTTGTGGGTAAACATTTCTGTAGTTTATGGAAAAAAGTGTTTTCTTCTGATAATATGTTTTCTGTGTCTTCCTAAGAGTGTTTTCTCTATGTCATTTGTAATTACAGTGGTAGGTATATATTGGCTCATTTCTAGGGTAGCAAAGGATAAGTATTTTGAAGATAAGTTGTGGTGAATTATTGTCTATTTCTTGGGGCTCATTTTGGCCTTTAAGAAGCAAAGTAGATCATTCAAAGTCCTTTGCTACTGGGGACTTCTGCGGTGAGTGTAATTAATGTCTGTCTAGTGTCTTGTGTAATTCTTGGAGCCAAGGAGTTAAATACATTCTAAGATTTTGCTATTCAAAATGTGGTATGCAGTTCAGGATCAAGAGCAATGCATTATCTGGCAGCTTGTTAGAAATATAGAATCTCAAACCCTATTCTAGACCTACTAACTCAGAATCTACATTTTAATAAGATTATTCAGATGATTGAAAATCTTACTAAATGTTTGAGAACGAGTCCTTTAAGCTACAGAGTTTCTTGGTCTTTTCTCTTTTTTTCTCACTGACAAATAAGAAATGTAATTTTCCTGAGCAATTGCCTTGTGTATTTTAAAAGATTACAAATCAGAATTTTTAGACATTAAATAAAGGGCTTGTGAAAAATTTTGTATTTGGTCTGTATTGTTACTGAGGGGAGTTCAGGAGAACTCCAAACTCAGCAAACTGTGAGAGTATTTATTCAGCTTGCCTTCCTTTCAACTTTTTAGGTTAAACTTTGAAGATAAAAATGCTTTGAAGGAAGTAGAAATAGCAAATAAAATACCAGAAATAGAGGATAAAGGATCAGAAGAACCACAAGAGAGGAAATTGTCAAGAGCATCTCAGAAAAGAGTACCAGATTTAGAAGATGAAATTCATCCACAAACTAAAAAGAGTTTTTCAACATTGTTTTTAGAAACTGTAAAAAGAAAAAGTGAATCCAGGTAAGTTATTAAGAAACTATCCTTTGAGTCATTTTTTTCTTTATATTCTGTAAACAATATCAAGGATTCTTAATGCTGTTTAACTAAAAGTTAATCTTAATTGGTGCAAGTTTTAACTGAAATTATGCCTAACCCTAAGGAGAGTGTAGTTTCTTACCAGCAAATCACCCCCAAAGCCATCATTAGGTACTTAGTAAATTAAATGTGAAAGACAGTAAGTTTATTCATAATTCATTGCTTTCATTGCTTATTCAGTGTTTTTGCTCCTTAGCACTTTCTAGTCTGTATGCTATCAAAGAATGAAGGCAGTATTTAGAGACAGAATTACGTTGTGGTGTATTTCACTGTTAAGAGCTTTAATCTTCTTTCCTTTTCTTCTTCTTGAGTTAATAAAAGTGTGATCCTAGAAGAAATTTTAATCTGTTCTTGCCTACTAAAAAACCTTCAGAGGTTCTTTAGTGTCCACACTGTGATTCTTAACTATGGCTGCACATTGCAGTTAACTAGAATTAATGGCAGTTAGAGATGGGAACCCCTGACCTAAAGAAACTTCAGATTTTTTTGGCTGGTATTTATGGCCTTCATTCTCCCTAGTTAACTCTTTCTGCCAACTTGCTCGTACACATTTCCATTTGTCCCCGTTTTGGCATACCATTTTCCCTTGTCATATGCCAATCTCCTTTTTCCTTTCTGGTGACATCGGCTTCTTGGTTCGTGGATGGCTATCTTCTTGCCATAACCTCACATGGCAGAGGTGGTAAGGGGGTTTTCTGCGGCTTCTTTGATGAGGGTATTAATTCTGTTCATGAGTGTTCCACACTCATGACTTAATCACCTCGTAAAGGCCCCACCCCCAAATACTATCCTATTGGGGATTCGGTTTCAGCTTATGAATTTTGGAAGTATACAGATATTTAGTCTGAAGCAGGTGTCAACATTGTTTCCTAAGGATATTATCATCAGTTAGAATAATCTTGATGTTATGGAAGTCCCTTGAAGTAAAATAGAGGAGCAGAGTTAGAGAATTCTTTTATTTATTTATTTATTATTTATTTGACAGAGAGAGAGAGAAAGAGAGCGCACGCTCATGGAAGCACAAACGGGGAGTGGCAGGGAAAGGGAGTAAGGGGCTTTCCGATGTGGGGCTCCCAGGACCCTGGGATCATGCCTGACCTGAGCGGAAGGCAGATGCCTAACTGACTCAACCACCTGGGCACCCTTAGAGAATTCTTATTGGCTGGTTTAGGAAGGCTTAATTTTTAAATTCTTAGCATTACTTTCTTATGTATAAAAGTAACAGATAACTGTGAGTTATATACAGTAAAGCAAATTAAATCTATTTTTAACAGATTGGCTATTTCTTTAAATGTTGAAAAGTAACATTTCTGTTTAAACATTGATTCATTATGGTTTTCTGTTTGTATTGACTTTGTTTTTCATTAGACTTTCTAGTTTTCTAATTACATAAACTTGCAAAACTCTACCTATTAGAAGAAAGTATATTTCTTAGCATATATACACACATACATACATTTTTTTTTAAGATTTTATTTATTTATTTGACAGACAGATCACAAGTAGGCAGAGAGGCAGGCAGAGAGAGAGAGGAGGAAGCAGGCGCCTTGCTGAGCAGAGAGCCTGATGTGGGGCTCGATCCCAGGACCCTGGGATCATGACCTGAGCCAACAGAGGCTTTAACCCACTGAGCCACCCAGGTGCCCCCACACATACATATAATTTAACTAAAAGTTAATCTTAATTGATGCAAATTTTAATTGAAATTATGCGTAACTGTAAGGAGAGTATAGTTTCTTACCAGCATCACAACACGTGTGTGTGTGTATGTATGTATACTGTTCTACATTATAAGAATTATGAGGGGCTTGAGATTAGGGAAGGTGTTTTCAATTTGTAATTTTTGGGGTATATTTTATTAGTGAAAACATAGAAAAAGCAGACACAATGATGGTTAAGCTTGCATACTCAGGTGGGAAAGGTAGAAACAGGAGTGCATATGCTAGCTTCAGAGTTTGGTTGTTTACCCTAAGGTTTTATTTATGCATATCTCACTTCAATATGTGGTTTGCCTGAGGCTGTTATAAAAAGGAAGGAAATAGAAGAGTCCATCAGATTACTATCCTTTAAATAATTTTTCCTTCTCTAGAAAGCTTTCCCAACTAATTGGAAGAGATGCTGTTTAATCCCAATTTGCCTGCCTTTCTAGATACTTTCCATTTATTTCTATACCATGATTACAGTATTAAAACTTATTTGAAAAGTATGTGAATTATTCAAACTTGGAATAATTTTTACATAATATAATTTATTGCATAATTTAGTAGTGTTTTCTTAGAATATTAGACTTGAAGATGTCTTGGAAATAATCTTGTCTTGAATGTGAAGACATCTGGCCCCCAAGAGACAGCTATATATCCATTCATACATAAAATTAGGGTAACATTATATGTAATAACGGCATGCATTTTTGGACTGTCTGTCAATGTGTCTGGGCTTTGTTTAACACATTTCTGAGGTTTTTTTTTTTTTTTTTGTAGATTATTTATTTATTTATTTGACAGACAAAGATCACAAGTAGGCAGAGAAGGGGGGAAGCAGGCTCCCTACCGAGCAGAGAGCCCAATGTGGGGCGCGATCCCAGGACCCTGGGGTCATGACCTGAGCCAAAGGCAGAGGCTTAACCCACTGAGCCCCCAGGCGCCCCACACATTTCTGAGTTTTAACTGTTCAGTATATAAAATGGGTTGGGGAGAGCATTAAATTAGATGATGTCTAGGCTTCCAGCTCTAAATTTAAATTGAGATTCAATTCAGATTTCATTAGTGTTATAAATGAGTGTAATCAGGTATTACAGAAGTGTAAAAGAAGAGGAGGATTTTCAAGGGTAAGGGAAAATTGAGGTGTGCTTCGTTCTTTAAAATATACATAGCGGGGAGAGGGAGCTGAGGGAAATTGGAAGGGGAGATGAACCATGAGAGACTATGGACTCTGAAAAACAATCTGAGGGTTTTGAAGGGGTGGGGAGGGTTGGGGGAGTCAGCTGGTGGGTATTATGGAGGGCACATATTGCATGGAGCACTGGGTGTGGTCCATAAATAATGAATTCTGTTATGCTGAAAAGAAATTTAAAAATAAATATATATATACACAGAGGGGCACCCAGGTGGCTCAATCATAAGTGACTGCTTCCAGCTCAAGTCGTGATCCTAGCATCCTGGGATCAAGCCCTGCATCGGGCTCCCTGCTTGGCAGGAAGCCTGCTTCTCCCTCTCCAGCTTCCTCATGTTTGTGTTCCCTCTCTCGTTATCTCTCTCTGTTGAATAAATAAAATCTTAAAAAATAAAAAAAAAAAGATACATAGATTTTATTTCCTGTATAGATTATGGTCTTCACAAAGCAAAGGTAAAAACTTAATTTTTTGAGCTATTGTTTATTTTAACATCCTGTTTTAGTCCTGTTGTTAGGCATATAGCAACTGCTCCCCTTCACTCATCTCCTTCAAATGACGTGAATTTGTTAGAGGATGAATTTATAATCGAGGAATCCGAAAGAAGTTTTGCCAGTCAATCTTGGATTACTATACCGAGAAAAGCTGGGCCTCTGAAACAATGCACAGTAAACCCTGCAGAGAACTCTGCACTCCTTCAAAGTAAGAAGTCAAGAGAAAAACATCACCGTGTACCACCTGCAAATATGACAAGTGACAGACATTGTGACACAGCTTACCCAGTAGAGAAATCTCAGCCTTCTAAACAAAAACGACTGGGTAAGGGGTGTGCTTTGGCAAATGAACTGGAAAATCACTGTGGATCTACAAAATATGAAATGTATAATGAGAATGCAGAAAAATCATCTGGAAAGAAAAAGACTATAAAACAAAAACAGAGAAGAAAATATAAGGGCAATGTACTTGAAGAACAGGTTGATGTGGCTCAGTCTAAAGAAAAAAATACAAATATGTCACATATCACCCAAGGTAAGTTACAGAGATATTCAGACTGAAATATGGAAGAGTGTGAAGAGATGATAAATACTGATATTTCCCAAAAAACAGATGCTGCCTGTGGGTAAGTTTTTTACATTAAGTATACCTGTGAACATTATCCTACCACTTCATGTTCTTTTAATATTTCTATTTAGCTTTGGGAAGTAGGCAAAGTAAACCTATATCTATAAGCTCTTTTCTAGTATCTCTGTTTTACATGTAATTTAATTCTGAGTCACTTGACTTTTGTGTAGCTTCTAAGATGGCAGCATATATAAAGGAAAAAGTGAAGGGAAAAGGCTTATAAAGCAGATGGTTTCCAGAATGTGAATAAGACAACATCATATATTCTTTGAGTTTTATTAAAATATAAACAGGGGGAAGAAAACCCTAAGATAGTATGGAGCTATTTCTTCTAGAATAAAACTTCATATTCTTCTTTTCTATCATTTACTTATTTATCTAACATTCAGTAAATTGCCATACACTGTATTGGGCACTGAAATTACAAAGAGAACTAAAACAGTTATCACCATTAAAAAAAAAAAAATCAATGTAGGGGCGTCTGGGTGGCTCAGTGGGTTAAGCCGCTGCCTTCAGCTCTGGTTATGATCTCAGGGTCCTGGGATCGAGTCCCGCATCGGGCTCTCTGCTCAGCAGGGAGCCTGCTTCTCTCTCTCTCTCTCTCTCTCTGCCTGCCTCTCTGTCTACTTGTGATCTCTGCCTGTCAAATAAATAGATAAAATCTTAAAAAAAAAAAATCAATGTAGTAGTGTCTGTAGACAAGGAGATATACACATATATTCACAGGATGATAATAGAATTACAGAGAACAGTTATCCAAGTAGTATCTCAATAGATCTTTTTATCTTGGACCACTATAGTATTTATCATCCAAACTGGGACTCTTGAGAATGAGAGGGGGTGTCAGGATAGGAAGCATAAATTGGGATTGTCTCAGACAAACTTGGAGTGTGGCTGCCCTCTTTATGTAATCATTTTGTAGTGATTGAGGTTTGTAATGATGACACTGTCATGAAGAAAAGATTCATTTATGTTTTTTGTACCACTTTTTTTGAAGTAATAGAAGAAGTAGTTACTCTTACAGAATTTCTTTAGAATAGTTAATGGAGTAGAAAACACTAAACAAATGTATTAGACACTTGATGTGTACGAAATACAATTTAATCCTTCTTGACAGCCCTATAAGTTAGGCGATAATACTCAAGGTTAGAAAATATTGGCTCAGGATCTGTCCCCTCATTAGAGCCTATATTTCTTCAGCACTGTCAAGAAGTTTTGAAATAAGTGAAAATGTTTTCGATGCTGATTTGAAAAAGCTATTAGCTAACCAGAAAACTCTCTTCACCAGAATTGTATTTATACCTGGAGGTCCTAGATGACTATACTATACTATAATATTGCTGATACAGAAGGGAGAAAGAGTATATATTAAAGCACAGTATTTAAGCTAGTTTTTATGAAAGGAAATTCTACTTTAAGTATTGTTCAATTATTTTAGCTTTCTTTTTTTATAATCTAAACATAGACTTTATATCACCTTAAATAATAGTTGTCAGATTTCAGTTTTGTCTGTTTGTACCTTTGTGTATCCACCTTTTCTGTTTTGAAGACCTCTTGTAAATGTCTGACATATCCCATATTATTTTTTTTTAAAAAGATTTTTATGTATTTGAAAGAGAGAGAGTACAAGTGGGGTGGGGGACAGAGGGAAAGAGATACGCAGATTCCTCACTGAGCAGGGAGCCTGGCAGGGCTGAACTTGATCCCAGGACTCTGGGATCATGACCTGAGCAGAAAGCAGATACTTAAACAACTAAGCCACCCAGGTGCCCCCCCCCCAATATTATTTTTATTGAATTTCTTTCTCTCTCTCTTTCTTCTTTTTTTCTCTCTCTCTTTCTCTCAACTTCCTTCACTTTCTCATTAGTGGCTGGCTATTTTAAGAAATATAAAGAATCTGACTAAACTGAAGTTATAGGGAAGTTTTTTTTATTAGTCCTTTACGTAGAATATTAATTCACAAAATTTGAAGGTACAAAATTTTGATTTGTCTTCTTAGGAAAAAACATATCAAGAAATTATAGGGGCGCCTGGGTGGGTAAGTGGATAAAAGCCTCTGCCTTTGGCTCAGGTCATGATCCCAGGGTCCTGGGATCGAGCATTGGGCTCTCTGCTCAGCGGGAAGCCTGCTTCCTCCTCTCTCTCTGCCTGCTTCTCTGCCTAACTGTTATCTCTGTCAAATAATAAATAAAATCTTAAAAAAAAAAAGTATTCTTGAAGGATACGGTTTAATTATAAATGTTAAACATTTATTAAGTACCTGTCAGATTCTTCACATTGATACTCAGATAAATTCTTTATCTAGATTGGTTAGTGAATGTAATGTCTGATTAATTACCAATTTTATTAATTTTTCCATCACTGTTATAACAGATTACCACATACTTAGTGACTTAAAACAACATACATTTATTGTCTTACAGTTCTGTGGGTCACAAGTCTGAAATAGATCTTGTTGAGCTAAAATCAATATATTGACAAGGTTGCTTTTCTTTCTGGTGATTCTAGGAGAGAATATGTTTCCTTATCTTTTCCAGCCTCTTGAAGTTGTTTATATCCTTGAATCATGGTTTCCTTCTTTCATCTTCAAAGCCAGCAATACCAGGTTTCTTAGATTTCCAAATTCTTTTGCCTCTTCTTCCTTTGTCCTATCATTCTGACCACCACTTTTTTTTTTTTTTTAACATTTTTTTTAATCTTTTTTGACAGACAGAGATCACAAGTAGGCAGAGAAGCAGGCAGAGAGAGGAGGAAGCAGACTCCCCGCCGAGCAGAGAGCCCGATGCGGGGCTCGATCCCAGGACCCTGAGATCATGACCCGAGCTGAAGGCAGAGGCTTTAACCCACTGAGCCACCCAGGCGCCCCCTGACCACCACTTTTAAGAACACATATAATTAGATTGGACCAGCCTAAATAACCCAGGGTAATCTCCCAGTTTTGAGGTTTATTTAGTCACATATGCAAAGTCTCTTGCCATATAAGATAACATTTTCACAGATTTTGTGGATTAGGGTGAGTACATTTTTGGAAGGATATTATTCTACTAACCATCTAGGTTCAAAGACTAATAATAGGAAAATAACTTAATTCCAAGGATATTCTTACTTTGAAGATATTTTTTCTTTTTTAAAAGGCACTTGACAAATTTGTAATGCCTAAGCTAATGATTGGTGTTGAAGCAGTAGACTTTTCCACTTCTCCTATCTCTTAGGCTTCTCATACTAGATGATTTACGAAACTAATAAATTCTTCCAAACTTGCTCCTTCTTTAGTTTTCCTATCTTTATAAATGGGGCCATAATAAATTTAGTAGCTCAGGAAAGAAACCTGGATCATCTTTGACTCCTCTTTCCTTCAGCAACCTGTATAAAGTTTGACTTCCATTCTTTTACTTCTCTCCTTTCCTCTTGCTATTCTTAGAGTCATTTGTTTCTTAGATTATTTTAGCAGTTTATGCACATGCCCTCTGTCTTCTCTCCGCTCTCCAGGTTCGTCTCCTGGGTTACTTTATAATGAATTTCTTCCAGTTCATGAACATACTGTCTCAACTGTGGGCCTTTTAAAGTGCTGTGACTTTTGCCTAGAAAATTTTTCCTAAATGTACTCTGTCCCCTACTAAACTTTGTACTCAGTTTAAATATCATTTTACTTGATTATTACTCCCTATCCCAGTATGTTCCTATATATGCTCCAATAGCATCCTTTTCGTTTTATCAAACATAAAATTACTTGCTAAATTTCCATCTCTCCTTCTGGCAGTTAGACTGAAAGTTTCATGAGAATAGGAACTATATCTGTTCTATTCCTAAAGTATCCCTTAGATCTTAGCCTTAGCAGTTATCTCTATGGGTCCTTGGAATACAGAAGTATTACTTTGTTTTGGGTGAATAATTTTGCAGTTTTTTAAAAGATGTCCCACCTTCGGGGCGCCTGAGTGGCTCAGTGGGTTAAGCCTCTGCCTTTGGCTCAGGTCATGATCCCAGGGGCCTGGGATCGAGTCCCGCATTGGGCTCTCTGCTCAGCAGGGAGCCTGCTTCTCCTCATCTCTCTCTCTGTCTGTCTCTCTGCCTATTTGTGATCTCTCTCTCTGTCAAATAAATAAATAAAACCTTAAAAAAAAAAAAAAAAAGATGTCCCACCTTCAAAATGATACTCCTTTACATGTAAATATGCAAATTTCCCACAGTATTAGAAATGTATTTTTTTTTTTTTAATAAAGATTTTATTTATTTATTTGGCTGAGAGGCTAGCAGAGAGAGAAGGGAAGCAGGCTCCCTGCTGAGGAGAGGGCCCGATGCAGGGCTTGATCCCAGGACTGTGGGATCATGACCTGAGCTGAAGGCAGAGGCTTTAACCCACTGAGCCACCCAGGCGCCCTAGAAAAGTATCACTTCTAAGTCACCTCTTTTTCTGGCCATTGCTCTACTTAGGACAATATGTCTGCTCAGTTCTGAGTCTGCTCTCTTCACATTACCATCTGTTCATACCTTCTGCATGTGTTCTTGTTTATTAGTTTTGTAAGTTGTCATTCAGTTTTTGATCTTCCCTGATCTGGAATTAGTTTCTAGAATAATTAATTGGTTTGTTTTTGAATTTGTATGATTTCTATGTCGCTGTCTGAATAAGTCTTTCATGATAGTGTTTTCTTCCTCAGATTCTTTTTTTTTTTTTTTTTTTAAAGATTTTATTTATTTATTTGAGGGAGAATAAGTGAGAGAGAGCATGAGAGAGGAGAAGGTCAGAGGGAGAAGCAGACTCCCCAAGGAGCTGGGAGCCGGATGCGGGACTCGATCCTGGAAGTCTGGGATCATGACCTGAGCCGAAGGCAGTTGCTCAACCAACTGAGCCACCCAGGCGCCCTCTTCCTCAGATTCTTTTTCCCTAAATCATTGTTCACACTGATTTTTTTTTTTTAAGTTTATTCATGAACATGGGCAATTTATGTCATCATGAGCACCTCTGATTTGTTAGAACAGTTTTTGAGGGGGCACCTGGGTGGCTCAGTTAATTAAGCTCCTGCCTTCGGCTCAAGTCATGGACCTGGGGTCCTGGGATTAAGTGCCACATGGAGCTCCTTGCCCAGTGGGGAACCTGCTTTTCCCTCTCTCTCTGCTGATCCCCGTGTTCTCTCTCTCAAATAAATAAATAAATAAATAAAATCTTTATTAAAAAAAAACAGTAGTTCCTAAGGATACTTTTGATCAGAGGAAAGAAAAAGGGGGAAATAGAGGAAAAGGAGTTGGAGAAGAGACACAGGGTGGACATATAGGAGGCCTGAAGATGCTGCGCACTGGTGAGGATTCTTGCAGGAATCACTGGTGATTCCTTAAACCCACTCATCAGTAGCAACCATGTTGAAAGTTCTCTGTCTTTGCTTTAGTGTTTTGTAAACTGACCCTTTATTATCTCCTATATCCATTCCCTCAGATATGTTCTTCACTGTCAAGATTTTGCTATCTGTTGTGTCTCTTCTAATATCTCCCATTCTTATCTCTTCTAGCATATTGATTGATTCTTGTATTAAGCACAGTATTGGTAAAGTATATTCTTTCCTTTTTCATCAACTTTTTTTGTTCCTGGTTCAGATCATTAAGGCTAATATTTTTTCTTTTACTCCTTTTATAAGCATATATCATTCTCTTTGTCTCAGATTCAGAGTTGCCAAATCCTGTAGCTTATTGTCAAACTGGACTCAGAGAGTTATACTGCTGTAAGGGATCTTGACATAATTTGGCTCATTTTCTATCTCTCTACTTCTCAATCACATTTGATTGGGAGAATGGCTAAAACAGCAGAACAGTGCTTTTCAAACTTGCATATGCGTTTGAATTCCCTGATGATTTTCTTAACATTTTGATTCATAAACTGGGTTAGTAGATCTCAGATGGGACCCAAGATTCTTTCTTGCATTCTTTTTTTTTTTTTTAAGATTATTTGAAAGAGAGAAATAGAGGAAGCAGAGAGAGGGGGAGGGACAAGCAGACTCCCCGCTGAGCATGGGCCTGATGCTGGGTTTGAGCTCATGATCCTGAGATCATGACCTAAGCTGAAATTGAGAGTTGGGATGTTTAACCAACTGAACCACCTAGGCACCTCAAGATTCTATATTTCTAAATAGTCTCTCCTAGGTGATGCTGATAATAGATGATCTGTGAAGTGTAGTTGGTGTATCAAAACTTGGAGCCTGTCTAAAATAGCTCATGCTGGAAGTACTTCTGCCAATTCCAGTGCCTGCTGTAACATTGGCTTCACCATGAATTCTTATTTCAAGCATATGTGCCAAACACAATGTTATATACTACATATAGTAAAGATGACAAGATGTAGTTTTCATTATAGCCCAATTAAACACTAATTTCTGATGCTGTACTATTCTGATTCTCCCTATTTTTTTTTTTTTTGTTTGATTTCCTTCTGTGTCTTTACTAATTACTTTTCCTCATTTAATCTATAAATTTTGGTGATTCTTTCCATATTCCCCAAGTTTAATAGTTTACTCTTTGCTCTTCCTTTATAGTCATACCTTAATAAAATTATTCTTTTGCTTTAGATATCATCTCCATCTGAATTATTTCCCCAAATTTACCTTCTTAGTGAAAGACTGGGCTTGTATTTCCTGTGTTTTCAGATTTCAACCTGTATTATGTTCTCCTTTCATCTTTTAAAAAAGTTCTATATAGTTTCATATTTAATTATGTGATTATATATAATACCTGCTCAGTCTTACATACTGTTATGTAGTTTATTTAGTCCATGAGTATTTCCTATTTGTTATGAGTGCAATTCCTTCTTTGGACTAGCAATCTTTGTCTCAGTTACTTAATAAAATGGTTTCTTGATTTATTTGATGATCAAGAAAATTTTCCATTCTGTCTACTCACACCTAATATTTTAAACTTGTTTCTTTTTTTTAAAAAGATTTTATTTATGTCTTTGTCAGAGAGAGTGAGCACAGGCAGACAGAGTGGCAGGCAGAGGCAGAGGCAGAGGGAGAAGCAGACTTCCTGCTGAGCAAGGAGCCCGATGTGGGACTTGATCCCAAGACACTGGGATCATGACCTGAGCCGAAGGCAGCCGCCCAACCAACTGTGCCACCCAGGCATCCCTAAACCTATTTCTGAGAAAAAGAAATTTTCCATTTTGGTGATTGTGCCCTTCTTAACTGTAATATTTGTATTGAAATATTGTGTATTTCTCTGATTTTTCTGGTTGTCAGCCACAAAAAACAAAACTACAATTGATTTCACCCTTCTGTTAGATTCTTTTCTTACCTATTTGTCCTGGTAGTGAAATGTGGTTACTACTGACACCAAACATTTTCATCAGCTATGTATTACTTGCCATATTTATTGTTTATTTTCATTCTCTTTTCTCTTTTTAAATTCTGTTTACAAAAATAATGTTTTTCCTACATATAAGAATATCTTTATTGAAACCTCACTTTAAAATCTCCTCCTTCAAAAATTAGATTGACAAAATAATGACTTAATTCAAAACAGAAAAGAAGTAGTTACTTTTCTTTTTAACTTGGGACATTGGTAAGTAGTTTGAAGAAGCCATATATTTTTCCTTTTCAGAGTGTACCATTTTTTTGGCTCAGAAGTGTATAGTATCAAGCAATGTGAAAAGTTTGTATTTAACTGACAGAAACAGATCTTATTGAGAAGATTTGGCTTTAAAAAAAAAAAGGATGAAAGAAGCCCACAGAATAAATTTAAGACATAATTGATAGTTTTTTTTTAACGTATTGTGATTTTCTGAAAACTCTTTGGTTTCATAGATTGTAAATTGTTTTTTATGGTTTTTTTTAAATTAGGAAGCAAGAAAAACAGCACCAATGTTCCTTATACAGAGAATCAGAAAAAAGATAAGGAATATAAAAAGAAACTTTTTCCCAGTGGGTCCAAAAAGAATAAACTTGTACCTGACGAAGTGACTTCAACTATTACAAGAAGTCGAAGAATTTCTAGGCGTCCATCTAATTGGTGGGTGGTAAAGTCTGATCAGAGTAAGTATTTTATTTAAATGATGTTCATTGAGAGCTCTAAAAAGTCATTCTGTAAGAGGCTTTATGTTTGATTTATGCTCCCATTTTCCACAGAAAATCTAATGAGGATGAAGTTAAATTGGGTTGTTAATAGAAATATCAGATCAGTTAAGTGTCAAGATATTAGCTCTACTCTACACTATAGTCTAGATATAGGGCATATAACTGGGAAAACAAATCCCCTGCTCTCATGGGACTTACATTTGAGTGGAGGAAGACGAGCAATATAAGTGCATAAGTCATGCAGTGATAGGCATTAAGGAAAAATAAAGCAGATAAAAGATAGAGATGAGAAGTAGACGGCAGAAGTAGGCATGGATAAGAAGATAGAACAGTGTTTTTATAAAAGGTAGTGATAAGAGTCCATTTTGATTTTTCATAGCATATATCTCAGAAAAATGAAGATGGGAACCGTACAGATAACATGGTGTGTAACATTTCAGACCAAGAGAATGTTATTTGAATATATTTGTAAAGATGCTAATGGAGCATACTTGGCTGTTTGAGGAATTCAGGAAGGCCAGTCTGGCTAAAGATGAGTAAGCCAGGAGAGATCAAGTCAGAGAGGGAGGCTGTGATAGACAGTTTAGATGCAGTGTATTGGAAGACTACTGAAATATTTTAAGTAAGATTTTAATCAAGTCAAAGTGACTTGATTGAGTCCTCTTTTAAAAGAATTATTCTTTTTTTTTTTAATATTAAGACATTTTTAAAAAAGATTTTGTTTATTCATTGAGAGAGAGTGAGAGAGACTGCTAGTGGGGTGGGGGTCAGAGGGAGAAGCAGACTCCCCATTGAGCAGGGAGCTTGACACAGGGGCTAGATCCTGAGGCTCCGGGATCATAACCTGAGCCAAAGGCAGATGCTCAACCAATTGATCCACCCAGGCACACTAAAATAATTATTTTTACTGCTAGATAGAGAGGAAACTAGGGCATGGACACTAGTTAAGAGATTGTTGGAGGGAAGAGAAGAAAAGTGGTTGGATTTGGTATTAACAGATTGGAGTTAGAGAGAACCAGGAGTCTAGGATGACTCAGATTTTTTTTTTTTTCCTGAACAAATAGAATAAGGGAGCTCTACTATTTACTGAGATGAGGGAAAAGTATGAAAGAAGCAGATTTGGGAAGGATGTCAAGATTTCAGGTTGTAAGAAATTAATTAGATATCAAAGTAGGTACATTGAGAAAGTAGCCTGGTAAATGAGTTTAAAGTTAGGGGGAAAGATTTGGGAGGACATATAAATAGGGACTTAACAGTATATGGATGATATTTAAGGACTACCTGAAATCAGGACTACCTAAAATCACCTAGTGATAGACTAAACCTAGAGAAGAAAGAAAGCTCAGGTCTGAGAACTGGGAGACTCCAGTTCTAGGAGTCAAGATGGGAAGGAAGATCCACCAAAAGAAACTAAACAGGAACATTTAGTAAGGTTAAAGAAAATGAAGTGAACTTAGGGTTAGGAAAGCAAAGTAATGAAAGCATTTTAAGGATTGAGTGATGAGCTCATTTAAAATACTGCTGATGGCTTGAGGTAGATGAGAGTTAAGGACTGATAATATAATTTTGGCTACATGGAGGTTGTAGGTCACTTTGATAGAAATGGTTTCTGTGGAATGATCAGATCAAAAGCCTGATTCAAGTGGTTTCAAGAGTAGGAGGTGAGGAAGGAAAGATAATAAGATAAGGGAGGTTAAAGATGGGTCGAGGGTAGGGGGATGTGTGTGTGTGTGTGTGTGTGTGTGTGTGAGATCTACAAGATGTTATATTGGTTTATCTGCTCATTTAAAATAGCTTCATAGAACGTGGAGAGAGAACCCTCTTGTACTATTGTGGGAATGCAAACTGGTGCAGCCAGTATGGAAAACAGTATGGAGGTTCCTCAAAAAGTTAAAAATACTGTGATCCAGCAATTCTACTACTAGGTATTTACCCAGTATAGAAATACTAATTCAGAGGGATACATGCACCCTGATGTTTATAGCAGCATTATCTACAGTAGCCAAGTTATGGCAACAGCCCAAGTCTCCATCAGTGGATGAATGGATAAAGAATATGTGGTATATGTATATACAACAGACTATTACTCAGCCATAAAAAAAAATGAAATCTTGTCATCTGCAATGACATGGATGGATCTAGAGTGCATTATGTTAGGTGAAATATGTCAGTCGGAAAGACAAATGCCATATGATTTCACTCATACACGGAATTTAAACAAAACAAATGAGCAAAGGGGAAAAACAGAGATAGGCAAACCAAGAAACAGACTCTTAATTATAGAGAACAAACTTACAAGAAGGAAGGTTGGTAGAGAGACAGGTTAAATATGTGATGGGGATTAAGGAGTGCGCCTGTCGTGATGAGCACTGGGTGATGTATGGAAGTGTTGAATCACTATATTGTACACTTGAACTAATATATTGTATATTAACTAACTGGATTTTTAAAAATTTTTTATTTTTTTAAAGATTCCATTTATTTATTTGAGAGTGAGAGAGAGCGCAAGCAGGGGGTAGGGGAAGAGGGAGAAGCAGGCTCCCTGCTGGGCAGGAAGCCCCATCTGGGGCTCTGTCCCAGGACTCTGGGATCATGACCTGCAGTGAAGGCAGGTGCTTAACTGACTGAGCCACCCAGGTGCCCCCTACTAAATAAAAACTTAAAAAAGGCTCTCGAGTGAAAAAAACAAAAACCCCTACCTCCTAGAAAGTTAGAGCATAAATATAGGATGGCAGTCCTTGAAGGAGGACTCCTTACCCTTGAAGGGAGTAAGGAGGGGGCTGTTTTGCAGTACACAGATGGAAGTAGGTTGGTTGAATTGATGGTGAGAAGATGAATATGTACTCTGAGTTTTTTGTTTTCTCAGTGAAGTAGTAAGCAGGACCATCAAGTGAAAGTGATGTGAGATCAGTGATAATAGAAGTCTGAAGTTTCTTTACAGCAAGAGGATAGATACAAAGCAAAATCAGAGAAAAAGTACATGGGCAAAGTCTGAAGGAGTCCTCTCTCAAAGGATTCATACCAGAGGCACTTAGTTCTTTTGGCAACAAATACTTAGGATAGATGTATGAAATGTTATCTATTAGGGAAGCTCATTAGAGATTTAGTACCCAAGATTTTTACTGAGGTGGTTACTTAGGCACCTTCTACCTAGCAAGTACTAAAATTCCAGACTCCCTGAAGGAAAGAAAGTATTTGACATAAATCATATTTCTTTCAAAGCAGTTTAGGCACACTAACCCACATTTATCAGTTAGGAAATGATGGGAACCCTCCGAAATTAAAGTTCCCAAATGCTAGCCAAGAACTAACTTTGCAAGCAGGTCTTTCTAAGGATAACATTCTTAGGTCTGCTATGCCAACTTTTTTCTGTACAGTATGAAACATTCATTGTTTTGGAACATTTTTGATCTTTTAAAGGTGGTTAATCATGAAAAGATGGTAGATGATAAGATAACATTTACATATACAGATACTATTGACTTTGAGGTATTTAGGTCAACAAGTGAGAGTAGAACAAACATGGCACTACATATGAGGCCTTGTGAATTTTTGAATCATTGGGATCCTTGATTGATAGTAGAAAGAAATATTATGTTGCAGCCTTCCTTGAATTTGGGACTTAGATCTGAGTTTAAATTATGATTTCTCAACTTTGGGCAAGATATTTTGTTCAGTTTCTTATTCTGTAACGTGATTACAAATCCTTCTACTTCATTATAAGGACTTAGGCATGTAGTTACTATATAAAATATTATCTACTACTGTTACTGCTCTGAGGAACTCACCTTTTTGCTCCAGGTGCCTGAAACTGTACTATAGCAGATGAGTGTGTAAATATACAGGTAAATAAAAATCTTAAAAAGCCTGGATACTTTTTCTAGAACTCTGAGACTTACCAAAAAACTTCTGTAGCAGTTTTAAAACCGATGTTGAGTTTCTAATCAAGTAGGGAGTCACAAAAATGGAAGAATGCTATAGATCTCAAAGTTAAAACAATCCTTCATCTGCTAGAAAAAGAAAGTCTGAGGCTCAAAAAAACAGCATCACTTGCAACCTAAGGTGATAGACTTTTGTGCTAGAGCTGGAAAACAGTAGAACCCAGGTTTCCTGACTGTTGATGCATTTTTAATTTCCCTAATAAGCAACCATGCTGCCTAAAGTAGATGTTTAGCCTAAACTGCTTTTTCATGTATATTGAGAAACATTTATGGAGTGCCCACTGTGAGGCAGAAATGGTGTTAGGGCCAGTACTAGAGTGAGGCAAGTGAGTAATATAGAATGAGAAATTTGAGGAGGCATTTAGTCTCAGGGTTGTGTGAGTCCAGGTTCAGTCCCTGTATGACTCTCTGAAAGTGAGCACCTTTTCAAATTACCTACCCTAGTTAAATTTTTTTTTTTTTAAGATTTAATTAATTAATTTGACACAGAGAGACACAGCGAGAGAGGGAACACAAACAAGGGGACTAGGAGAGGGAAAGCAGGGAGCTCGATGCGGGGCTCGATCCCAGGTCCCTGGGATTGGGACCTGAGCCAAAGGTAGATGCTTAATGACTGAGCCACCCAGGTGCCCCCATTTGTTGTTGTTTTTTTTTTTTTTTAAAGATTTTATTTATTTGACAGACGGAGATCACAAGTAGGCAGAGAGGCAGGCATAGAGAGTGGGGGGGAGCAGGCTCCCTGCTGAGCAGAGAGCCTGATGTGGGGCTTGATCCCAGAACTCTGGGATCATGACCTGAGCTGAAGGCAGAGGCTTTAACCCACTGAGCCACCCAGGCACCTCATGTTTTGTTTTGTTTTTAATGGTGAAAACTTTTAAGGTATAGTCTTTGGTATTCATTTTGTAATATCTGCATATATAAAATTATTACATTATGTACCTTCAACTTACACATTGTTATATTTCAATTATATCTCAGTGGACTGGAAAAAATTGCTTCACCATGGTCCTGGCCCTGGTGTTAGCTATTGAGAATATGAAGATAGGTAAAAGCAATATTGGTCTCAAGGAATTGTCAGTCTGCTGGAAGAGAAAGATAAGTAAACAGTTAGATGGGTGATAAATATTTTTAAAGGGTTGAGAGAGAGCTACTTAATTTAGGTATGGGAATTAGGGAAAGATTCCTGAAGGATGAGTTAGGAATCAACTGAGTGACTGGGTGGGGTGAGGAGGAAGGATGGAATGTTTCTAGAAGAGTAGCATGTACAGAGATCTGGAGCTGAGAGTTTAACCTTTTAAAAATTGTTTTGTCAGGGGCGCCTGGGTGGCTCAGTGGGTTAAAGCCTGCCTTCCGCTCAGGTCATGATCCCAGGGTCCTGGGATCAAGGCAGGGTCCTGGGATCAAGACACAAATAGTACTCTCTGCTCAGCGGGGAGCCCGCTTCATTATCACCACCCCCCACTGCCTGCCTCTCTGCCTGCTTGTGATCTTTGTCTGTCAAATAAATAAACTCTTTAAAAAAAAAGTTTTGTCAGAGTTATTTGGAGGTCTTGTTAAAACACAGATTACTGGGCTCTTCTCAGACCTGATTTACTCTGCCTAAAGCAAAGCCAGAGAATTTGCATTTGAAACAAATTCTCAAGTGATGCTGATCCTTCTGGTCTAAGGACCAATTTTTTAAGAACCAGTTCTTTAGAGACAAGCAGGTAGTTCAGTATTGCTGGGTTTTGGTTTATTTGGAGGAGAATGTTGAAAATTTGAATTAATGAAGTGTAGAAGTAAATTATTGAAAATAGTTATAATCACTAAAAGATTTTAGCAAGGTTGTCATTATTCAACTTGTGTTTTCCTAAGATGATTCTTGAAGCAGTGTGAAGAATGGATTGAAGAACAGCAAAGCTAGAGAAAGGGAGACTAAGAGGAGCTTTAATAACCCAGTTAAATGCTGAAGGTCAGTGATAGGCCGGAGAACTTGAAAGAAGTGGATTTGAGAGGTATTAAGAATGTAGAAATGACAGGATTAGGGGATTTGGTTGTGGATAGGGACAGGAGTCTTGGATGACTCAGATTTCTGATATAGGTATTTGGGTAAATTGTTATACTTTTCATTAAGATAGGAACTAAAACCAAAAGGTCAGGTTTGCGGAAGAGTGGTAGGTGAATATTATGATACTAGCATCTACATAGTAATTAAAGTTCAGAGCAGCAGGGTCCCTCAAAGTAGGGATCCAGAGTGAGAAGCTGGAGCTGGAAGCTTGGGAAATAATAGGATCTTAAGGATGGCCGAAGGAGTAGTGGGGAGAGACACAAAGGGTGGTTTTGGAAGCTTGTGATAAATTTAAAGGGGTTGAAAAGCTGCATTTTATGAATTTAATTTGAAAACAAACATAGCCTTTGAAACTGGCGTGTGTGTTTATGTGTAAATAAATAATGTTGTCAGTGAGCCGGATAATCTGGGTAAACATTATGCTAACTTTAGGTTATCATTGAATCCTTCAGGTCTTCTTTATAGCAATTCTCCAAGAAGAAATGAATTGTCAGTGTGTCACAACAGTAGACGAAAACCTACTGAAAAGTCAAATCAATCAACTAAAAACATTGAGGAAAAAACTATTCCATTTAAAGGGCAGAAGAGTACTACTTCGGGCAGCTCAAGAGCACAGGAGTTTTTAAACGCTAAAGATTCTGGAAGAATTATTGACCATGATGAAATTTCCAGTTGTTCCCAGAATGAGTCATTGGAAAATGATAAGGAAGACCTGGCTGAGAAGAAAAATCTTCTTAGGTATACAATATAGTTAGGTATACAACATAGTTATTTTTGGTGTTCAGCATTTAATAGTTGGTCAGTGTCAATTAATCATTTATGTGGAAACAGTATTAGCATAAAGGGCTCTGCAGTCTGCAAAGGTGGTTGTAAATCCAGACGCAACTGTTAGTTGGAGGATGCCCCAGGGCAAGGTAGTAATCTGAATTTGTTTCCTCATATTAAAATGGGAATAATATAAGGAATGTGGGTGTGAGTGACATATATATATATGTATTTTATTAACATATTATTTGCCTGAGGGGTATAGGTCTCTGAATCATCAGGCTTACGCATTTCACAGCAGTGAGTGATGTATTTAATAAATATTATTATCATCACTTAAGAGTTGCTTTTTTTAAAAAAGTGGTAAAAACATAAAATTTACCATTTTAGTCATTTTATTTATTTTTTAAAAGATTTTATTTATTTATTTGACAGAGATCACAAGTAGGCAGAGAGGCAGGCAGAGAGAGAGGAGGAAGCAGGCTCCCTGCTGAGCAGAGAGCTCGATGTGGGACTCAATCCCAGGACCCTGAGATCATGACCTGAGCGGAAGGCAGCGGCTTAACCCACTGAGCCACCCAGGCGCCCTATGTTTTAATTTCAGTATAATTAGCCATCTTAGTCATTTTTAAGAAAAAAAGATTGTATTTATTTATTTGAGAGAGAAGAGACAGCGCATGAGCAGGAGAGAGGAGCAGAGGGAGAGAGAGAAGGAGGAGCAGGCTCCCTGTTGATCAGGAAGCCCAAGGCAGACCTCAGTCGCTGGACCCTGGGATCATGACCTGAGCCAAAAGCAGAAGCTTAACCAACTGAGCTTGTCAGGCACCTCTTAGTCATTTTTAATATATAGTTTGATTAGCTTCCTTTTAAGTGAGGTTAATGTGATTTCAGTAATTAGGAATACATCTAATACTTCTCTTATCCCGGTGCGCCTGGGTGGCTCAGTGGGTTAAAGCCTCTGCCTTTGGCTCAGGTCATGATCCCAGGGTCCTGGGATCAAGCCTCATGTCAGGCTCTCTGCTCGGCGGGGAGTTTGCTTCCTCCTTTCTCTGCCTGCCTCTCTGCCTATTTGTCACCTCTGTCTGTCAAATCAATTAAATAAAATCTTAAAAAAAAAAAAACAAAAAACTTCTCTTCTCCCTAAGGTGGTAATAGTTAACATACTTTGAGTGCTTATTATGTGCTAAGTATGCTCCAGTATTACTGGGAGCTTTCAATGAATTTTCATCAATCCTAACAACCTAGTGAGTTAAATGTTGTTCTTGCATATTTTTGCTTATTGATGTAGTATTTATTCTTTGATTTACTCAACAAATAATACATGTATGTGAGAAACTGCAAGGAGTTAGGGATGTATGGAAATAAATTATAGTGCCCTAAAATGTAGTAGTGTATGTCATTGTAGTACAGAAAAAAAATCCCATACACATTCTCTTTAACTCTTTCACAGCATTTCCATGCTACTTTCCAGGTTTATAAAATATTTCAGGTTTACAAAAAAAAAAAAAAGGAACACCTGATTCCCCCCATGATCTCACTTAAGAAATAAAATATTTTTTTTTTTTTTTTAAGATTTTATTTATTTATTTGACAGAGAGAGATCACAAGCAGGCAGAGAGGCAGGCAGAGAGAGAGGAGGAAGCAGGCTCCCTGCTGAGCAGAGAGCCCGACGCGGGCCTCGATCCCAGGACCCTGAGATCATGACCTGAGCCGAAGGCAGCGGCTTAACCCACTGAGCCACCCAGGCGCCCCAAGAAATAAAATATTATAGTGACTATTAAAATCCCATTTGTATGTTTGCTGAGCCCATTCTTTCCCTTGTTAGCGGTAGCCTATATACTGAATTTGGTAGTCACCATTCTCATGGATATTTTTATACTTTTCCTGTGTGTGCATGTATATATGAACAGCATGTGGTATGGTTTTAAAAGTTTATAAAAATGGTTTTTATTGGTATACACATCCTTCTGTGACTTGCTTTTCCCCCCACAGTTCATTTTTGAGATTATTCTTGTTGATAAGTGATTTATTTTTATTCCTTTATAAAGAGTGGAGGTTGGTAAATTTTTCTTAAAGGGTCAGATAGTAAATATTTTAGGCTTTGCTGGCCAAAAGGCAAAATAGAAACAGATATGTCTATAGTTAAATAATCCTGTAAGATGTAACCTTTGAAAAATATACAAACCATTCTTAGCTCTCAGTATATATATAAAAAACAAGTGGCTGGTTGAATTTATAGTTAACATCTTATGTGGTTATATGAAAATACTCAGTTTCTCTCTCTTTTTTAGTACTTCATTCCTTTTTATTGCAAATAATACACCACTTTTTAATCCATTCATTAAAGGGTGAGTATTTGGGTGGTTTCCAGTGTTGCTGTTATTTTTTTAAATGATAATAACTTTTATTTATTTCCAGATGCTTCTCTTCCCTTCTAATATAATTAACATAGTGTTATATTTTCAATTGTACAGTGTTTTTAGTCTCTTGATAATTTTTCACTGTGAAAAACAATTTTTTTTTTTTTTTTTTAAGATTTTATTTGTTTATTTGACAGAGAGAAATCACAAGTAGATGGAGAGGCAGGCAGAGAGAGAGAGAGGAAAGCAGGCTCTCCGCTGAGCAGAGAGCCCGATGCGGGACTCGATCCCAGGACTCTGAGATCATGACCTGAGCCGAAGGCAGCGGCTTAACCCACTGAGCCACCCAGGCGCCCCAACAATTTTTTTTTTTTAAGATTTTATTTATTTATTTGACAGGCAGAGATTACAAGTAGGCTGAGAGGCAGAGATTACAAGTAGGCTGAGAGGCAGGCAGAGAGAGAGAAGTAGGAAGCAGGCTCCCTGCCGAGCAGAGAGCCCGATGCGGCGCTCGATCCCAGGACCCTGGGATCATGACCTGAGCCGAAGGCAGAGGCTTTAACCCACTGAGCGCCCCAACAATTTTTTTTTTAAAGGATTTTATTTGAGAGAGGGAGCAAGAGAGCAAGCATGAGCACGGGGCAGGGGTAGAGGGAGAAGTAGACTGACTCCCCACTGAGCAGGGACCCCCCCCAGTGCAGGACTTGATTCCAGGACCCTGGTTACAACCCAAGCCAAAGGCAGATACTTAACCTACTGAACCATGCAGGCATGTTGAAAAACGATTTTTGAATGGGCATTTTAGATGTTTCCTTGTGCAAGAAAGAGATTTCTTGTAGTATATATATAAGAAGTAGAATTGCTGAATTTTAGGGTTTACTTGCCTAAATACTGCTGCATCACTCTCCAAATTGGTTGGGTTGATTTATAACAAGGTGTGAGAGTTCTTTTTTATTTTTTTTAGTTCATTTGAGAGAGAGAGAGAGCCAGTGGGCGAGAGCATGAGCAAGGGGGAGGGTTCAGAGGGAGAGGGAGAAGCAGACTCTGCACTGAGCAGGGAGTCCAATGCAAGACTTGATCCCAGGACCCTGAGATAGATCCCTGAGATGGGATCCTCAGGATCCCTGAGAAGACCTGAGCTGATGCTTAACTGATTGAGCACCCAGGCTCTGCAGATAGTATATAATTTGTATTGATTTTACCTTCTTTATAAATTGTAAGAATTGATTTGGTATAAAAAACATACTCATTACTTTGTATATGTATTTGTGTTTTTCTGTAATTGTTTTATTTAGTGTAGTCTCAAGTATTTTCAGCCTTTAAGTACTGAGCTTTTGTTTCCTTTGGACATTGGGGATATGAAAGTGGGTAATCAAGAACTAT